>NC_142244.1:80282395-80584165 GCF_052056855.1 Sturnus vulgaris | reverse complement strand
GCATTTCCTGCCTCCCCTCCCCTCGCCCCTCGCTCTGCCTGCTCAGCGGTGCCGGCATCGGGGCGCTTTCGGGGGGATGCAGTGAATTCCAGCCGGAGCCCCCGCAGGCTGGCCGCTCTCTGCTATTCTTTCAGGGCTCCAGCCCTACTCTCTCTGCAGGAAACAGAGGAGCTGATCCAAGTTCAAAGTCACGTCGCCGTCCCTCCTAAGAAGTGCTTTATTTGCCTCTGAACCGCAAAACCCCTTTCCCCCATGTCACAGGGTAACAAGGGAAGGGAGCGAGGGAGGAAGGGAGGAAGGGAGGGGGGCAGAGGCACCGGCAGCCAGCCCCGCACTCTCTCGTCGGGCCACCGCCACGAACACAGTCTGCGGCTCACGGCAGCTTTCGAGGGGGAAAGCAGCGGTCACCCAAAGCCGGTGCTAAACTGGTTTATTGAAAGAAGTTTTTCAACAGGTTTCTGGAGGTGCCGGACCTACAGAGCAAACGTCAGCTTCCCTAGGAAAGCTTTCCCGTCATCGTAAGTTTTCCGAAATTCGCTTTAAAACTGCTCTTCTCTTGTTGTTACCGGCTGGTGATGCGAAGGGAGCTGGAGGGGGGTGTGGAGGGGGGGAGGCGGGACGAGGGGAGAACAATTTCTTGCTTCCCCCGGACTGTATATATTGTCTTCTCCTAACCCTTTTTCCGAGAGGTGTCACCGCCCTGTGGGGAGGCTCCGCGCCCCCTTTCTCTGTCCCCCCTCCCTGGCAGCCGTGGGTGCGGCAGTGGGGGCGCAGGCTGCGGTGGGGCCGGGGAGTCTGCCCACGGGAGGATGCCGCTGGCGACGGCCTCGTAGGGAAAAAGAGGCGGAATGTCCCACCGCAGACGAGTGTGTGTGCATGTGAGAGAGAAAGGGGAAAGAGGGTGTCTTTCCCCCAAAATTCAGCCATCCAACGCAGTAAGGGGACGTGGTGCGGGTCGAAGAGGGGGAGTGTGGCCAGCCCGCAGCCTGGGGAGAAGATGCCGGTTGAGCGGCATCACTTGCACCGTTGTCTGTATCACAGACACTCATAAATTCAACAAGCTCATCAACAGGATATTAAGTTGCAGGTTACCTTTGATGGTGCCGATCCGAGCCACTTCTAGGCCGTTCGACCTATGACCCGTGAAGACCACATGTGTTGTGCTGTAGCCTCCCTCTGTAAAACACACACTTCGAGACAAAAGTTCTTTGTCAGGCTCTACCGGCAGAGTAATGTAAAAGAAAAAGGGGAAATAATGAAAATCTCAGCTAAAGCTGTAACTTTTAAACGCTTCTTTAAAATCTAAAATTAAAAAAGATGTATAATAAATAAAAGAAAAATACGTAAGGCAGGGCAGAGACAGAAGGAGGGAGCACTTCGCTTTTGTGCCATTAATATTTATTGTTCCTTCAGTTGCACTTATATATATATATATACATAAAACCCCGCTCTCGGCGGTAATGCCATGAGACGGCGGGGGCCAGGAGCAGCGTAGCACTGTTTTTCCAGGACGGAAGCCTCGGCCGAGAGGCAGCCAGTGCCTCTGCCCTGCCCAGCTGCGGCTGAGGGACGCGCAGCGCCGCGTATTTTGCGCGCCCTGCCCCACTGCGCCGCTCAATCTGCAGCCAGCACAGACCCGGCGCAACGCCTTCCAAAATGGGGTCTGCTGCAGCACTGCAGCACCTTTTTCCATCTGGAGATGCCCATATAAACGTTAGAGGCAGGGGAGAAGCGTCCCAATAAAGTGCGATGGACTTTGTAATACAATTTATGCTGTCATTCATAAATAACAATGCCATATGGTAACCATATTGCTTATACAAGTAAAGCCGTCAAAGTGTCACTATTTGATTTATCTCAACAGCTTCTTCCAACGGTGACGTTCAGAGAGAGGAAGTGGGAAAGAGAGAGAGAGCAGAGCAAAATTTGGCCTGGGTTTCCTGAGACCGCCTCTCTCTTTATCTCTTTCTTTCTTTCTATATATGGATAGATAGACAGACAGATAGATAGATAGATAGATAGATAGATAGATAGATAGATAGATGATAGATAGATGGATTTTTTTTCCCTTATTTTGTCCCTGTTTGAGCAAAGCCCAAAGGTGATGGTCCCTCCTTCCCTGGCGAGGCGCACACTGAACACGACAGCTCCGAAACTTCTGCTCGTAAATCCCTGTCCCAAAGATGCAGTGGGTCCCGGTCCCGATAGCCCCTAGCCTCGACCTCGAATCCTTGTGTCAGCCTCAGGCTCCCGCTTGGATGAACGGAGCGACGACATTTGGCACGGGATAAGTTTAATTTTTAAGAATATAAATTATCCATCTCCCGAGCCCCTCCATAAAGAAGGGGTGGGGAGTCTTACTGCCATATCGCTACTCTATTTCCCTTTCGTACCCCTGGGCAGCCTGGGCAGCTCTCGGCCAAAGTCCCGGCTCCTCCCTGCTATCCCCCTGACAGGACAGTGAGCAGGGTACCGTGGGTACGTCCTGCCCGTGTGGGTCTCCACGGGGCTGTGACTCGGGCCGCTCCCTCCTGCTGCGGGCGGATTCCACCCCTGGTCGCGCATGTTCTCGGAGGGAACCGTGCCACACGCTCCCCTGCGCCCCAAAGCAGACCCACGAGCGTAGAAAGCCACCCGCGAAGGGCTGGGAGGAAGGCAGGCTTTTCTAGCATATTTGGGGAGTCTTGCAGGTCTTCTCGAGGAAAGCGGCAACCGCGCTCCCTTTCTAATGGTTCCCCAGAAGAATGTTTTACACATTATAAAATATTGCTCCCCGCTCCCTAACTATCAATAAGACGTGCATTAAAGACGATTGTTTGTAAATGATGTTCATGGTCATTAACATACATTTACATAATGCAGCTCACAGCACAGCGTTTTACAGTTAAACACCTCCTAAAGCCGAGAGCCCGAGCTCAGTTTATAGAGGAAGCTTTATGAAATAAATGTGAAGGCTTCCAGGCTTTCACCTCGCCTCTGCAGCCTCCCCCGATGTCCCTTGGCAGGTTTGCCGGCGAGCGGAGCGCAGCGGGAGAGCTCTGCAGCCGGCTCCGCCGCGGGAACGGGGCGCGTTCCGACCCTCGACGGGTGCTGTCGAGGTTGTGGGGGGGCTGTGGGGGTAGCACAGCACGCCTCCCCTCTGCTGCAGCCCCAGAGGGCAGCGGCAGCCTGGGCCTGAGCTGGTGTCGGTGAGTTAATGGGCTTTAAATTCTTCATGGCTCTTTTGGAGCTGGCAGGGTCCAAAATTGTCTCTGCGCGGGCAGCCACCTTCTTTTCCTGGCGTTTGCAGCCAGTCCTAAAAATGAGCGAATTTCCACGTGAGTCTCCATCAACCCCTCCCTCCCCACAGTCACAGGTCAGCTGCCTATTAGCCAGCTGTAAAATATTTTCATTTTTTTATAGCCTCTCATAAAAAGAAATTGATCTGGGTATATATTTGAATTAAGACATATTAAATCGATGACAGATACACATCGCCTGTGTTTAACAGGAGAGGGGCAAGGAGGGATGCAGAAGGTTCTACGGGGCTGTGATACTTGTTCACCTCCACAGCATCTCCCATCAAACCATTCCATCTCCAGCAACGCGCACAGAATGTGGGGAGAAGGGAAGGCACTATTTGGATGGACATATAGAAAACATACGTATATAAATATCCGTATAGACGTATGGCTACTTTGGTGAAGTTTTTACTGTGCAATAAAACCATCAAGCAGCCGCTTTTATAACCCGGGGATCATTTATTCCCATTCCTTGCCTTGCAGCATCACTGAAACCCCCACGGCTGCCACGCAAGCCGAGAGCATTGGCTTGCCTCCAGTGAAGGGAGAGAAGGGAGGGAACTAGCGGGTCTCGCTCCCCCTTGAGCTCCCCTGAGAGCCTCTCACCCCCGTTTTGGTAGGCGTGGGCCAAATCCTGCGAGTTTTCCCCCCGCGAGTAGCGGCGGGAGGGGTGGAGGAGGGGGAGCCTGGAGCCTGGCCCAGGAAATGCCGGACCAGCACGGGGCTTCCTTTGAACGTGGCTTGGCACAGGAAAGCGGCCAAGACGCACAGATGTAGTTTCGTCAAGGGGATTAGGTGGCCGGGGAGAGCCGGAGGTGTGTGTGGGTCCACTGGCGTCCCCCGCCCCGTTTCCTCTCCGGGAAAGACGGAGAAGAGTCCCTGGCTGCCCCGCAGGCAGGGAAGGGCAGCCAGCTTGCCTGCACTTTCCAGGAGCGCGGGAGCTCAAGGCATTCCCAGGGGACCAACAGCCTGAAGAAAGCAGATGACATATCAATAAAACCTACTTCTCCTCCCACAGAAAAGTCACGACAATGTTCCTTTTCCCTTTTGGCTCCCAGGGAAATCCCGGCCTTGCCTAGTCAACCCCCTCAAAGGGCAGCACCCTTTGTGCCGAAGGGCCATTTTCGGCTCCACAAAGAGCTTCGCTTTCGAGGACCAGAACACTCTGCACCCCAGGGGCAGTCCCGTCGCTGTCCCCGCCCGTCCTCTACCTCTGCCCCCTTTTAGGAGAGCTCCCACTTTTTCTGCCTTTTCGTCTGGGGCAGCAGCTCAGGGCCGACACCCACCAGCCGGAGACTCCCCCATTTCCCAACCTACCTCCCGCCTCCCGTTCCGACATCCTAAAGAGTCGAGGAGCATTTATGCTCGGGGCCAGTATCACTGCGGGGGTTTCATCTCTATTTCGCCGCTGCTGAATTTGGGCTGAAGTGGATGCAGCTGCCTGGACCGCCGAGGGGCGTGTGGTAGCTCTCCCCACGGGATGCCCAGGGAAACCGCTGAGGGAGAAGGAAGCCCCAAAGCGGCAGCGAGCGCAGGCTCCCAAAACTTCGCTCTAACATGTGCCACTTTCCCCCCTCCTCCTCCCCTCCCCGCTTACTCGTTTATTTTCTAAAGGAAAGGAATCCCAACCCCCGCCGTCTTCTTTTTAGGGAAACTTTGGCCGCCTTCCCCTAGCGGTGCCTTGGGCATGAGTACACACAGCCTCGGCCTCGCGTGGGTGTGGGGCTGCGCACATTGTTGCATGAGGGAGTGCTTTCCCGCCCCATCCATGAATGAACGTGGCCCTCTAAAAAAAGAAAAAAGGAAAGGAAACTGAGCCGGGCAGCAGCCGAGCGTGGGCTGCCGCCAGGCGAAGAGAGAAACCCCACGGCAAACGTAAACACGGCGGAGCACCTGAGCAGGGCGCCCCGTCCAGTGCCTGGGGAACGGAGGGAGCTGCTGCCCGGTGCTGCCGGCGGGGGGCGGCGGGGGAGGCGCGGGGTGCGCCCCGTCGGGCCCCGCGCGAAGTTTTGCAAGTGCAACTTCGGGGGGCGGCGCGGGGGGGCCCGGGGGGGCGGCGGGGGCGGATCCCCGCTGCGCCGGCGGCCTGAAAGGGAGCCAATCGCGCGGCCCCGGCCGCTGCCAATCATCGCCATCCGTCCAATCCCTCCGGCGCGGTGTCCGAGCCGTATTCCCCAGCGCGCCGCCGAAGTGTGGTGAGGGCTCTGCCAATCGCGGGCGGGCAGAGCGGGGCCAGGGATGCGCGGGGCTCGGAGCGCAGACAAAAGAAGTTAAAGAGCCGCTTAATATATACATGTTTTTGAAGGCGGGTAAAGGGAAAAAAATAACAACAGCGAGCGTAGATGGGCTTGGCTGTGTCGTTATGGAGCCCCCTTTGAGCAAGAGGAACCCGACACTGAGATTAGCGGATTTGGCAGCGGCTCAGCCCCATCCTCACCAGAACATGACAGGCTTCCCGGGGCTGGGGAACCACCACGTCCACCCCCATCACGCGGCCCACCTCCACCCCGGGGACTCGGGCGGCGACCCCGGCGGCGCCCTCACGCCGCTCGGACCCGAGCACATGGCGCAGCCCGCCGCCCTCAAGCTCACGCCCGAGGCGCTCACCGCCGCCGCCTTCGCCGCGCCCGCCGCCACCACCTCCGCCGCCTCCGCCGCCACCGCCGCAGCCGCCACCACCGCAGCCGCCTACGCGCCGCCCGCCGCCGCCCTCCCGGGATACCCGTCGGGGGAGGCGGCGGGCCGGGACTTCCTCCTGCGGCGGGAGCTGCCCGCCGCCGCCGCCGCCGTGCACGGGGCGCTGGGCGAGCAGCACCCGCCCGCCGGCTCCCCCCACCTTCCGCACCCGCCACCGCACGGTGTCTTCATCTCGGCCGCCGGCACCTACGGCGCGACCGACGGGGCGCACGCCGCCTTCCCGCCGCCGCCCGGCGAGCAGGGCGCGCCCGCCGGCCGCCACCCTCCGCTCAACGGGCAGATGCGCCTGGGGCTGGCGGCCGCCGCCGGGGAGCTCTACGGGCGTGCCGAGGCGCACTACGGGGCGGCCGCCGCCGCCTCTTCATCCTCGGCGTTGCAAAGCTACGGCTCCGTCAACCTCAACTTGGCGGCTGCCGGCCACGGGCATCCGCACCACCCCCATCCCCATCACCACCGCCATCACCACCACCACCACCATGCCCACGTCGGGGCCGCGGCGGCTGCGGCTGGGGCCTTCCTGCGATACATGCGACAGCCCATCAAGCAAGAGCTGATCTGCAAGTGGATCGACCGGGAGCCGCCTCCTCCACCTCCGCCGCCGCCACCGGGCGGTAGGAAGCCTTGCTCCAAAACTTTCAGCACGATGCAGGAGCTGGTGAGCCATGTCACCGTGGAGCACGTCGGTGGGCCCGAGCAGAGCAGCCACGTGTGCTACTGGGAGGAGTGTCCCCGCGAAGGCAAGCCCTTCAAAGCGAAATACAAACTCATCAACCACATCCGAGTACACACGGGAGAGAAACCCTTCCCTTGTCCCTTCCCCGGCTGCGGGAAGGTCTTCGCTCGCTCCGAAAACCTCAAGATCCACAAGCGGACTCATACAGGTGGGTTGTTCTTCCCCCCCCCCACCCCCCTCCCCCGCAAGGGTTTCCTTTCTTTTTTTTTTTTCCTCCCCTTTCCTCCTCTTTTCCTCCACTCCTACGCACCAACGGACATGTGACTTTTTCATGAATAAATAATTCGGCAGCACACGGGACACGCACATACAGCTACGTACACGCACCCGGCCCCTCTGCCCTGCACACACGTGTCCCGTCCCCCCCTTCAGCCCCCCCTTCACCTTGGGCAGCTCCCTCCCCACCCCCACCCCCTCCGCTACCCACCTCCCCACATCCCGGCACCACCGGATAAATACACTGATTAATAAATAACGCAGAGCCGGGAGAAGATGAGCAGCAGTCCCTGCGGAAGAGGGAGGAGAGGATGAGCGCTCGTCCGTCCCTGCTCTCGCCGCCCTTGTCCGGGGCACCGTGGGGGGCTCACCCCGCGTCTGGGAAGCGCTGCGCTTTGCCGTTTCCCTCCGTCACGCCGAAGGACGGCGGTTCTGCTCTTCCTGCCGCTTCTGTCGGCGGGGACGGAGCTGGGCGGGTGACGTTTGGCCCGACGGAGATGGGGCGGCGGGGGCTCTTGGGGGCGCAGTTCCCCTACGCTGCGGGCGGCGGTGCTCGGGTTTGCCGGTGCTATCGGGACTACCGGGCTGCCCCTGTGACCAGCGTTCCTGGGGCTATCCCCGCTCCGGCACTGGCCCCACTACCGGGATCAAGGATGCTGCCGTGTGTACCCCCCGGCCTGGGCTATCGATATTGCGGAACTACCGGGGATGCTGAGGGCACTGCCGGGGCTGCCCGTGCCGCTGGGCTACCGGACTGACTCCGGTCCCGGGGCTTCTGGTGCTGCCTGGGCTGCTCCCGCTTGCGGCAGTACCCGCGGAGTCGGGAAGCAGGGAGCGAGGTGGGGGGAGGCTCTCACCGGAGACGCTTCCCTCCCTTTGTGCATCTGAGAAGAAAACTTCAAAGTCGCCCCGACTGCTCGGTGGGGTACGGGAGGAGGGAGCGGCACCCCCGGAGAATGCCTCGGGGGACAGGCGGGAGCTCCTGGAAAGGCTTGGGGTGTATTTGAGCCTTTTAGCGTTTAATTTTTCTGGGTTTAGTTTTGGTGGGTTTTTTTGTTTGGGTTGGTTTTTTTTTTCCTCACTTTCTCCTCATTCCTTGCCACTCCCGAAATACGCATTTCCATCTGGGTGTAAGACTCTGCCGAAAACGAACGAAGCCGGAATTTATAGTGGCAGACAAATATTATTCCTTGGAGGATACTTAAGGAAGTGGAGTTGCCGTAATTGCTTTCTTGATTTATTGTTTGCTGCTCGGGAGTAGAAAAGCGGCGACCGTACAACGTGTTGTTCCGATGTAAAACCAAATGGCCCATGGCTGAAAGGATTATAGATTTTTATCTCCAGAATATGTCAGGCATGAGGCCATATGTAGCAGCGGAGCCCTGAGGGTGCCTAGTGCTCTACACCGAGGGCCGGGGATGGTGTGTGGGGGGGAAATTTCTCGGGGGGAGAGGAGGGGGTAAAGTCTGACACTTTTTGTTGTTGTTGTTGTTATTGTGTTAACGACACCGTGGAATGAGTTAGTTGGAGGCCCGCCGTTTTGTCATCTGTAGCTTTCTTCACCTGCCTTGATTTGAAAAACAAAACTTCACTGCGGACTTTTCTGGGCTCCTCAGCTCCTTACCCATCTCCGCTCCAAGGGGCAGACGGGAGGGAGGTGGGAAGGAGTCGAGGAGAGTCTTGCGGGGAGGCAGAGAGATTCAGCGGGAAAAAGAGTCCCCTACCAAAATCCAAATACGTATCAGGCACGCTTGATAATCAGGACCTTAGATGAGGTCAAACACTTCCCCGAGGCAATGCGTGGGACGTAGCATCTTGCTAGGGAAATTTGGAGGGGTTTTCAGCTTGGGGCTACCCGTAGTCCCCGGGTGCGTGAGCCCATAGGGAAAGGCTCTATCCACGCAGAAGGGGTCGTTGCACCAAAGCAGCCCTGGGGTGGGGGACAATGGCCCACTTCGAATGACAGCTCGGCCCATGGGAGGGCAAAGGGGACAGGAGTCTTTTCCTACGTATTTCCCCCCACGCCTTCGAGTGGACAAGGGATCCCAAACTTTCTGCCCGTTCCTATTGGATTAATTACTGTAATTTTTCCACCTCATCTCTAACTTAGTCATGTGCAGTCTGGGAGCAGGAGAGATTTACAAACTATTCATTTATTATGGGCATTTGGCGCCCGGGGGAAAAAAACAATAATACCATAATCGTATCATTAGGCGACTTTGAATATTTCTGGTAATCCTGCAGGAAGAAGAGTATTGCAGTAATTCAGGAGACGTTTGTTGTTCGGGACTATTTTTTTTTCCTTCTCCTCAAAAGCATCATGCCGGGGGCTGCATACCACACTCTGCAGCTACTGCCCCATTTTGGGGACAAATCACTACTCCCACACCCGGTGCATTCTAGCGGGAATGGGGATATCGTCCCTCGTGCAATTTTGCTGTCCCCTCGCCAAAGACGATGCTCAGGATGGCCAGGCTTCCTTCCAACGATTACCAGACCCTCCAAAAAAAGTGACCCCCAAGCCCAGCTGTGCCCCTCCCCGCCGCCGGCACTGCTGCTGCCAGGAGGAGTTAGGGGACGGCGCCCGACATCTCGCCCCCTTCCGCGGGTCGAAACCACCTACAAATGGTTAAACTCTGACGTGATGCCCTCGTCAGCGGAACGGGGACACACCGGGACCTTCCCCAGTCCTGGAATTATGGGGAATTTGATCGTCGCGATCTGGAATCTGGCGAGGGTGCCCACGAGTGAACCCAAGTGGAAAGACACTTCCCTAAAACCCTGACGGAGTGGACGCGGTTTGGTCCCGCTGGTTGGAGCATTTTTCAGGGGGCTGCGCTTCGGGCTCTGTGGGTCGCGGCCAGCGGCAGAATGTGTGAGCCTTCGTCCTTGGGGTAACATAGATAGAAACTACCCAAAACCTCCAGTAGATTTGTTTTGCTTTCCTGGAGGAAGTAATAGTAAATAATGAACAAACAAAGTGACCGGAAACTTGTCTCAGGGGTGTGCAGAGGTTTTTATGCACTTAAAACCCACGAGGCACAATTTTAATTTTAATATTTTTTTCCTCTCTCTCTCTTTTTATTTATTTATTTATTTAGATAAACTTTGCACTTTCTAGTGCTACCACTTTGGTGGTAGGTGAGCCGATTTTAATTGAACAAATCATGATGCATAAATAGGCTGTGGCAGTATATGTTTCTATAATAGCAGCCAAGAAATTGCTTATAAAAATAAAAACAGTTTTCTTATTTCCATTATTATTTTGATAAATAATAAACGTGATATGATCTTACAAACGGGAGGAGCAGTAAAAATCGCTTGGTGATAAGGAGAGAATGTCCACCGAGAGAGCTGCTTGGTTGTTATTTCTGACCCCTCAGAGCAAAACACATCTGAAAATACGCATTAGCCATGTCTAAAACGACTCAAGAGTCGCAATAGTCATGACAAAGATTATCAGTGCAGGTCTGTCTGTGCTGGACTCACGTGTAGCATGGTAGAGTGAGAAAAACTTGCTGTAAGAAGCTTCGGTACAGGGATCTGGCACTATTTTCTTTTTCCTCCGGCGTCTCAGCAATAGGCATTTATCCAGCCCTATTCGGGAGCTAGCAGGAAGGGTCGGTTCCGGAACTATGGGGAAGGATATGGCTATAAGTACCAGAACATATGTATTCCAGGGTATGCTACAGCAGACGAGCGTGCGTGAGAAAGGTACGCCAAGCTAGCCGCCCCGGGCTGATTTTCACAACCCCTTTAACTATTAAGCAATGTGTAGAAACTCTTAGAGGTAGCTCATCCGCACACATTTAGACCCAAATTTGCCCAGGGTAACCAGCTACGGTAACAGCAGTCTTCTGTCCTCATCTCCGGTGTCTGGGTTGGTCCCCCTAGCTTGCAGGTTCCCAGTCAAGGCTGCGGGGTGCTCCCTCTTTGTGTCGGGATGCTTAAACAGGTGTTACTTTTCTTTCCCCCAAACTAATTATTCCCCCAGCGCAGTGCCCATTGGGAAAGGATTACGCAGGAGATGTGCCAGGCGAGCCAGGCTGCCGGCAAACGCCAGCCCTCGCAGGCAAAGGCATTGAGAGGTTTTGTTTGGGTTCGGTCATTAGAGCGGTAATGAAGGTTTCTCGTGTGCGAGGGGAGCGCCGCAGACGGCAAACAAGGCCGGGGGGGCCCTGCTGCCGCCAGCTCGGGACTCCGGCCCTGAGGGCTGCCAGCGACGCGTGAGAGGCAGCAAAACACGGGGAAAAAGTCGGAAACCTCGGGCATGTCACGACTGTCGCGAAGGGGGAGGAAAAAAGGGAAAGCGGAAGAAAAGGAAGGAAGGGGAAGGTTTACCCTTGCTGCTGGCCCCCGGGGGCCGCGCTGCGGAGGGGCTGCGGTGCGGCGGGAGGGCTCCGAGCACGGCCGGGGCCCTGCCCGCCGGTAACGGTGCTGTTGCTGTGTCCCGGCAGGGGAGAAGCCCTTCAAGTGCGAGTTCGACGGCTGCGAGAGGAAGTTTGCTAACAGCAGCGACCGCAAGAAGCATTCCCACGTCCACACCTCGGACAAGCCCTACTACTGCAAGATCCGCGGCTGCGACAAGTCCTACACCCACCCCAGCTCCCTGCGCAAGCACATGAAGATCCACTGCAAGTCCCCGCCGCCCTCCCCGCCGCCGGGCTCCCAGGGCTACGCGGCGGCGGGACCCCCCGACGGCCCGCTGCCCCCCGAGGATGACCCGGCAGCCGAGCCGCCCCGCGGCCGCGCCGCCGCCCTCTCCCCGCCGGTGACCAACCTCAGCGAGTGGTACGTCTGCCAGGCCGGGGGTGCTCCCCGCCGGCCCCGCACCCCCTCCAGCCGCGACACCTCCCCGGCATCCGAGGAGGACGAGCCCCACAGGACCTCGGGAGGCAGAACTGCTCCCTAGGGCCGTGCCGAGCCGTGCCAAGCTGCCGGTGGCCCCGGCCCTACCGCACTGGCCCGGGCCGCAGCGGCAGCCACCTGGCACCAAGGGCTGCCGTGGAAGTGCCATCAGGTTTGACTTGCGCTATTTATTCCATGTACGAAACCCTATGGTGTTTGTACGGTAACTAATTTAATTAAAGAGACTCGGACTCTTTTTTTTTTTTTTTTTTTTTTTTTAAATAAAAGCATTAATAACGCCAGGCTGGGCCGTCCCAGTCACCCGACCCGCACAATTTTGCAGGGGGACGGTGCCAAGGGAGATGTCCATCTTCCACTCTGCCCATGCCCATTGCTCTTAACAAGAGATAGCTGGCGAAGGCTGCGAGCAGGCAGAACCCAGCCGATCTCTGGAATGGCTCTTAAGTACCTTAGCTGCCACGCCAGCGCCTCCTCTTTGGCCTGGGTAAAGCCCCAGGACAGCAGCAGCCTCTTGACTGTAAAGCAGCACCTGCTGAAGCTCCGGCCAGTCAAGGACAGGTTGCGCATCTCTTAAAATAAAATTAGATAGATGCATTTCCCCACCTCTTCTGCAGTTCAGCTCCTTTGTAATTGATGGTTTCTCTCCCCAGTCGGGGGGTCCCACCTGCACCCGGCGTTTTCTCTCCAGCCTTTCTTTCACCCTTTGCCGTAACATTGTGCAAACGATTTACGAAAGGAAAGACAAAAGATGCAGGATTCCTTTTTCACTCCTCCACAGTTTGTACTTGTATGGCTCCTAAAACGTAGCCAGAGAATAAAAGAAACACGCTGCTATTTGACAACTGTGATACTGTGATACATTTTTTATTTTTTCCTTAAAACACTCACACAAAACCAGCGAATTTTCCTTTTCTTGGGGTTGGTGTTATTATTACTCTGATTTTTTTTTTTTAAGTTCGTCTCTCAAGATTTTGCCTCATGGTCCCTCCAGCCCCCTGAGGGGTTGGGAGAGGGAGCAGCCCTCTGGGCCTGACAAGTCCCGGAGTAGGGGGCAGGCATAGAGGGATTATCTTTTTATTATTATTTTTTATGTATATTATTTCGTTTCTCCAACCGAGCTGATGCCTGCGTGTTTTCACCATCTCCCTGAAGTGGCCCAGCAGAGTCACCTGGGAGGTGGGGACCAGAGCTGCTGGGAAGGAAGCCAGGGGTGGGGACACAGGCTGGGGTCAGGGTGCCAACCTCCCCATATTCCCCTAACAACGCAGCCGTGCAGCCAAGGGGCTGCGGGGCACGGGGGACACCCCGGCCTAGAGCCCTTGAGTCAGAAGCGGGGCGCAAATGAAGTAAAGAGCACTAATTCCTCCTCAGAGACCCTGAGAGAAGAAGCGGCAGCCTTCCTCCCCTCCCCCAGGGCTTGTGGAAATGTGTTTTGTGTGCCGTGAATGGTGGATGTCGTCTTGTCATTGTTAATAACGTGTATGTGAACGCGATTATTTTGTACAGTCAAATTAATTTATTTTCTGACATCACCCTTTTTTTTTTTTTTTTTTTTTTTTTTTTTGATTCCCCTGGAACAGTACAGAGCACACCAAAGAAGTATCTTATTAATTTTGGTGATAGATTGTTGTTTATGATGATGTGGTTTGTACAAAAAAAAAATCATTATATTTTTCAGCTTACTTGAATGAACGATGTAATGTGAAATAGACTCTTCCTGCATGTCCTCCGTGCGGTGTGTTGGTGCTAATAATATATAAATATATGTATAGTTCATAGAGATATTATATTATTAGTACAGTGCATGGTGCTGTCACTCTGGAAGCCTTTAAACGTTGTCTTCATACTGTTGTGTTGGATCTAAAGAAGCAGGCGTTACTTTGAAAACAAACAGAAAACTTGAATAGAAAATAATTTTTTAAAGTTCACTTGATTTGCTTTTTATTCGTTTTTCAAAACTCATTTGAAATAATAGAAAATAATAAAGTAAGGTATGAACTTTTAAAAAATAATTTATGTAATGTAATCTTATTAGAGATATATTGGTGCTGATTTATAAACGAACTTTTTAATTTATGCATTTTTTCAACAACAAATTGCACTATACATTACGACATGGCAGGGTTTATAAACTATAGCTCGGGGGGATATATCACTATTTTTATGTATTTGCTACACTTAGGGTCACACACTTGCCCAACAGTTTTATGACACATGATACCTCCTAAATAAAAAAAATGCTAATTTAAAACTTTCAATCTCTGTAAACCCCGTAAAAAGAAAAAAAATCATGCAAATGAATAAAAATATTATGCCTATGTATTGCATGTGCCTTACTAACAGACAAGGGGCAGAGACAGACCAAAACACCCCCTTCTCCTCCCGAGGGTCAGCAGGTAGATTCAGATCCAGCTATAGCCTCACAGCTCGGCAGGAGCAGCACCGCGAGGTGTCGGGGGCGGCTGAGATACTCCGCCTTTGCCCAGCGAAACGTGTGAGTAAGCCGGGTTCTCCTGCGGATTTACCTTTGGGTTTGCAGCCTGGCAGAGGAGGGATGCTCTGGGCAGAGTCAGCCCTGCCTCCCCCCAGGCTGCGGGCCTTGCTCCTGAGGGTGTTTGCCCCTGAGCCGGGCTAAGGGCGGGGGCCGGGCAGAGGATTTTGGGGTGCCTGGTCATGATGGAGCAGCTGGATGCTCTGCTGCTGGCATCCCGTGCACAGGGGGAAGACAGGGAGGGACAGACAGAGGTAAGACACAGACACAGGTCAGACATTTATACACATGACATTCTTCATCTCTCTCAAGGACAGCTAATCGGAATATCAAATCAAAGCAATTAAAATGTTTATCTCTGTTGGGGAAAAAAAAAAAGAAAAGGAAGAAAGGGGGATTTTTCTCGCAATATTCTCTTGAGGATACTCATGAGTTAAATAGCACTGCTCTTCGGTAGTAGCCATAGAAGCGAAACCGTATGCCAGAAGATGATTCTGAAACACAGAGTGAGGTCAGACAAGAAATAACGCCAGGAAATCACTGGAATGAAGGAGAATAAAAACCTCCAAGTTTTTAGAAGCTGAGTAAGGACAAGTTTCTCCTTTCGGGAGAGGAAAACTGAGTAAAACCAGTGAAAAAACCCGGACAGAATCGTGTGTCAGCATCCTCCTGGATTATTTCTCCTTCTAATTTTCTTTTTAAATAAAATGAACTAAATGAAACTTGCCCGGAGTGATTGCGCCCCCCGCCCCGTAATTTACCAGTGCTCGAAAATGACTGGTCAAAATGTCAAGAACAGTTTCACCAAAAGGTTAGAGTGTTTTTTAAGTCAGTTTTGTTAAATGTGGTAAAGGTGAAACAGGTTGCAAAGAGTTGTTTCAAGCAGAATGACAATAACCAACATACGAAGCAGAAAAACACTCATAAATGAGGGCTCCAATCAATGGGAAAACTTATAGCTCCCTAATGAAGTTTCTTGTGAAAAGGAGGGCGACACAAAGCCACCGAGACATGAATCATTCATGGGAAATATAAAAGATAAAAGATATCTGACAATGAGCAGAACCTTGTATAGAGTGTCTAAAACAAGTTTCCCCTTCTTATTTTCTGCTTCCCCCCCCTCCAACCTCCCTCTCCTAGTGTTCCCTGCCCGCCCTATAGAGTTAACATTGACCAGTGCACGTCCTGCCCCACTTCAAAGTAATTTAGCCCAGAACGGAAGGCTTGGCGCTTGGACAATCTTCATGGTGTGTTAGGATTTCTATGGCAATTGGCAAGCAAGACGTTCCCATCTGAATATGGCTCAAAGAAAGCCACTTATTGACACCGAGTTGGCCATCATCAAAGACTTCATCTTTTCCTAGGCGAAACGTGGTCCTAGCAAACACTGTTTAAATCATTTACCTTTGTAGTCGCGGCTGGGAGACATCTCGCCACACACTATTGCTGGCGCTCGGCCCTTTAAAGGCGAGAGCGGCGGTAGCGAAGTTTGAAGGGACTCAGAAATTTCGGGAGTGTGGGAAATGGCATTGCGGGGAGGGGGGCTGTGGATATAGATAAGCGGGGGAGTTCTCGGCGGAGGGAGAGTCGCGGGGCTGTGGGGCTGCGCCCCCCAACGCACCCGCCATGGGCAGGGTGTGGGACGCGGGGCGGCCGGGATAGGCTGCTGCTTTGTTTTTCAAAGGATGGGTGGTGGGGAGAACCAAGGATTTTCAGGTTTTTTCTCCGCGTGTTTCGTGCTTCTGGAGATGTCGCCAGGGAGTTGGGAAGTGCTGGCAAGGATGGACTGTCACACACTCCACCCCACCCCCCCCGCCCCCGCTCCTTCCCCCGCCATCACACCGTAAAAATATTTCCAGGTAGAGCAGAGCAGGAGGGATCAGGGAGTGTGCTGGAACAAACACTCACACTCACACGCGGACACACGCGCTCCCCCCTGGCTCGGACACCCAAACGCCGGCGGGGCGCTGCCGCCGCTCCCCCCCGCATCCCGCGTACCGCCAGCACACACAACCACGCTCCCGCATTCACACACACACCACGCAAGTGCCTAATCAGGCAGGGAGAAGTTCAAAGGCAGGTTCTTTGAAATTCAAACTACTGCTTTTATGGTACATCAACATGGAGCGTTAGGATTGCTATGGCAATGAGCGCAGCAAAAGCAAGCTGCATTTAAAATAGTCCACCTCGATTCGAGACACTCTATTAAGATACAGTTGCAGTGACCTTTAGTTTCATGCCGTGTTAGCGCAGTCAATTTTCACTTCATCAGAACGTCTCATATTTTTTGGCCTCTCTCCCAACGACCCTTCCTCTCCCCCCCTTTTTTTTTAGGACCCCCCCCCCAACTGCAGCAGATAAATAAGTGAGGAAGAAGCTCCATCTCCAGCTCTTCTCCTCTTCTGCCTCCCTCTTTTTTTTTTTTCCCACCTAAGTACTTTTATTTGCAGAGCGATTGTTCTTTGTTTATTTAATACGAGTACTGTGTGAATGGTGAAAAATAAACACGATGAAAAATAACCAAACAGATGATTCCGCCAAGTGAAAAAGCCCGGACTTAATAAAAGTGCGAAGCAGTCACCGTTGAATGAGAAATCCTTTGAAGTGGAACTTATTATAGGAAGAATACTTTTTGGTTTCCCTAACGACGCTGCTGAATTGAAAGGGCTCGCCTTTGTCAACGATTTGTTCTCCTTTGCCGGGATGCCCGCAGAAATTACTTACATGGGCTGCCTTAACATGCAGCCTGCAAATCAGTAACTTCGCAGCTCAGACTCGCAGACGCCGCTCTTCTAAGGACAAAAAGAAGTCAGGAGGAAAACACCCCAACCTTTCACTCAGCCTCTTATTTTGGGGGGTGAAGGGGGGCGAAGGGAGAAAAGGGGGTTTGGGACGAGGGGAGGAGGCGAGTGTATCCGGGTAGCAATACCCCCCCCAGCCCCCTGCCACCCCCCCCCCCCCCCCGGCCCGCCCCGCCCGGCGGCAGGGACCCGGAGCGGGACCGACCTCCGCTCCGTCCCGGCCCCGGCGGGAGCAGGGGGGTGGCGGAGCTCCTCCGGCAGCACCGTGTCTCTCCTTCCCCCACCCCCGTTCCCCCTTTTTTCTCCTCTGCCAAGTGATTTTCCCAGGCAGAGACATATTTAATAAGGGTCGTTTATTACGAAGGCGCTTTGAAGGGTCGCCCCTGAAGCCCTGTGTCCATTAAAAACATGGAGGTGACATTTAAACCTCGTTTTAAAGGAGCTCTGGGGTAGTTCAATGAAAGGCAACTCGTTTGTCTTATGAGCTTGGAAACAACCTCCCTTCTTCTCCTTTTGACCACATGGCATAACTCAAAAACAATAGTTCAAAAGTAAAATGGCATCGTGGTGTTCAGCCTCAGACAGGCACCCATCTAGCAGGAGAGAAAAGGGATAGTCCATAACACAATGTGCTTTTTGTGTCCGACTCTGTCACAAGGATTTCGTTGTTTGCTTTAGAGGCTGCGCTTGTTATACTTTCTTGAAAGTGCTTGTGTTAAACAAGAGTTATAAGTCATCCAAAACAACAAACATTTTGATTTTCTTTGCCTAAAGGGTTTTCCCTGGCCATGGGCACCGTGAAAAAATAATGTACTTGCTGAGAAAGGAGCACCAGTAGTAGCATTACAAGCACAGTGCATTAAATATTGAATGACATGAGGAAAAAAAAAGAACTTGTCGAGGGGCACTCAGCCTTAAAGTCTTTCTTCAACTTTGTCTTCAGTGCCTGTTGGACTATTTAAGATGGTGTTAATTAAGGGCTGCATCTGATTCCACTAGCCCCCAGCTTTGTCTCTTTGCAGCGCTCCCATCAATAGCCCCTCTCAACCGCGGGCTTTCCCCACACGTTGGTTTAGTGGTGCATGTGTCACTTCTTATTTTGAGGCTGAAGAGAAACCCGGATCGTGCACTAAGGGCAACAGGGAGATAGTAATCAAGCGGTGTTGTAGGGTTGGGGGGGTGGCGCGGCGGGGCAGGGGCAGGAGGAGGAGGAGGAGGGTGCGAGGCCAAGGCTGGAGCAGGGCAGCAGGGAGAGGAGAGGGGGCACGGCGCCGGGGTGAAAGTCTGTTTGCACATTGCCAACAGCCTGTTTGGCAAACAAGAGGACGGCGAGCTTAATTTGTTTCAAATTAATCGTTTTTCACGAAAAAAGAAAAAAAGGGGAAAAAAAACCCAACAAAAAACCACGCGTCGAACAGCCCTCCCCAAAATCCTGCAAGGGAACAGGAGGAGCTGCCTCAGGTCTGGCGGCAGTCCCGTGCGGGAGCCCACGCGTGGCTGCGTGGGGAGCCGTGGCGTGTGCCTGTGCCCCTTTCCGGCTGTACCCCGGCCGCATGCAGGCTGCTGCTGGCGCTGCCCTTTGCGGGCCCCGTAAATGAGGCCGATCCTCAGTGCAGGGCAGCCCCCAATGCGCACCAGCCAGCGGGGTGGGCGAGGACAGCCACGGGAGTAGGGGGGACACATAGGCTTGGGGACATCTGGCGGCACGCCTCGCCCTGCATTCCGTATTTAGGGACTCGCCACTGTTCCCTCTGCGGGGAGCAACGAGGCACCCCGCATTTCGGGGAGAAGCCTTTCCCGGGCCCCATCCCTGTGCCCCACGTCCCGGTCGTGGGGGCTCCTCGAATCCCGATGGGACTCCTCGTTCCTCCCTCCCTGAAAGCGCTGGAGGCCGAAAGGGGCTTTGCCCGTGGGGGGCATCGTCTCCGCGCTCAGCAAATACCAACAGCGGGGGTGCAAATTGGGGGGCGGCTCCTCTTTTCTCTACGACTCCTTTTCAACCTGCCAAAAGCACCGGGTGTTGAAGCAAGGGGGCGCAGAGGGATCCTTTGCAGGTGGGGGGGGGGGTGTGTGCCCCCCTTTCCCCCGGGGTCAGCGGGGACCCACTGCCCCAAAGTGCACTCAGAGCTGAGGTCGGGTTACAGGACCCCTTAATTGGATGGGGGTGGTGGTGGTGGGGAGGATAATGGTTCACCTCAGTTCTGCCCTGCCCGAGTGGTGAGGAGGGGAAAGCCAAGCGTGAGGCTGGGAAACCCAATACCCAGATTCTGTTCTTCTTCTTCTACTTTTTTTTTTTCTCAATCTCTATGTTCCCCCTCTCCTCCTCCTCCTCTTCCTTTCACTCGGCAAGCCCGTCTAAAGCGCTCCAAATGGCCTTTCAAACAAGAAAACGCTTCAAGGAAAAATGGGCACACATCCCCTTCCAGGCACCTTGCCAAAATCTCCCAAGCACCCTACCTGGCATCCTAGCTTAAGTTTCTTCAAGAAGTGTGTGTGTGTCTGAGTATGCGAGGGGGGTGGGGGGGTTCGGGGCCGAGGGGGGGTGGAATTACAGCCGTCCTGTAGTGGTAGACACAAGTTCAGAGCTCCACTTCTCCCCTCTTTAATTAGGCTGGGGAGAGCCGCGGAGGCGCCTGGTTGAGGTGCGAGCGAGGCGGCCGGGCCGAGCGAGTGAGTACCCAACGCAGCCCCGACGGGACGGGGATGGGCACCCGGGGGAGCCGCGCCGGGGGGCTCCGCGCTGAGGGGGACGAGGCGAGCAGCCGCCCCCCGGAGAGAGATGTGGGAGGGGAGGATGAGGGTGGGAATAGGGGGCCGGGGGTGTGCCGGGCGACTCTCTTTCCCGAACTTGCGGTGAGGGCCGCTAGGCGAGACTGGGGAGGCCAGTGCCGGTGCTGCAAAAGTCAGCCCGACCCAGCTGTGACTTCACCTATTAGCCCCGATGTCTTTCCGAGGAGATTGGCGGAGTTAAACATCCTACAATGGGCGCTCTGGGGCGTCTCCAGCCTGACCTCTACCCGGTTTTAATAGTTTCATAGGAACTTCATTAAATCAATTACTTAGTGAGCACATCATCATTTATTTGTAATTAGCACTGAAGAGCTTGATTTTTGCAGCAGCCCGCAGCCCGGTTCCCAGCGGGGTTGGCCATGTACTACAAGCACTTTTGTTTGCTGTGTGTGTTGACTCGTGGTATTATTCGGCCGCCACAATAAAAGTGTAATCTTCACGTCTTAATCTAGCGTTCAGGGGGGAAAGCAAAACAAACACGGCGCGGACGAGGCACCGGTTCCTCGTCTCCGTGTCCCCCCCCCGCTCGGGCCGCCGGCCCCGCTGCGCGCAGCCGGGCGCGGTGCGGCTCCCGGGCCGTGCGGCGGGGAGGAGGGCGGAGGGACGGGAGGGTGGGACGGAGGCTGGGGCCGAAGGGGGGAAAGGGAGGAAATGGGTCATCCGCAGTCAGGACAAAAGAGAGCGGCTCGGTGCCTTGAAGGGCATGAAATAAGGGCTGCAGCTGCGAGTCGGCTGCGCGCGGCCGTGGGTGTGCGTGTTGGGGGGAAACCAGCGGGACTCAGCGCTGGGAGGGGCAGCAAGAGGCTTTCGTTTGGGAGGCTTCGGGGCAGGAAAGGGGATGGGTAGGGGCAGGGAAAACCGCATCGGGAGTGGGGTGGACGTGACTGTGCTGGGGGCGGGAGGAGAAGAGCATAAACTCCCCCACGTAATCAGCCAGGCCTCCTCGGCTTCTCCCTGCAGCCAGCGTCTTGCCACCGCGGCTCCCCACGGGGAGGCGGCTCCACTCGTGGGCCGCCCCACGGCTGCCCCCAGGCGACAGCCCCAGCCCCTTTCTCCCACCGCGGAGGCTGCCGAGGCCGCGTCTCTGCTCACCCCGGTTCGGGCCCTGTGCCGGATCCCGGGCCGCCCCGGGAGGAGGAGGGATTTGCAGCCTTTTCCCTCCTTGGGCTGTACTGGCTCCCAGAAAGAAGCCCTCCAGGCAGGAAAGGGTTGGGGAGTGGGGGCAGTTTTGGGTGTCTGCCTGCCGCCCGCTCACTTCCCTCACTCCTTCTCAGCGCGAAGGAGGGAGGGGAGCTGATGCCCCTTTAGAGGCTGCAGCACACCCGCAAGCTCCTGGGTTTATGTGCCCCACGCGTAGCCAGTCATGGGTGGGCACCGAGGCAGCGACCCAAGGGAAGAAGAAAGAGGGTTCGGGTCGGGCTGTATGTACCCCTGTATGGGAATAGCACCGTGTTCGGTTCTGACGACACCCCTACTATTGATACTCAGGCGCTGCCCACATTTCGGCAGTTCACTTGCAGATGGGTTGTCTCGCCCCGCTGCCGGCCCGGCCCTTCCCCACGGAAACCCGTCCAGGTGAACGGGACGAACGGCCCCGCCGGTACTTGCCTGGGTCAGCTCCTACCGGCTGAGGGGATGAGGCGATCCTTAATTTCCATCCTTGACGTGGCGAGAGCCTGGGTCCGAGGCAAGACAAGTGCAGGGTAGGGTGCAGATGTCACCCGCGACGGAGCCGCCCCCTCACCGTGCCGTCGGGCATCTCGTTGAGCGTGCTGTGTCTCCATTCCCCCCGGCCCGGGCCGTAGGGGAGCGAGCCTCGGAGCGTCCCAGCTGCAGGGGCCGAAGTGGGGGACTGGTAGTGCTGGCAGGGCAGAAGTCGCCGTGCAGGACTGCCGTGGTGGCTGCCAGGCCGCTCGCATACGGATGATAAGACACGCCAGGGGGGACCCGAACCCTCTCTCCCCTCCGCCCCGAAAACACCGCTCGGCATTAGTGTAAGGGTCAGAGGTTCCCAAATTCAAGCAAATAGCAGGGAAAAACCCCGTAAATATCATCTGGGACTTGGAGAGGAGAGAGGCGCTTTACTTGCACGGAGCAGCCGGGACGCGGCGTGATTTTAATTGCTACGTATTTTTAATATTAAATAGATTAAACATCGAACATATCCAATCTCTTCTGTCCGAAAACGAGGGCCCGAGAAGCCGAGCCGGGCGGGTTTGTCGTCGCCGGGGTTGGGATAAATGGGAGTTCCCCCGGAGGTGGTGAGGGAGGTTGCGCGGACGCGGAGGTTGCGCAGCGGCCGAGAGCAATCCCAGCGCGGCAAGCTCTCTTCTTGCCGGGCAGGGGACCGAGCCTGGGATAGAGCCGAAACCCTAAATGTTGAAAAGATGAAAGTGCTTCCTGTGGGGGAGAAAACCCGCACCATCCTTTCCCCCTCCTCCCAAATCTACAAATCCCGCAACTTAGTCCACGAGAAGTGTTCACGCAGAGTTGAGGAACATGTTGTAGGGTGTTATTTTTAGGGCGTGGGGCTGGAAACGGAGGGATAACCCTAGGCTTTGCAGAGCAAGAAAGCTGCAGGTGGAAAAGGTAGCGCTGGCTGCAAACGGACGAGTCAGAGCGTCAGCCGTGGGTGACACGAGTTGCTCGTGGGAGAAGGGAGAAAGAAAGGAGGACCCCACGCCATCCATCCTCCCCGTCCAAGCCCGAGCCCGAATTTGCAGGACAGCCGTCGGAGTGCGTGCTCCCTCTGTGCGTGGCTCCAAGGAGCAGGTCCTGCCTTTGCCCGTGAGTTTTATGTAACTGCGAGCAGGTTCCCAGCCCGGACATGTTTTATAGTCTAAACCCCGTTTGGGTGGGTGGCGGCGCTGCCGCTGTGCCGTCCCAAGGCCCCACGGAGGAGTGGTGTCACGGGTGGAGCCTCGGGGAGTCGCGGGCAGTGTCTGTGGGAGGTGGCTCAGCATTCCCCGGCCTCTGGCTCCGGTCCCTTCTGCCCCACGGCCTGCCCTGCCTGGGCACGAGTGCTCCTGCTCATGTCTGCCCGGTCCCACTTGTGCTTGCCTGTGCTTGTCCGTCCTGTCCGTGCCACCCTCACTGCCTGCCCAGCTTGGTCCTGCTTCTCCTGCTTGTCCCTGCCTGCCCAGCCCGCACCCCTTGGACTAGCAACCCTCAGCCTCTGCCCCTGATGCTGTTCATCGCTGGCAAGGAGCTCATGGACATTTGCTGAGGGCTGTACCCTCTCTCTTCTGTACTAAGGAGAAGGGAAGCTGCTTCCTGTGGGAAATGGGTGAGGAGGGAAGGGTCAACAGGACAAATCCAGTCAGCTCTCCCCTGTCCCAAACCTGGAAGCAGCTTCCAAGACACCTGCTATCACCAACCTGGATGGCAGATCTTGTTTGTAAGTTGGAGCCATGCTACCAAATATTTTACAGCAGCTGTTTAATGTTATCCTACCCAGTTATTAAACACAAACGGGAGTAAATTAAAAGGACAAAGTAAAGTGAAATAAAAATCCTTCTTTCATTCTACTAAAAGAAACATCTAATTAAGGAATATTTGAATTCCACAAAAAAATACAGACTCTCCACAGTGATATAAAACTTTGCTTTTAAAACTATAGCCAAATACAAACCAGCCCAGCTCAGACCAAGCTTAGGCACAGCCTTGATCCCAAAGGCCAAGGGCCAGGGCAGGCCAAAGACGGGGCCTTCTGCTTTGATTCTACCCCAGGTCAGATACCCTCATTGTGGGGGGCCTCCTTTGATTTTTTTGTTCGCATTTCTTGCAGGACAGGGAAGCAGGCTTGGCCCAGAGCAGAATTTTAGGTTCCAAGTTTGCTGGTGGCGAGCCAAGGCAGCACCAGGCGCTGGCTTCAACAGCCGTGCCCAAGTGCCCAAGTGTGCCTAACTGCTGGGGACAGCCCTTGGATTCTTTTCCCCTCTGTTCTCTAGCACAGAAAAATCCTCAAAACCCTCCCTTGAAAATGTTCATCATGTAATGCCTGAAAACCTTGAATTATTTTGTGCCATCACCTGACCCAGGGCAATCTGCCCAAGATTTTATCAACATTTACTTCATCAGTACTTAGATTTCTATTCTCTAGTTGGCAATGTTCATATGCCAGATGCATTTGCCACTTAGTGCATCCTGCCAGGGTTAGAGAAATATAACCCAGGAATGAGATTAACCTGGGAGCATACCTGTAGGGTTTGATGCTTGCAGCTGGCACCTGGGATCTTCTCAGGGATATGAACCTGCCAGGCAGTCCTTGAAGATGGAACTTTGAACTGGGGGCATGCAATTCTGCACCAGGTGGGTCTTAAATAGAAAGCAGAGAAAATGGGAAGAATTTAAGCCCAAATATGAAAATGAACTGTGAGCATTAAGCTCTTCCAGTGGGGTAGAGAAGCAGAGAGGTCAATAGTCCCAGTTGCCCTAGATGGTAATGAGTTGGCAAGATAAGGATTTAGCAACATTTTTTAGCCATGTAAATTGAGCTACCTTCAGTGTTTTGTAAGGTACCATAAAGTGTAAGTCTCTCTGCCTCTTGGCTGCTCCAGTTTTGCTTTGTGTTTTACCCAAAAAGAGACAGTATCTGCAATTGCAGCTAAAAGTTCTCTAGACACAGGTAACACAGATACACGTACAGATAGCACGTACCTACACCTGGTTCCCAGCTCTCCCTTCCACACAGGCACCAGTCTCACCTGAACACCCTCAGATCACGTTCATTAGAAGAATAAATTCCACAGGGGTTTTCCCAGAATATAAGGGAAAGAAAATCTTGAAAGGAAAGTGAGCATCCACTTGCCTTCTTCCCTGAGCTCTCCAAGGACGCTACCAGCCCCTTACCACTACACAGGGCATGGGGCACAGAGTGACAGCAAGGTCCCCTTTAATGGCAGATGTGGCCTTATATTAATGACTTGTTTTGTAGTATTTTCTTTATTTTTATTACTCTGACGCTTAAGTAGCAGAGCCACAGCTTTCTTAGGGATTAAGGCATTGCTCTCTCCCTTTTTTAGTTGCCTATCTGTTGAACAACTAACAATTCTACAAAACCCATTTTTTGTATCTAAAGCAAATTAAAAATGTAAAGGTGGAGGGTTTTATTTAAATTCTTTTTTCTGACTGCCAGAAAACATGGGGCCAAATCATCTTCAAGTCCATCTTACCTGCTGCCGTACCAGAAGCATCACTTGCAGCTTCCACTCTCCCCAAAGGACCTGGGGGTCTGACAAGCCAGCAGGGACAAGAGTGGAAAGGAACATGTATCTCAACCTCTGGCTGGGCAGCTGGGCAGCCCAGATATGGGACTGGAAAGGGTAATGTTGAAATTAATGTGCAGACAGCCCAAGCTGGTCTCCAGGGGAGAGGACCGTGCACATTTTGTCTGCAGCCTCTGTCTGCTGCTTTGAGGAGGGCAGCCTTCACTTCCCGAGGGAAGGATCCCACCTCTACCCTTGCTGGGGCAGTGCCCGTACTCTGACATGACAGGACACCGTCCAGCTCAGGATTCCCCATGGCAACACTGGACTCCTGACTCATGGAGGGCAGCAGTACCATTTGCCCTGCTAGCACAGGCCCTGGTGCTCCCCAATGACAAAAGGGAGCAATATGACAATACGTGAGGTGCTGGTGACAGGGATGTGCAGGCTTGTCTGTAGCTGCCAGCGCTGGGAATGAGTGTAGCTCAGTGCTGGCAGAAGGTGCTTGATTGATGTCTGGGTATTATGGGGCTACAGTAGATGTGTCGTGCCAGCTCCTGTGTACCCAGTCCAGAAACCCAGGGATTATATCAAAATGGCAGCTTACGACCATGCCTAAATTATAAAGGTGCTTTCTTACAAACACAGTGAACCCAGCCATTTCCTAATGCCAGCACTACATTTGCCTTCCCCATTTGCATCTGTGGCTTGTCTGAGCTCCGCACGTTGGGGAATTTAAAAACAATCATTCGTATTTTTTTCCTTGTTTCTGAATGAACTAGGCTCCTGCAGAAAAATAGCAGGGGGGAATATATTTCTGTTCAGGGATATAGCATTCTAGTCAAGGCATTTGGAGAGTAAAAGCATAAATGTACAAAACTGTGAAGAGATAATACATGGGGAAATGATTTTTAAAATACAGAGGTAAAACCAGGATTACACTTTTCCAGACGCAATTTTTAGACTGCGTGGCAATAAGAATTGGCATGGCAAGTGTGAATCTTGGCTACGCACATATAGATGCTATAGGGATCCCTTGCCAACCATTTAAGACAAATGATTAAGGCCACAACATGGTGGTGTGCACACATTAAGGTGAGATACATGCCCACACACAGACATATATGTGCACACACATATCTTTACAACCAGCACTGCATGATTATTCTTTCATTTTCAGAAGGTTTAGAAATTTTGAAGCACTCTCATAATTTATGCTTACCTATGGGGTCTCAATCATTGGAGTGGCACCTGTTTTTTTTCTTGTTGATGTTGATGTCAATAATTTATTTCAATGACCAGAGGGGATGTGCTATGCATTAATGATTACTTACGTGCTCTATACATATTCAGATTTTGACTCCTGAGACTGTGCACATTTAGTTTGCCAAGAGATGCTGATGACTCTCTAGCAGGTACTACGAACTGAGACAGCATTAAAGCATCAAGAGGGGCACTGGGAAAATATCACTGATAGCTGAGAAGGGCCAGGAAGAGATAATAAACTAAACTTCACTAGAGCTGAAATACACTCAGGACATTATCTTTCAATGAAAGATTGTTTAAAACTCAAGACTTTGAGTGCAGAGATCGTAATGGGATCAATTACATTTCAGAGCCAAAATTGTGTTGCCAGGTTATAAACTCACATTTCTGTCACAGTCCAGTTGCTGCTAGCTAACCATCTCTTCAGCCAGCAGCACTGCATTTTTAAAGGACAGTTTGGGAAATGCATGACTTGGGAGGAACCAGGGTGCCAGGGAGTCAGTCTGGTTCAAGACTGACTCTTTTTGTAGCACGGGAGGGAGCGCTGGGCCCACGGCACCGTCAGCTCAGAGGAGGCAAGGGAAGCACAGACAGAATTACTAACCACATCTCCCTCCATGACAAACTTCTTTCCCTTGTAAGAGGTGAGATACTTCTTCAAAGCACAAAAGAGAGGGGATAACTGGCAGGTGGGGCTCTGTTTGAGCATGCTGAGATTTTCTCCCCCTTCCCTGAGGTCTATTTTTTGTGGTTGTGGCTGCCTTTGAAAGGCAGTAATGAGGTAGGAAATCTTCACACTCCTTTTGGCATTGAAGGGTTTCAGAGCAGGATTGATGCTGGATGGCTGGAAAGAGAAAGTCCGAAATGGGAGAAGCATTTTGGGGTGGTGTCATTTTTTTTAGTGGCATACATTCAAATAATTTGATATTTGTGGCTACATGGACAGCTAGCAGAGCAGGATCATTTACAAGTTTTCCTAAATGATGGTTCTTGTTGCTGATCATCATTAACAGACTTGGTTATTCTTGTTTCCGAAAGCCTATCTTCTTTAGGGTCTCTCTGGGTGATGTAAAGTTTTAATTGGCAATATGGATTTCTAACTCAGCTAATACTAACAGTGCCCTTAAGACAAATCAACACAGCATTGGCAGGAAAAAATAATTCCCTTAGTGGAAGCTGGAAGGTGTTTCTTTTCTCTCTTGTTTGAGAGATACAAAATTCTTCTCCCAAATCTGCTCCAAGAGACATGGTCTGTGCACAAGGCTGAGAGCTGGGATGCACAACCACTAATCCCAGCTCTGACAGACCCTCTTGGTGGCAAATCTCCCCAGCCTCCCTTTCAACCCCTGTAAAAAGGAGATAATGAGCAGGACATCCTCCCTTCCTTGGGGTTTGATGTGCTGGCTGCCGTGTGCGGAGCTGTCAGGGGCTGGTCCCGCAGGCATGCCTGCGTACAGCCCTGCTCCACGCGCTGGCATTTTGTTGCCATTTGGTTGGCATAAACACCCCACAACACCACAGTGCTCCAGACGATCACGGGCAGGCATGTACCACTCATCCTTTGTTTTCTTTAGATGATTTCAACCAAATAACGTCTCTTTTTCTGGAGCTGCAGGCAAACCATTTGGCCTCCTGGCAGACAGCTTTCCTAGTCCTCGTGAGCCCACTGCCATTTACTGAAGAGGCTCATGTTGCGTTTTCTGCCCCTTTCTCTCAAAAGGTTCCTTTTGGGGAGCAGAGGAGGGGAGGGTGTGCTCTCATTCTCTTTTATTTCATTTTTCCAGCCCTAGAGCTGGCAGAAAACGGCTACCTCGGAACAAGTGTGGCTGGTATAGAGCAATGGCTGTAGTGGGGATGCTTCCTGGCTGCTTGGGCTGTGCGCCTGTGATTAAGATCACTGTCATAAAGAAAGCCAGGGTTCTAGAGGGTTTTTCATAAAGCACCCAGCAGAACCCAGCATGAAGCAAGAAGAGATCTGGCATATACCAAAACGGCACCCAGAGTGAATTTTTTTTGTCCTTGGAGAGATTTTTTAAAAACTCTTCTATATTGACAAACTGTCAAGGAGAGATATTTCCGATTTCCAGGCTGAAACAAAGCACAACGACTCACACTACAGCTGTAATAAAGGAAGGCAGGTGAAAGGAGAAAGGAGGGAAGAAATGCTTGCTTGGCTCTTGCCCCCACATATTTGTCTGCGAGTCTGTGGCCTTAGCAAGCTGCTGCCTCTGCTGCACAGCCACCACCGTGGTGGCCCACAGTGTCACAAGGAAACTGTCCAGGTGCAGCCAAGGCCAGTAGCCATCCAAAAACAAAAGCCGTTCCCCTCATTGCACCAATTAAGTAATTTACCCTCCCGCTTTTCTTCCCTGAGAAAGCCATGTATGAAGTTGTGGCAGAGAGGTCCCAGGCCACACCAGGGACTGGAAATTAAGAGAGCTGAATCCTACAAGCACCTCCTGTCCTTTTACTCCATTTTGGAGATAATTGTGTTGTGTCTGTCCCTCTTTCAGCTGTCCTGTTTTTTTAGGTCAGGCCTGTTCTTGTTATTTGTACCATAGGTAGAACCAAGGGGGCTCCCAATTCACTGTGGTAGTGGTAGTAGCAGTAGTAGTAAAAATAGTAATTATAATTATATTAAGAGACTGAGCTATAGCCAAAACAAAATCCCTTTTCACACATTCCTATTGAGATGTGATCCATAAAACTGCATTTTTATGTCAACACATTGGCAATGCTATAACCCGGAGGCTGGAATAGGCAAAGGCATATCTATATGCATATTTATTTTATATCAGCCCATTTTTACACCAGTGTGTGTATGATGACATGGCACATAAGAATTTATTCTCCTGTGTTCACTGGGATATGCATACGTAGCAGTGTACCATTTACACAGCTGATATTAAATGACTAGTTTGTTATTCTGGGTGGTGCACAGGTAGCCTAACATTTTTTGATCAGATGGGAGCTAGTCTAACTCTTCTATGGTACCAGAAAGGATCACCGGGCTTATAACTTCACAGAGGCAAGGAATTGGCCCTTGCCACTTGTAGCTTCCAAAAAAAAAGACTAATTGCGGGAGATGCTATCACTTCCCTCCTCTGATGTGGCATCTTCCATAGCAGCAGATTGTCTCTTTGGCTCATTCAACCCTGGAGTCAGGTGGTTGTCAAGAACTGACTTTTCCCCCTCTGGTATTTTGGCTCTTGGTCTCTAGGTTGGAGGCTGCAATTTTCAGCACCTGCTAGTAATTTTTTTTAACAGATGATAGAAAGGAAAATTTCCAAATGCAGCAGATACAGTCTGCTATTTCCTGGGTCAAGCATGGACCACAGGGTTCATTTGCCCCAGAGATGGGGGGCTAATGATGTCTGTGGTTCTGGCAATTAAGCTGTGTTCCCCTAGGATGATGGTCGGTGTGGCACCCTTGCTGCAGAGGCCATGCACACTGTGCGTGAGCTCTCCTCTCCCTGCTGCAGCAGCGACAGGCTCCTCGATACCAGGAGAATCCACACTGCCAAGATCTGTAATTTGCATTATTTCAAACACGCTTTCATTTAAAATCCAAAAGAAACAGTGAACTGATTCAATGTAAGCAGGTTCAAATTGCAGCACCACCACAGTAAGAATTCAGATGCTCTGTTCCTTGCAGAGATTGTGTCTAAACCAAGCCTTGACATAAAACCCTGCTTCAATATTTCTGGCAGCTCTCTGTCCCACGACTTCCACCACACTTTGCTAAACAAGTCCCTTGCCCCCTTCCCTCTGTTTTTCTTGTGATAGTGTGTGTATTTTAATCCAATATAAGTATTTGTTCTCATAGCCTTCCCTGGCCAGCAGGAAGTAATGGGACCTCTGAACAGCTCTTGAGAGGCAAGGGAAATAAATAAAAGACAAGGAAATTGAAAGAATAACAAAGAACAGACCATCCAGGGCAGGTTTCCATTAGGCTCAGGAGGCAAATGACAACAGGCATAGAAGGTTGTAGATGAGACAAAATGTCTCATAAGGTTTTTGTCACTCTCTGATGACACTGGCTAGAAATAAATATGCCTTTTTGTCTTTCTTCTGAGTCCTAAGCTGATTCAAGGTGGAAATCAAGAGAAATGTAGAAGGTTGAATGTTTGCAGAGTGAATGTTATATCTGGGACTTCTTCCACTGCCTTTTCCAGTACATGTGTATATAACTAACTACATGTACACATCTGTGACATCAGCCACGCCTCTGTGGTGGTAACTGGTATGAGAGACATGCATTGCCTTCCTCCAAGAAGTGTTTGTTCATCCTTGTCCCAGCCCACAGGTGATGGGCACACATGCTTTTCCCCCATCTTGCATTCAGAAGTTACCTTTAAGCTCTCTTTCACAAACTCATTTCTTTCAAACCTACCTATCATAGGGTGAGAGTCTGAAGGTGATATTAGAGAGTCCAGGTGAATGTTTTCCCCTTCTTCCCCGCTTTTTTTTTTTTTTTTTTTTTTAATGCTTGCAACACTCTTTTTCAGGTTTGGAAATTAAAGTTATTTTCTTGCCAATGTTTTCTGAGTCCATGTGGCAAATACATTTCTCTTTCCAGTGGAGCAGAAGCCAACATGGCTGCCTCAAGCATGCATTGGTTTTGTGTATCCTGTCAACTCTTCCCCAGACAAAGTGAACAGTCCTGAGATCTGTTTTGCTTCCCCCTAGCCCACTGTCAATCCTCAGTTTTAGCACACCATGCATAAACCTGTGGCAAAGCCCTGACTACCTTTTTTCTTGTAAACAAAATTTTGAGGACATGGCTTGTTTTATCAGAACTATGAAACCTTTTCCAACTTTTCCCAGTACATTTTCAAGGTTGGCTATACGGAAAAATGTGATTTAACACCTAAAGCACAGACTGCCACAATATTGAGTCTGAGTGACTACTCATCTTAGTTGCTCAGGTCCCAGATAAATGGATCATTTGTCCTAATTGCTCATTATGTGAAATTTTGTAAGGACTCTGGCCCCTATAAACACAGATCAGTGTTGGTGCTGGGTCTGAGACAGTGCAATGAGCTGGGGTATCTGTAAAGTATAGATGGAGGAGGTGAGTGGGCTGTGGAAGTACACTGGAAATGTCTGTGCATACCCTCATCCTTTTCATTGGCATACAACCTTGGAGACAGGATTTTTGTCTTGCTGGTTGTTATTTATCCTGAGCTACAGTGGTTATACTGAAATAACAAAAGCATTAAGCTTAAAGGAAAAGAGCTTCAAGACAAGCAGGGTTTTTTGTCAGTGCATCTTATATATATCTATCTGTTGTTCTTGCTACATTTGTATTCTTTCCTGCAAGTACATTTATTAAATGAAAAACTATAGCAGTTGTATGTGTTTGTTAATATATAGGGCTATGCACTTCTAGATAAAATCCATGGTTGTGGATGAGTATTACCTCGAAACATTTGTGTGTTCCTTTGCCACGGAGAAGTCCCAATCCATGGGAATTGGGTAATGAACTGGAGATTAATCCATGTTTTCTGTCATATGTCTGGTTGTGTCTATTAAGGGGCCTAATTATGGAGTCAGTAGCTCTAGGTCCTAAGAAAGTATGTTAAGCTGGTTCTCTCTCCTTTGAACTTTGTTTTCATATTTTGAATTCTGGACAACACCAATTATAATATTGTCCATGTACTGTTCCTTTTTCACACTATGAACATTGCAGCCTCTGCTGAAAGTGTTTTTAGCTGTTTGTTAAGTAAGAGCAGATGTAAAATGAAACAAGATTTCAGGTCATAGCACAGACTAAGTGCCAGGTTTCAAAAGCTGTATTTTGGGGTATGTTTTAAGTTTGGCTTTAGTTTTTATGATAAAATTGTTTAGTGTGTTGTCAACAGATTTACTTCTGCTCTACCTCTGCCCTTATGATACATGTACTGATGACTGGTTAACTCTTGCCAGAGCATGTCTCCCATATTGTGAATAAAATGCAGCTTGAAGTTGCCACATTTTGCTCCCATTGAGGAATCACTGTTTTATTCATTATGGTGTTGCTATGGTTCTGCCATGATGGACTTGGAGCGTGATTCTGTTACTATTAGCAAATATGTGAAAAAAATATGGTGTCTTGTCTTCTGATCTGCCACCTATAAAGCAATGAATGAATATGATTTGACATTTAACTGGTCAGATAATTGCTAAAGACACATGCCAGTTGGAATGAGCCCAAAATTATTTTGGAAGATAGCTGACAAACCCATGGTCACTCAGGGCAGAATTTGCCCCTGCAATTCTATTCAAATAAATCCAGAAATGCCTCCAAAATAACTGTTGCTTCACCTCTACCCTCTTCTTTTGGGGCTACTATTTATTTCTATCCCTGGATTAGACACCATAACAAAGCAGTGGTCTTGAGAATTGCAGGGATTTGTTCAATGACTAGCTGGGGTCTTGGATCTGTGGCATTGGAGGTTTCCATATGCTGGCAGGACAGGTACAGAGGGGAGTTTGGAGAGCTGCAGCCACTGAGTGCAGCATGAAGACAAAGCCTGATACTGGTGGTGATTATCTGAGAGCTTTTGTTTCCACAACAAATTTCAGGGAAAGGATGAAGCAATATAGGGAGTGAGAAAGGGCAAAGGCCAGACTGCCAGGAGGTCTCTTCTAGACCTCTAGCAAAAAGTGTAGGCCATGCACCTTGGCAGCTGGCTGTAGTCAAGGAGCTCAGAGAAGTCCATCAAGAGGCAAGGCACAGAAATCAATGCAAGTCATCCAACACTGACCTTGAGCTCTGATTGAAGCCAGGTCATTTCTGCAATCCTTACCCAAACCAGGCTCTCCTTGGACCAGCAAGGCTTTGGTTTCTGTATGGACTGCAGACTCCAGGCTCTGACATACCCTGTGGTGGCAGGTTTCTGCAATAAACTGATGGTGCAAGGCCATTGCTCGGGGCTTCACCAGGAGAGAACGAGCACAGGGGGAAGGGATGTTTCCAAATGAGAAATATTTTTTTTTTTTTAATGAGTGATATGTTGGCTTCAGGCAAATGGCAGAAGGTTTTACTGAAAAGGCTTCTTTATGGGATTGTGGTTTAGCTTGGGGTAGCTTAGAGAAGTCTGTAAACCCCAGGAGCTCAAGGAGTTTGACAGGTTTGACAGGCCTTCCTGCTACTTATGAACAGGAGGCTGGAGCAAGTGTTCTTGAAATCACCTCCCTGTTTTCCATCAAAGCATGCTGGAAGCCAGAGAAAGAGAGAAACTGCTTTCTTCCCCCATTTTATTTTCTCATATAATCTTAGAAATATTTTTTTCTGGATCTTTAAAACTTTGCATTTTTTGGCTCCTCTCAATTCAGGACAAAATTCCTGTCCACATTTCTAGGCTTTGGATTAGACCCTTCCAGGGAGACTTGAGCACCTTAAAATCACTACAGCAATAATCATTAGAGACACACCAAAAGCTGGTACACATCACCTCTAAAGAACGTGCCAGCTCTAAAGAGCCATTCTCTCACCTGGACCCCATTACCACTGTTAAGCCTTTTTGTGTTCATTTAACTGTACCATGCTCCACATGCTGCCTTGTCCCAGAGTGAGAAAATAATGGAAATTATGAAAATTATAAAAATGATGAATGAAAGTAATTGAAATAATGAAAATTACTGTAGAGCTGTATGTGTGTCATGTGCAATGATAGTAAGGGCTGCAGGTCCTGGTGCTGACAGGGAGAATAGCCCTCTTTACTCTCCCTTTACTCAACCTATGCCTCCACATCACCCCTGATCTTAGTAAAGGGAGTGAGTGCCTCTAATTAACACCACATACTTGCCAGGTTTGCAAAGCAAAGAGCTTGGATTTCTGCTGTAACAGCAGTGGCTGCTGCTGCAATACTTAAGCCGTCACTGGTCAGAGAGCTGTTGCAGTGTTTGAGCTGGGGGTCACTGCCCTGCAAAGGGAAAGCCTGGAAAGAATCAGTAATTCATGAAATATGTACGCATAAGGAGGAATTTCCTATTTCTTTGAATGATAGTAATTTAATTTAAGAAGAAATCCAGTGACAACTTCCTATATATGCTTTTTTTGTAAATCGCTGTGGTGAAAATGTGCTTAGCTGAAAATCAACAGAATTCTTACTCTAGTTTCTAAACATGCCTCAGTTCCTAACTGAGCCCTAAGCTTGGAAAACTAAAATGAGCTCTGATAACATGAACAGAATGCTTAGGGCAGAACAAACCCAAGAGATTAAGTTAAATTTGCCAGCTGAAGGAAATGTCTAAGCTTTATCAAACATACAAGCTGGAGAAAACTCTGAAGGTGGCATGTGAGCCTGCTAATATCTTTCACGAAATCTTCCAGCCACAAGGAACTCCTCAGACCTGAGGAAGTCTCCTACCTCCTGAGGAGAAGGAGCAGCTTAGCTCCAGAGCCAGCCTGTAATTCTATAGCCTTATCCCTGGCAGCACCTGACCAGCCCACCTTATCCAGCCAGGAGGCTCGTGAGCAAACCACTTTATTTGGCACCAGCTCAAAAGGTAGAAATTATAATCCCATAGGCAAAGTACCAAAGGAGGCTAGCTGTACTGAAGAAAGAAAAGCAAACCCTTCAGAGTAAATCCTCTAGCTCTATTCTACTTTCCTCTTTTTATTTTTAAAAAATTTAAAAAAATATTATTCTTATTGAGGTCTTTTAATGCAAATTATATATTTCAGTCTCTTAATTCTCATACAAAGCCAATTCCTGCTTTTTTGTGCTCACTGTGGTGGACTATGTCCTACCATTCTCAAATATTTTCATGGAACAAATATTTCATCTCCCTTCTGGATAGAGAGTCATGAAACCCTGGGGTTTCTTTCACATCATCTAGACACTTACCTGGTTTCTTCAATTAGGGCAAAGACTGCAAGTCTCAAACTACTTTGCTAGAGCTGTGCAAACACAGTAAGAGGTGACCTGTATGCCAGACTGCATCATCTAAATAGACAAGACAAAGGAAACACTAATGTTCCAGCTGTGTAAAGAGGAACTGATGTACACTGAATTTTCAGAGAAATTTCCACATCGGAAATGTATGCTAGGAGAAAAAATTTAGTTTGGTCCAATTTAGTGCTTTATCAACTTGTGGTTCTCTGTCTGAGTAGCTTTTCCTTCTGGAATTAAATGTTACCTCCCAGATTTTCTCTTTGCAAGTTCAGATCAACCCAAGGGGGTTGGAGAAGTTATCACCACAGATCATAGATTTCTTGTGGTGGATATGGACCTGATGATGCTCTGAGCTGCAGCTAGCTGCATAATCACCCGCATCACATCCTACAAATCAAAACCAGAGCATCCTTCACATACCTCCATCATTAAACAGTTGGTTACAACCATATGAAACCCTTCAGGAGCTGTGGGAATTTCCCTGTGGCTCCCAGTCTGGGATTTGGAGTGCACCTCCCCCTGTAGTCCTTCCTCACGAAGCATCCCTGTGCTGGTGACTGCCCACTGCTCGAGTAAGGGATGTCCAACATAGCTTTTCAATTTGAACTCAGCTCCCACTCCACAACTCATTTTTATTTTACTGGGGTACCGGTGAAGCTGTAGCTCAGTAACTGATGTTAAGAGGAACTTTTAACACCTCAACAGCAAATGGAGGAGAATGTTTCCCATTAGTGGCTGAGGAAGTAGTGCTCCTGTAACTTCAGCCTTGAAAGCTAATGAAGCTCAGATTGTGGCCGTGGCCTTTGATGTAGAGATGCCTGAGGTCAGTGTAGCTTTCAGAGGTGCCAGTGCTATGCTGTGTCACTGCATTCGTCTGGGCGGGGGCCCAATAACTCTAATCCTGTAATCATGTTTCTGTAAGCAACAGTATTTATGGTGCAGATAGTGGGGGATAGCTGCAGTGGCAATTAAATCAGGGATATGCTGTAGAGGAGAAGCTAATCCAACCCTGTAATATTTCCAGTAGAGGAAGTTACCTCCAACTATGTCAGCAAATAAGTAGCAAAATACTGGGATAGGCGCAGGGAGAGGATGTGGAGATTAAAAAGCCATGTTTGGCCATCTAATCCATCTCCCTGCCATGACCCTCATTCTGCCAGTGGAGTGATGTTAACATACTGGCAAAAATCAGGCAATTCAAAGCTGTGCCTTGACACTGCATCTTTGGCTCCCACTAATAAATACATGGGGAAGAGGGTTAAAGTATCCACTGATTGTTTGGCACAGCTAACTTTGAATTTAATTCCTTCTCTTCATCTGTTTTGCAACTTCAGGCCACACACTATGTATTTTATGTATTCTAATGTAGGCTGTTGTCTCCCAAGTACATGTGGATTGTTGGAAAAACACAATGATGTATCCCACTGTAGTGGGGGGAAAAGCATGTATTTGAGTAAATATGGTTTATCCAGGAGATGAGGAGAGCCTCCAACAAATTGTTCTGCTGTATTAATGAGTAAGTGTATAGACATTTCTGTTATTTTATTTTGTACAACTCTGTTATAGATAAATCTCTTTCTATGTACTTTTTGTTAAATCAGAGGTCTTTTATACCCTCACAGTTTTAAAGAGGAGAAAAAATGGGAATACTTGGTATACTACCCCTTTTTGATGTGGATATCTCTAACTTTGGTGGGGATTCTGTGTGCAAAATTGGTCATGAAGAATCCACTCTATATATCAAGGAACAAAGAAAAATTATGGTCTAAAGAAAATCTAATGTCAGACTGCAGACTTCAGTTGCATTACTCACAAATACACACATGCACATACACAAATAAACGAATATATAGTATGTACATATATATGTCTAGAAATATACAATCACAAACATATTTCCTTTAGCTCAGTGCCTGAAAGTTCATTTGTGGGCATCCTGATTCTTGATATATTATTTGTAAACAGAGGGCCAGGGGACTGGAGTATTTCCTTGACTTCAATGGATGATGAGGCTTCAAGCTGTGCGCTCAGATTGGGACCTCTAAGTATCCTGCTGCTACCTAACAGCTTGCTGAAAAATGACATAATTTGTGACATCAGCAATATGCTGCTTTAATAGGGGTTTATAAAGCGGTTTCCACCCTTGTGTGTTAGGACAAAAACATCTATAGTTACTAAATCTGAGGTGGCCCCCTCCTGTATTCCTCACACACCTTGCATCCTTTGTACTTTTTCGGCATATGTGGCTATAAAGTCCCAGTATGGGAAGAGTGATAAGCAACCATTCAGCAACATCTGTGCGAGAACTCCCTCCCCACCAGTGCCAGGGAAGATGTCACTTTTCAGAAGAACAGTGGCTGCCAGCGGGAGGTTCGGCAATGCAGATTTTAATGTGGAGATTTAATTTCAAATACAATTCACAGTTTGTATGCAGTTGAAAAATGTTTATTACCACCTGGATGTCCGGGACATTGTTTTGGATGAAATAAATTTCAATTTGGACAATTGCTGCTTTTAAAGCATTTCATAGCTCTGTAAACAATATGCTTTATATAATTCTAATGGCAACAGTGAAGAACACACCAATTTTAAAATCACCCAAAATAATGCCAAAAAAATAACTGGCAACTTTGGAAAACAGGACATTAGTCTGAAATTGATTCAAATATGAGGGTTGTAATGACTTTTGCTGATGTTCCATTCTATATTACAATAAGAAAAGAATCCTTTGCCTCTGGCGTAAGTTTGTTTTGAAATAAGATGCAAGCTAAAAAACCTCACGTTTTAAAGAACATAAACATCATCAGAACGTGATCAGCAGTACGAGTGTGCTTTAACTTGAAAGAGTTGGTGCTCTGATGTCACTGCTGTGTCACCAATACACGAAATGAAGTCAGTGCCTGACAGAAAATGAAGTCAGTACCTTCCACCCTGGAAGTCACAACTGCCCGGTCACACCTCCAGCTTCTACTCAGATTTCTGGGTGAGGGGTGGCTTGACACATCCATGGGAGGGGGACTTTCACACATTACTCCTTATAAATGAAATGGGAAGGTACCTCCGCAGACAGATATCTCTGCAAGTGAATGTGTGGTGGATGAGGCAGGGTACCTGCCACTCCAGAAGAACATAATCTGGGTTTTCCAGCCCATCATCACTTTGTCCTGAGGCAAAGGTGCACTGAGTTAAGAACATAGAATAAATCAGGGAGGGCTCATGCAAAAATACAGAGTTCTTTATCTTTCTAAATAGTAGTGTTGTAGTAGTGGAGGAAAAAAAGAAAAAGAAAGAAAGAAAGAAAGAAAGAAAGAAAGAAAGAAAGAAAGAAAGAAAGAAAGAAAGAAAGAAAGAAAGAAAGAAAGAAAGAAAGAAAGAAAGAAAGAAAGAAAGAAAGAAAGAAAGAAAGAAAGAAAGAAAGAAAGAAAGAAAGAAAGAAAGAAAGAAAGAAAAAATTTTTTTCAAACTGAGAAACTGTTCATTAGTGTAGCTATCTAGGCAGCAAACTAAGATGCAAGAACGGCTTGAAAAAATATAAGAAAGTAAATTTCTTATTCTTCTCTTGTTAATTTTTAAAGATTCCTTTTTATCCTCTTGTTTTTGTTCCGTCTCTGTACATTTCATAACATCCAAAATTTGCTATAGAATAAAAAATTCCAAGAAAAGATCTCAGGTAAACACTTAGTCTATCCCCTCAGGAAGGCCCTGTGGCAAATGCTTACTTTACCCACCTTTTCTAGAGAAACTTCTTCCCTTTTCTTTAGCAACACATCTCATTATGCAACTGGCCTTCAATTAGATTCTTTCTTGTTTTACAAATAGTGAAGATGCTCATGGATGCCAAGAACAAGGGATGACTCCATTGCAGGGTATGAGGGAATAGGCAAGCATCTGTCCTTTCCACTCCCATTCCTCAGCCACTCTCTACCAGTAATTCCCCCATCTCTTTGGCCACATCTCTGTTAACATTTGCTTTGCAAGTTGTTTTACGTGCCCATCTACTTTTACTTGGAGTTGGTTCTTTATTCAGGCTGCTAACTGGATGCACCAGAGGAGAAGTAGCACAAGGGCTTCCACAGACAGCTCTGGACAAAAATCACCTCAGATGAGCTTTTACCATGGGAAAAGATGGTTTGCCAGATGTTCTAGGACTGAATGGGAGGCAAGCACGAAAGGGGAACTTTAAAGGCAGAACTCTGTGGGTTCTTCCAGCTTCTTTTCAAATGCCATCAGAAACACAGCGATGCAAAGAGGAGCACATTGAACTCACAATGCAGTTGGGCTTCAGCCCTGCATTTACTTCTGTGGTAACAGACATGAAATATGGTGGAGAAGCAAAAAACAGTTTCTGCTTTTGCCCATAACACTGAGTTATAACTAACCTTAGCTCTCTGCTGATGTCTACATTGGTTTTATGGACGTTGACTGTATCCGGAGGGAAAGCCATGGCTTCTATTTTCATACTTGGTTCTCACATGAAATAATGGGGGGAGAGGAGGAGGGGGGAAGATGCAGCTGCAAAAACAGTCAGTGAAACATAAAAATCCCTATTGTTTTGTTGTAGTTCTCGGTGCCCTTCAACTTCTGGGCACAGACAAGACCTCCTCCTGCTCAGGTTCAATACGCAGGGGAGCCTTGAGGCTCAGAACTCCCTTCCTACTTTTGCCTAAGCCTTGCTGTCAATTGTGCTTTTGTTCACAGAAAAAAAATTAACCCAATGCATGCTAATTTACAGCCAGGGAAGCAATTAAAAAAAAGTTTATTATCCTTTCCCCCCTGCCTCTCAAATGGAGTGTTACAGCAGCAGGGTTTTTTGGTAAACTTGACACAAACTGATGTTAGTGATGGGGAGCAAGGCCAGGAAGCAAGCACAGGTCTTTACATCTTCCCTCTACATGAAATGGGACAGCCTTCCAATTTTGTCTGTCTGCCTATACTCAGGAATGTGCATGCTTTAGGAAAACCTAGGCACAAAGACACACTTACTTCTTCAGGCTTTGTCAGTTAGTGTGTCCTGTACACATTGCCCTCACATACCCACTTTAAAAAATGCTTGTTAAACATTAAATAAAGGATTGCCTAATATAGCCACAATGTAGAGATGTATTTACTCTTTATTACTGAACTTACTGCACTTACTGACTTTTTCTGTCAATTACGGCATATTCTTAATATTCAACAAAATGTTAGACACCACCTAGTCCATATGGTGAAATAAGTTAACCCAGCTTGCCTCTGGATTTTGCAACTCTTTGCAAAACCTTAGAACTGCACCAATAGAGGGTTTGCCATTAGCACAGGACTGGCCTTTTCTTTCAGGAGGAGTTGTTTTTTTCAAAATGATTGTAAAGAAAGCAACAGATGTCTCTCCCTACTACATATTTTAAGTGGTCTCTGAGTGGAGTCACGATGTGGAGGTGAAAGTGCCTGAATGCTTTCAAATGAGCAGGTAGCTGTCACATGTGCCTCAGAAATCACACAGGGCGGGCAGGGATGGGCAGCCTCTGCAGGGCGAGCTCCTTTTGAGGCACCTCATGGGCAGAGACCATGCACTCCCACCAAGCACCACAGACCCGGGGTGCTTCCTTCCAGCAGTTGACAGTAAAACACAAACTCTTCGCTGGTGACCCAAATGCTGATGATTGAAGAAGGTGGCCTGTGCTCTCACTCAGTAATTCCAATGATGTAACCAGACAGTTCTTTCATGTCCACTGCCACTGGTTTCCCTCTCATTTTGCAAGTCTTTAATTCTATATTGTACAAGCAGAGGCCTCTTGGTGACAAATCTGGAGGCAGGGCTTTCAGTGATGATCAGATTTGCAGTGATACATGCACCACTGACTATATCTTAGCTGCATTTTCAGACAGAACAGGACATAGAGAGTTAACAAGAAGCACTTCCAGTGGCATCCCATAGAGTAACAGACAAGCACAAGCACTACTTAATATATTAGGGACTACTGTAAAAGCAAGCCAGGAAGGAAGTCAGGTATCTGGAAGCCTAGACTAGGTCTTCCCAGCAGCATGAACATCTAGGTTATTGCAGGCATGTGTCACACAGAGACAAGGCTTTTACCTTCAGCAAGCTTCAGTTCAGAAAATTCTTAACTGGTGTTTGTGCTTGATAACACAGTTTTAATAACATTAGCAGCACCAGAAAAAGTAGGAATAAAATTATAAACATAAGATCAAAAGCTACACGGAGTCACACTTTAAATTACAGAGGCCCAAGAAAGTAGCATAGGCATTTATCACTCCTCATTCTCATCAGGATGATCAGTTTCAAATTATGCCAGCAGGCAGTGGGCACCTACAACAGCTTTAGAAACAAGGCCTCTTGCACTTCTGAAGACATCATTCTGAACATCACCTTACAGTACTGGCTTTGATATCACATATTGGGAGCTTCAGAATTAATTGGGGAAGCAATAACCCTAAACACAGTGAGGCTATCTGGTCTCTCCCCTGCTTGCAGTGTGGGCACACACAGGACATTTCCACCGTGCATCCCATTCCCTGCACACCAGGGTGAGAAGGAAAGCCCCCATTCTGTTCCACTGAGGGACACCCAGTGCTGGGAGGCAAAGGGAGGTTTGAGGAGCACCTCGAGCACAAGACCAACTGGGGGCGGTGAGGGGGAGGGAAGGCGTGATGGGAAAGGGGAGTGCTAATTTCTGTGCTGTCCTTTGCAGGCACCGTTGGTGCCAGGCTGGAGTGTGTGTTTATGTGTGTGCGTGTAGCACTCTGTAGGCTTTTCCATGGACACCCTGATCCCGACTGAAGGGATGCTGTGGGCCTGAGGGTGCCTGGAGGAGACGGTTTTTGTGGCAGAGTAATGAACGTGATTAAATCACTTCTTCCTCCTTCTGACTTCCTTCTCCTTTCCTTTCCCCCCTTCTCTTTCTCCTCGGTGTCCAGGGCTCCTGGAAGCAGCCCAGAAAGTCACGGGACTGTCCCGATCCCTGCGGGGCCAGGGGCTGCCATCCATCCATCCATCCATCCATCCATCCATCCATCCATCCATCCATCCATCCATCCATCCATCCATCCATCCCACGCTGGGTCTCGGGGCTGCAGCCCGGCGGTCCCGCGGCAATGCGGAGCGCTCCGGGAGTTTTCCTGCTGCCGCCCGGGCACCGCTGCCAGATTCTCAGCTCTGGGTGGGAAGGACACCCCTCCCATGTGCGGGGCACCCCGTGCAAGTGCCAGCACCCCAAAGCCACCCGCAGAGCTGCCCCCGCCCCGCTGGGCGCTGCTCCTCAGGGCTCCCCTCCGCGGAGTGCGGAGCTCCCCAGCCGCAGCAACAGGGAAAAAAGAGAAGATAATGGACTTGCCCGCACGAGCTTTTATTCCCTCCTTCCCACTTTTTAATCTTTATAACAGTTGTTATAAAAACACAGCCCTGCCTCGGGGCTTTGAACCTGAGGGAGGTGAAAGTGGGAGAAGAGGGTTGGAGGGACGGGATGGATGAAAATGCAGCCGAAGTTGGTTTCGCCCCCGACCCCCCCCCCCCTCCTCCAATTCAAAATCAGAAATTACTGCCCGAGGAGCAGATACTCCTTTTTATTGGCTCGTAAAAAAAAAAAAAGTTTTCAAAGCCTAATTTCCACCAGATACATTGATTTTCCGTTGAAAATAGAATTAAAACAATACGTGCGAGTAGGTGCCATTAAAGCTAAACCATCTCTGGCTGTTAATCAGGGCAGAGAAGGATTAGAAAAGTCAGTAAAGGAGCACTGGGTTTGAAATGCAAAAATCCAGAGTTTAGGAAGAGTAAGCTCAGAGGGGGCTGAAGCAGCTCAAGAAACGAGGAGAAACCTTTAATAAGAGTTAAAATTCAGTGTCAGGTTACTTCTTGATATTGTAAGGAATACGCCGTTCCTGTAAGGGATTTGTGGTTGTGAAAGGCATCCCTTGCTAAAATACCGTTTGATGTTCTTGTCGAAAAGAAAACCAAACCAATATTTTTTCCTTTTAAATCCCGATTTCAAAACCAAAACCAAAACCAAACCAAACCAAACCAAACCAAACCAAACCAAACCAAACCAAACCAAACCAAACCAAACCAAACAAAAAAACCCCAAACATCCCAGAAAAATATCACTAAATTTCCAACCGCAGCTTTGAACAGCTTTCCTGGCGATATTTGCTTCAAATCTCACAGGCGCAGTACCCCTGTGTTCCCGAGGTCTCTTTGCCCTCCCTTCCCCCTTTTCTGCTGCTTGGATGGTCGGCAATGCCCGACTAAATAATTGCTAGAATTTGAAAAAAAAAAGAAAAAAAAAAAGGGAAAAAAAAAGGAAAAAAAAAAAAGCCGGGAAAATGCGCACCAGCATTCAGGTGCTAACCTACTTATTTGAAAGCAATTTATTTTCCATTTTGCCCGTTTTTCCCCTTTAAAACAGAACGCTGAAAGAAAGAATAAGTGCTTTAACATTTCAGTGTTGTGCTCTGGTAATTACTTTTTCACTTTTCCCCTAAGTTCCAATGTGAAAACCTCACAGGGGGGTCTTTGCTGTAGCAGGGCTACAGTTCCCAATCCCAAGCGCAAGATCTGCAATTACAAACCCATTCGGTGCCCTTCCCTATCATTAATATGCACAAAATCCTGCTGCTAATCTTATAATCTGTTTTGTTTCATCAATTGCTTGCCTAGCACCAGGCGGGAAAGAAAAAGAGAGAAAGAAAAAGAAAGAAATAGGAGAAGAATAAAGCCGGAAAATCGCGGAAAGCTTCGGAAAGTAAACGGAAAAGCCAGATAAATCGGATTTTATTTTTGATAAAGCAAAAATCGTTAAGGCTGTTAAAAGGAAGCAGGATTTTCCGCTGGAGGGGTGGGTGTCAGGGAAATTTAAGGAAAAATCTGAATATATCCAGCATTTTATTTGCATATTCAATTTCTCCGCGTACGGGTCACGAAGTTCCTTAAGCAGTCGGCTGCGGAGGAGGGAGGGGGCGCGTAAACCCTTTAGGAGAGTGTGTTACTACTGTCCCTTCGCTTTGCCCAGGGAGAGGAGGCGCCGAGCGCGGGCGAGCTGCGGGTGCGGGTCCGGGGGCAGCCCCCGCTGCCCTCCGCGGCCGCCTCACGCCTGGCCATTCAGACTTCAGTAAAACAATGAAGACATTAGTTTTTGAAATCGTCCTCATCCTACTCCCCCCTCCCCCCGCTCCCTCTTCCTACGCGGTATTAAGGGAATAAAACCATCTGCACCACACGCGTCCTATTGAGATTAATGTAAAAATTATTCAAAAAAAAAAAAAAAGAAGAAAAAACAAACCCCAACCCACAACAAAAAAACAACTCCAAACAACCCTCTTCTCATATATCTTATTCTCCGTGCCCTGTGCCAGGCCTCGCCGCCGCCTTGCCGTGCACCTGATGATTTATTAACGCAATCTGCGGGGAGAGCGACACGCGCGCCCGGCTACGGCTCGTCCCAGCTCATCTCCTAAGTAATTGTCTCTCATTAGTTCTGATAATGTTTTAATAGTGCTGCCCATAATTTAGTCAGCCTGGAATTAATAACGGAGGGTGTCCAGAAACGCGCGGGGATGAGGGGGAGCTGCAGTACAAGCAGGTAGTCTTTAATTAATCAGATTAGCCCGGAGGTCCCCGCGCTGTAAGGGATCCCCCGGCGCAGCGCCTCGGACGGGACCCGGGTGGCGGAGGGGGAGAGAGGGGGGTCGGCCCCGGCTGCTCATCCCCAAACTCCGCGGAGCGGCTGCGAGGGGCTCTGCCGCCGGCCCGGTGCCCCCGGTGGAAGGACGGAGGTGGGCGGCTCTCCCGCTCCCTGGGCCGGGTCCCGCCGTGTCCCCGCAGTGTTCCCGCCGTGTCCTCGCCGTTCCCGGGGGAGCCGCGGAGAGGCGCTCCCGCCGCCCCCGCGCTCCCTTCCCTCGCTGCTTCCACGGGCCGGACGGGTGGTGGGGTTCTTCCTCTCCCCTTTTCCTCTCCCCTTAATTAAACCAAAAATAACCCAAAACAAGTGAAATCGCTGCTCGGAGACGGAGGGGAAACACGCTAAGAGAGGGAACGGGAGGAATAAGGCACTGTGGCTCCATACGCGAAATGGCCATGGAGGCGGTGAGAAATGAAACTAAAAAACAACTGTTTTCTATTTACAATTTTAAATAAACAGAACAGCCTTCCCCGCGGTGTTTGTCTAAGTGCAGCAGCATTGCTGCTGTGTAGGTCATGAAAAGGTTGGTGCATAGTTTAAAACTTCCCATTCTGTTAATTTCTTAAAGAACAGTCGTTCATAGTCTGAGCACAAAAGCTCATGATTTAATGAGGAACAGAAACAAAATCTCTGATTGTTGGTGTTTCAAACTTCATTGGAGTCCTCTGGCAACCACAAGTTGATCCTCTGCAGCTTCAATACCCTTTAGCCCTCCATATAAGAGTACATGCTGAATAGAGGACAATGCCTGGTTGTTATGTTTATTTACCCTTACTACAAGCTGGGTTAACCTCTTCAAAACAGCTTTACTAAGCCCGTTAACCACACAGCCCACATGATCTGTAGCCGTATCCCTAATGTGATGTAAATCTGACTCGAGACCATATGCACAAGTTCTGCTGCATTGTGTCTCCAAAAACTACAAGTTTATTGCCGTCCAATCCTTCCCGGGCTGGACGCTTCCAGGAGGAAACTCTCTGAATAGCAACTGCTTAAAAAAAAGAGAAGAAAGTCAAGAGTCCTGCATTGTTGGAGCATTATTTTTAATGGCTGTTGCACATTTACAGAAGGGTGGTGTGGGGGGAAAGCAAAGCTCACACAGGGTAAAGATTTTCATTGCAGTTATTTCAACTGGTGAGTAATTATTCGAGTCTTTCTCCTTTAGGTCAGGAGCTCTGCATCAGAGTAGGAAGAAGCACAGAAAGAAATAGAAACAACTGAATTAATTTCCATCTGCTCTTTTAACAGGACTCAGGGCTTGTGTTTTGCCTTTCTCCTTCAGTGAAGTCATAATCGAGCATTTGTAGTAATTACTGTGATGTCACAGATTTGGTGATGTAACTTCATTGCAGGCTACGACTAGAACATGGGTCATGTAGGAACGAGCAGTGGTTTGAGTTGGGAATAGTTTTAGTAATTAGCAATTCCGACAAGCAAACTATGACAGATCTGCAAAATGGAAATTAATTTCTGTTTAAGCCTGACGTCTTTAATTTTGCACACCACCCCCCAAGTATTACAGTCATCTTTTAAAACAGCTACTGGGGCCCCATGGTGAGAGCTTCATTTACCAGCTCATTTTTACTTGATGGCTGTGGCAAGTGTAACAATGTTCTGTGCCTGCTTCAGTAATGGCATGTCGATCATGCTCCCGCGGAAAGTAAATGCTCCCTGGAAAAGAAAGAATACGAACTTCCTGAGACACCTCTGGAAATTGTAGTTGGGGAGTCTTGTTCTTTACAAACACATCGGTTTGCCAGGAAACATCTTCACCCACAGGAATCCTGAAGAAGTTTTAGGAGACAAACTGATTGAGACTGGGCAAGTGCATTTAAAGAAATGGGAAGGGCAACAAGCTCTGCAAAGAGGAGGCAAGAAGAGAGAGAAAACAGAAGTCCAGGGTGCAGCTGGCGTTTTTCAGCCTCTCTAGATGGCAAACACTGAGGGCCAAGAGCAGTGAGGCCGTGTGTGCCAGCTGGGGAGGGGGGCTGCAAGACACCACACCTGGGGAGCAGCTCTGTTCCCCACTTCCAGCATCACCATCCAGCATCCATCCAGGGCTGTGCCACCGGGCCAGTGGGAAACTGCCTGCAGACAGAGGGCAAAGCCAGAAGTTATCTTTGTCAGTGAACAGCAATGGGTGTTTGTGGGGGTGCAGAGAAGTTTTCTCGACTCGGAGGTTTGCTGAGGTTGTGCTGCTGCTGCAGCTCTCCTTTATGTCTCCAGTGCTATAAAGGTAGGCTGGGGCTGCGCCGAGAGCCAGGGACTGGGATGAAAGCTGAAATAACCAAGTGGGTGGCGCAATAATATTGCCCAAATCTCCTCTGGAGCCAAGGCAAAGCCCACCTGAGCACCACTTATAGGGAATTTCCCCAAATGGATGCAGAACTACCACGTGTTCCTCAGCGGTGGCAATCTGAGAGTCAGGATAGGTTTCAAAAGTCACTTTGTATTCCTAAGGATTTTTTGTTGGTACCATGGTGACAAGTTTAAAACAATTAATTATGAATTATAGTTAAATCTTAAGCAGAAGACATACGCTTTAAATAGTGTCAAACCAGACTTGTTCCCTTAGATGCTCTAATCTCCACGTGTCTCTGAGGTAGGATTTGGAAGACAAAACATCGCATTAAGACATGCTGGAGTTCAATAGACAAAAAAAAAAATCTTATTTGCAATTCTAACAGTAGTTTGACACATTAAAAAAAAAATCCAAACAACAAACCCAAAAATTCAAGTACAAAGGTGCAATCCATTCCCTGAAGAGCCCAGAACTGAGGGCCTGGCCCCAGCACTGCATAGGGCAGCTCTGTGAAGCACTGCACACCCTTTTAATGTCCTGCTGCAATCGATATAGGATCACAGGCTGGCCTTGGGTTTGGCAGTGAGCACGGCTAACCAAGAGCAAGGGACAACCCATAGCAGCACATGTGTCTGTGCATGAGCAGTGAGAGAAATGCACAGGAGAACAAACCTTTTTTTGGTTTCCATTTGAGGCTTGATAATTATTAAATAGAGGACTCTAGCAAGTAAAGTGAAAATATAACCCATTTACAAAAATATTTAGGAAATGTGTTGCTCCAGTGGCATATCTAGCTAAACTGAAGCAGGATTAATTAAATATTAAATCATATTCTGGAATAGTTAAGACAAAAATCTGCCTTACACAGTAATCTAACACAAATCAATATTCTTGCATGTAAGAGCAGGCTCTATTAAAGCCATTGAAAACACAATTGTGAAAACTATTATTTTATTCAAAATAGATTTTCCTACTATAATTTGCAATATTTCAAGATAGGTTTGGAGAATGAGACTGATACTCAAGGGTTGGTATTTCAAATTCATTTTTTTGTTTACTGAGCAAACAATCAACTCTACCTTTACCCCAACACCAATATCATTATTATTATTAATAAATTACTTCTAATTATAGCTACATATCTGTAATTTTCTGTTATACTTTTAAAACTTTAAAGAAAATGCAGTCTCAAACTATTCAATTTATTAACTGTAATGGAAAAAAATGGGAACTAAGTATGACATAGGACTTATTTGGAATAGTTCAGGTCCATGCAGTGATCTCAAACTGCAAGGTACATTTTTTTAGCTGTAAGAAAAACATGGTTAAAAAATATTCCCTTTTTTTTTTTTTCTGTAGGCATTCGGTAATGCCCACTCAGTAACAGCGAATTCAGTAGCAAAATAAAGAGTAAAGCTAATTCAGTAGCAGCTATTGCTTACAGAAGAAATTTGCATGTGGGACGACAGTCATAAGTAGAAATATGTTGAGGTCTCAAATCATCCTTCCTAGTTCTGTCAAAGGCTGATTAAGAGTACAGTTACCCTAAGTACCTGCAGTGGTTTGCAGAAAGAGATGGGTGCCCAGCAATGTCAATTCTGATCTCTGGTGGTCCAAATCATGGCTGGGAGGGTCTCAAGCCTTCCACTGACTGGACACAGAACGATCTAAAGTCAGATACCCCTGCAGGTATCTAAGCTGTACCATGATGAATCTGAGTCAGAACGTCGTTTTTATAAAGCAAGAGTTAACTAAACAGCATGCTTGTCCTCTCTTCATTAACGTAATGTTTAAAAGGAAAACAAGATAATGGTGTGTATATGGACACACAAACACTGAACCACGTGAGAAATGCCATACGTTCCCTGCTTGTCAGTGTGCAGCTGTACCTCGGGTTGCTAGGAATTTGAATTCTTGAAGGAAAAAAATGCCTTTTTCTTTCCCTAACAGCAAAGGGTAACATGAAGTTGGCTTCTCTGCCTGATGTCTCTGAGGCTTATTTTCCCCCTGCTAATTTGCAGTGTTGAGCTAAAGTCCAGAAAAAGAAACCAATTTTAATGCCATTGAATATACCCTATTCACTGACTCTCTTTCCACCCACAGGTTTCAACAGATAGGAAATACCAGTAATTACAGCTTTGTCCCCATGCTCTCTTTTCCAATTCTGCTAGATGAAATTTGCCTCTAGCATTCTTTTGATTTTCTCTCACATGAATATAAAGAAAACAAGACTTTCTATAAACACCATTTGCTTTGATAGCATTAATCTGGGGATTAATTTAGTCATAGATCTAAATTTTCTTTTTGGCTAATTTTCTCAACAATCTCACACTTCCAGCCTGTACTTAGATTTCCAGTAGTTCAACTATGGGACCAAGGGCTTGTTCTTAAGGAAGCTTGCAGCATGAACAGGAACAACGGGGCGTGGGTAATGCAAGGCTGGCATTTGCATCCAGCACATTCGGTGGCTGTGGTTCTTGCTCACCATGCAACCATACAAATTATTCAGAGGGAGCCTTTTCGGAAATCTTTTTCAGTAAAGGGACTCTGCCATCAGGCTAGTCAAATGTGTCAGACCTGCCTTGGGAAGGAACAGGCCCTCCAGGTAAAGACTGATGGAGAGATGGGGAAAAGGACCATCCAGGAAGCAGAGATGCAGATGATGGGCACAGCCTCTGGGTGACAATACCTGGATGCAAATAACTCAGCTTAAGAGTTATGAAAAGTGGGGGAATGGAGGACAACTTGGCACTCACCAGACAGCAGTCTGGAAATGCAGCCCTACTGAGGAATGGGCAGATTTGTGGGCCAAAGACTCTGCCCCTGTTTAAAGCAACACAGCACACATTCTGCTGTGCCTATTCACTGCCATCCTTCATGCAGCCACACAGAGGATGTGCTGAAGAAAAAGCCCTGTGAGAAATAGGGTGACTTTGGCACTACCAGTCTGCAGTGCATGGGAGCACTTTGGCTGGTCCATGCTGTACAGCTGTGAAGGCAGCACAACACAGCAGAAGGGTTTGTAAATACAAAATATCTGTGTTCTCTCAGCCTGATTGCTCTACAGCTCTATCAGGGCAGCCTACCAAAGAGGAATCAAGGAAAAAAGTGAATGGCAGCATTCCCTGTTTGGGTCATCATGCAGACTATCTAAAAGTCCTTCCCAACTGACTGACAAGCAGGAGAAGACTCAAGATTTTTCCTTCTGGCATGAAGTATTATTCACAATGACATTTAATGCTCTATTAGGACAGTAGTAGCATTTTTAAAAAGTAACAGCAATTTATGCAAGATGCAGGCCAAGCTGAGTAAGGTCTTAATAGCTCTACTTCAAATTTCACTATATCCTAAAGTGCTGTGAGGATAGAAAAAAGAAGATTTAGCAAATATAGAAATCAGCTGCAAGTGAATTAAAATTATAGACAGCTGCTAGGCTGCTACGTGCTTTTTTTTTTTTTCCTCAGAAGGTGATGGCAAATGATAGTCTTGGAAAAATGGGAATTCAGAATGGTCAGCTCCGAGTGATGCAAGGATCCAGCTTACAGGCAAGAGAAGCCATAAGGCATAGCTGACAGAGAACAGTCATTTTCACAGGTCAGGACATGAAGAGACAGGCTTATGATAAAGGAGGGCAAATCAGTTGTGCAATAAGAAGAACAAATGCAACAAATTTCCAGGTGGTTGTGGACAGACTGAAGAGATGCAGAACCAAACTTTGTAACACACCAGTCTGGCAAATTTTATGCTTGTATCACATGAACTTCCTTTTAGATAAATGCAGCCACTCCAGCACAGCTCAGACCTAGACAAGTTCAACATGTAATTGAGGGCTCTTCTCTGACAATTTAGAATACAGCCCTGGCTGCATCCTGCCATGGATCTCGAATATGGCTCTTGTTATATCTATATGTCATTCTTAAAGATTTCCTCTACCTATAAGAAATGACATGTATCAAGTCACAGAAAGAGTCTCAGCATTAGGCTGCCATTTGCCATGGCAAAAGATGAACACATCAATGCAATGTTTCCTAAAACACAAAGACCTTCTGTATTTGGGAACATTTACTTTGTGAAACTTTTGGGAGTAGTTAAGAGCTTGATAAATCTGTAAGACCATTTCATAGCCAGAGTAATATTGGTTTTTAGTGGCAAGAAGCATTTTACCTTTCTAGAAGTTAAATGGACAGGATTCAGGGTCCATGATTTCAGTGTTGTCTAAGATTAATATTTTCTGGTGGAACCAGAAGAGGGGAAGAAATGATACAGGTGTTAGTGTTTATCATGGGTAAAATGGAATTGTGTTATATATGGAATTGTGTTGACTTTGACTACACAGGGGATGGACAGAATGGCAAGTCAGGTACCCTTATATTTTTCCATCAGATCAGGGAATGTAAAGTTTTATACTTCTTCATCTGTACTGAAACCTTTTTATATGATACACAGTGTTACATGGGGTTTTACCCTCACCACATTTTATTTCTATATGTACCACTGGATTAAGGAGAGAAATGAGCAGGATAAAACTATCATGATACAGAACATTTGAGGCACCTCATAGTAATGTGACACAATTATCTCTGAGTTGTGTATTATAAAGTATTTGTGTTAATTAAAGTCAAACAATAATTGTTCTGGGACATGTGGGACAGTGATCAGACGAGCTAGTCCCCTTTGGTTGGTAATACAGAAGAATTAGATGTACTCCTGCACCTGGGAATGCTCACAGCTTTTTCCTCAGCATTTGCTCAATTTGTGGTTACCCGTGCCTCTAACCACATCGGTCCTGATGACTGCAACGAGCTCACTAAGAGCGTTACTGCAGACCCTCAGTTCTTAGACCACTGTAATCTATTAATCACCTGCATTGTTACTGAATATGAAGATTGGTTTCCCTAAGACACAGGAAGTAGGTAAATTTTGAAGTACCAAATAACTCCTGTAAATTCCAAAACATCTACTGGCTCCCTGTCTGTTGGAAGATGGGACTACAAGCATGACCATCAGTTTTGAGACTCTGTGCTCTGTTTTTGGAGCCACTGCCGTGGTCCACTCAATCAGTGTCCAGCCTTTGCTAATACACCTTTGATTTGATGCCTTGATCTCACCATACATGTAGCCAACAACTTTAACTCTCATGTGACATTTACCAGGATTTTCTAAAAGATATTTATATAGGTTACATTAAGATCATGGCTTGTCTACAGCAGAAAGAAAAACCCAATTGTCTTGCATCAGATGAAAGAATATAGCTAATAGCACTAGATTTATTTGTTGTGTGTGTCCATACATGGGCTGTCCTAGGCCACTGTATAGAGACAGCTGATTTTTTCAAAAGCATCTTACTCTGGGGATCTAGTCAGGCTACTTAGATGGCAGGCTTGAAGGGGATTGGGGATCCTGGAGAGTAGGTAAGGCTTTGGCATGGGAGACATTCTAGGTAGCTAGACCAGTGGAAAAAAAAGGAAAAGCAAGACAAGATAATGTTCCAGGAAACTGCAATATGGATAAGAAATCACCTGCTGCTGAATTTTGAATTAAGTATGGGTCTAAAACAGGGGTTATCTAATGCTTATGGAATTGCTAAAACCCCCTCTTCCACTTAGGGGATTACTGATTGTATGACAGTCTCACAAGTGAGGGGAGGTCGTAGGACAGTACTCTGCTGTCACACAGTTAGAAACAGTGCCCCACCAATAAAGATTTGGGTTTTTTCCAATTACTTTTCTCAACAGTTTTGCAATACTTTCCTTTGCAGACCAAATCCCTGCAGAGTGTGTGGCAGTCTAGTTATCTCCTTGTCCTACTGGGCTGTCTTTGGACGGGATGTGCATCTAGGACATGGGAGGAATGGGCATAAGGGGTCCAACAAGCCAGCCGCCCTTCTCTCCTCCACGTCCTTCATCATTAGGAGATGTCGTGAGTCAAACAGAGCTCCCACGCTGCTCTGGTAACCCGGGCCAGAGGCTGTGTGTGAATACAGCCATTGTGTAAACAAGTACTTATGTAAGTCCCCTTCCAACCCTGGTGATGTGTGTCAGCATTCACGGACAGATGCCAGGCTACATGGAAATAAGCAGAAGGGGTGATGCCAGCTGGCCAGGGCAAACCTTGTGTCCCTCCTAACCCATACAGACAAGTGGCCTCAAGTCCACAGACACAAGAAATCTTTGGTCCACAGTTATCTGAGAAACATTAGTTCTTTATATGGTAATTCAGTGTCTCGTCCACTTCTGAAACCCAAATGTCTAGTTACGACTTTTTGGAGACAACAAAAATACAAGGAATAAATGCATTAAAATCTGCTTGGGTCTGAGAACATTACCTCTAATCCTGTATAATATCAGCTGTTATAAGGAAATAAGAGTTTTGTGTTCTGCAAGCATGGCAGATTTGATCTTCTGAGGAGGGAAGGGAGCAGGTGGATGGCAAAGGCTCCCCCTAAAAAGCATGGCATTCAGGAAGATAATTCCCCTGGGATTAATGAAAATACACGTTGTTTAAGTGACTCCCTGCAGAGGAAATTTGGAAGTCTTTGCTTTGGGGCTTAAAAAGAACGCTTGGATTTGCTTACAGGTAATGAACAAAGGAGAAGAGAAGCCTGGTCACAGCAAATGGTGTTGGGTCTGTGCCTGGGGGAGGAGTGATTATCCTCAATACAAAGGAATGATTTCTCTTGAAACAGAAGGTTGAGACCATATTTTTGGGGAAGTCAAGAGCTAACAGCTGTGATGGTGCTGAATGCAGGTTTAATTAATTTTTTTCTTCTGCAAGTGGTAGCCAAAGACCTGTCATTAAGAGCTGGGTCATGATTCTACCTTCTCATAATGAACTTCCAAAGGTTAGTGAGCTTCTAGGAGGTGTTCAGTGAAATCTGGGTCAACTGAGAGTATGTTCCAGACTGTGATAAGATTATGCCTTTCTCTTTTCTGCTCAGGCCTGTCCTGCCTCCAGAGCATGCTCACACATATCTCTGGCTTTATGGACAAAGCTTTTTGGGCTACGTATTTCCCTAGCCTCTCCCCTGGACCCTTTCACATTCAGCCCTTTTCCGTAACAACATTATGGGTGGAAAGACACTTGTACACAAAATCTTTGGGGAAAAGAAATGATCCCTGAAAAGGTTTGTCAAAGATATCTTCTTGGCAAGAGGAGATGCTCAGTGGGTTTCTGATCTGTTGAAGTGTGCATGGGGAGGGAGCGAATTCTGCAAAGTATCATTACCATTAAGTTTCTGTAGCCTTTTTGCTGGTATGTAGAAAACATTAGAAATCACTACCTTTTGTTTCTTTTTGCCAGTGTAATCTTCCAGTGGAGTAGAAGTAGTCAGTGAGTTCAGAGGATAAATCAGTTTGTAAAGCCAGAAGCAGGCCTGTTTGTTTGAGATATGCTTCTGCCTCTAGGAGCAGATGGAAGGACACAAAAGGTCAAGAAAGAAAGAGCAACAACCACATGAAATAGAGATTGATTTTTGCCTCAAATAACTCCTGAGCAGCAGTGCAAGAACTCTGACAGAAGAAACTCTTTCTAAAGCTCAACAGGTAGAAAGGACTTTGTGATCCTTCAAGTCCACAGTGGGGCAGGAAAGATGAAGAACAAGGACCTACAAGGTCCTTCATTTCTTCTCCACCTGGCACTACTGTTTCCAGCCCATATATAAGGGTTTTGCCCTGCTGTGTGAGCCAGACAAGCTGTTTTTCCATCTTGCAGTCCCCCAAGCTGCCTGAACCACCAGGGATAGCCCTTTCAGCTAGGGTGGGCATGGAGATGCTTCTTGGTCCAGCTCCAGAAACTCCTCAGGCCACCAAAGTCGCTCCCTCTGCCTGAACAAACAATCTATTTAAGATCCCTGAATGAGAGTCAGATACGAGAGTTTTTTTATTGCTGTCTTTGCATTTTCTTTAGTTACCTTTTCATTGTGGTTGCTGCCTTCCTGTGTACTCCTCTATAGCAGGAAGGATTAAAATTAAAGAATCGGAGGAAAGTTCTAGAAGTCAGGAATATTATCCACTGGTTTTCATTCTCTGTCTTATACTGTATTGGGAACGGAAGAATCCTAGAGAGCACACTTGCTGCTGCCAAGTAAATCTTTATTTTATAGCACAAAAGCAGCTTCCTGGACAAACAGCCTATCCAACCATGCATTTTTTCTCCCTAGTGAACATCATGGTTATTATATAGAAAAGTGAAAAGTAACTGATATTAAGACTTTAGGATCCTCATATACCCTTCATTTAGTAATTTGGAATTAACTTAAGGTTTAGAGACATGGAAGCAATTTGTTAAATATAATCTAGAAAATTCAATCTGAAAGTAAATTACTACAGGGCACACAGACGGCATTTGATACCGAAGAGAAAGGTAGCTGCAAAATACAATGGAGTTGAGAAAAATAATAATAGTGAGGCTTGTTCTACCAACAAGCACTGAATTGCCCATATTTTTGTATTCCGTGTTTTCTTCTAATTGCAGATTCATTTTCTGAATAGGATTGAACAGCTATTTTTTACTGTGATTCTCTATTTCAACCAACAGAGCTTTTGCACAAAGCTACTCCAGGTCCCTGAAAAAGCTGGCTAGCACAGAGAGGAGTGACAAGGCAGCAAGACTGCTGCTACTTAAATTAACTGAAACAATATTTTGGCTGCACAGGCTTCTGAATTCCCTCAGTAAGGCTTAAAAAGAGCCATCTGGTCAGAACATTACCTCTCTAGTTAGATCCTGCTTTGGAAATTGAAATGAGGCTCATGAGCACTTGTTCATGCTTTTTAAACAGGGATTTTGGAGGTGGGTAGTTGCCTTGGTGGGTTTCTTGGTGCAGAGCAGGTTTTGGCACGATGATGGGCAGGTGTCTGCAGTGCTGGGTGTCTTCCCACTCCATGCTCATAGCCAAGCATCGCCTGGGAATGTGCCGACACAGCATGGCCCTTCCAAAAGCAACTCACCCTGCATTTACCTCCTTGAGCCAACAAGGATGGAGGAGTTGTGCCTTGCTGAGGAGGAGCCCAGAGAGGTGCCATCCTCTGCAGGGCCTGTATCCCCTGGGACAGGAGCAGCTGCCTCATCCAGGGGCTAGCTCCAGGTGGAAAGGCTATGGAGGCACACAGATCCATCCTGCTCCCAGCTCAGAAGTGAAACTTTTCCCCATGGGAAATATCAATGTGCCATCCAAGTCCTTCTCCCTCTACGTTTTGGACATAGGTCTTTAATGAGTGTAGGAAAACAGATTAAGAGCCACCAAATGCCTGCTGGGGAGTGGGAAGGGCAGAAGCTGGCAAGAAAATGTTTTTGTATGAGTTTCTGCCCTGCTTAGAAGCTTTAGCAGCCCCATGTAGTAAAATCTGTCTCCTTCTCTTCCCACCTGGCATAATTCCCTCAGGACTGATTGCACCAATGTAGGAACCAGTATAGCACAAGCAATTAGCTATTACAGCCCCTTCTGCTCTATTGTAGAGGTTCAAAATTTGCCCCAGATGGATCTTTCTAAGAGAAAAGCCTTCAACCGTGACACAAAACACATTTATAAAGCATTTTTCAAATACTAAAAGTGTATAGAGAAATTTTGAGTACTAACACGAGCTCTCTCGATCTCAGTTTTGACATTAAAATTTCATTTGGCCACTTTAAAAAAAGATAAACAACATAACTGTGGCCCATGCTTAAATCCCACCAGCACTCTTCATCTTTGCATAGAGATGCACCTGAGCCTAGACTTAAGGCTGGTGCTCCTTAAAGGTGGCAATTTATCACAAACTCCTGAATTCCCCACTCTGCAGTGAAAGGAATACACATTGCCTAATTAACATAAAGGACAGCACATGCCCTGTGCTCTCGGAGGGAGGGCTGGCAGCACTGCAGCCCAGCACACACGGAGGTACCCTGTGCTGCCACTGTCACCCTGGGATGGGATCCAGCTTGCTTGGTGGCACCTCAAAACTCAGCAGTCTGTCCTGGGCAAGAGGAGTGGGAGCCTGGGCTGCTCCCTCACTCCCAGCTCTACATAAAGCCCCGAGATATAATTTCCCTGTAAAGTGCAATATAATCCCTGTGGATTGATGGTACAGCCCCATGCGAGAGGGAAGCTCACATGCATCCCTTCCAAGAGGTCCCACTTTCCTAGCAACCACGGACTGGATTGAGATAGAGTGGATCCCACTTGGCTGGGGAGCCCTCCTGGGGTCCATGGCACAGCCAGGAGAGGGAAGAAAGCTGGGAGAGACCTCCCTGTAAGGCAGTGGAAACTGGAGCTGGCCGAAGCACGAGGGCGCATCGTCTCTAAGATACAGTGGCTTGGGATAGCTTTTCCTAAACAAAGAGCATTATAAGAGAGCCACTGCTGGAAATTTCCATTCCTTTGTTGGGTTGATGCTGTGTAAATAAATGCATTCCTAAGATTTTTCATAATCCTGGAAACATCCGTAAATGAAACTGTATAGCTTGCCAAATCACTGGAGTTCAAATATATTATTCCTCAGCTGCTGGGAACATGATATACAATGACACAGAATATAATGCAAGAAACATATGCTGAAGGTCTTCTTAGAAGCACTCTGTGCATTTGTATGTGGCATATACAAATATTTCTTTAGATTTGCTCTATGGGATTTAAATATTCAACCCATATTACAACTTGGGTTTGTGATATACTTACCTTAACTCTAATCAATCCTTACCTGACAAGTGACCTTGGCAGCAGCATTTAGTTATTCTCTAGTTTAATATGTGGGTGCTTTGAAAGCATTTGTCAATTAATATGTGAGATAAATATGTAATCAACTTTTTACTTTATTCTTCTGCTTTTCCTTATGTTTTGAATTTTATTTAAAAGTAAGGCAATTTGGGAAGATTTTATTTCAATAATCATATTGTGCCTGACACACTTACACATTGAATGGCTTAAAAACGCATTTTCAATGTCTTACATTTTTGTCATATATAAACACTAATTACTTACAGAAGAGATACAGTCCTGTATCCAGTGTACTGGTAATGTAAAACTCAGGAGTTGCCTAAATAGTAAAGGCTATTATGTCCTCATTGTTAGAAATGAGATCTTTTTCTTAAAATAGGCTAATAACTTCTCCCACTAACTGTACCCCCCCTTAGATTCCATTAATCTGTATTTATAAGATCACTTCCCTGGTTAATGTACAAATGCTTTAGAAATTTCAAACAGAAACTGTCCTTTAGACTACTGGAATCATATTTATCACCTTTTTTTTTTTTTATTTTTGAGCACACTGACATCTATTTTATATTTACATTTTCTGCCTTTTCTGCTTTCTTTAGGATGAATATTTTAATTTTGAAAATCATATTCCCTAGCAAGGCAGTTCCACTGGAAAAATATTGAAATGACCTGGAAACAACACTTTTCTTTTTAAGCACTTTCCAGTTTTAGATCTCAAAGTTTTAGACAAAAGAGAGCACTTAATAAATAGTTGAATAAAGTACAAAATGTATTTTTCAATGTTTGTTTCTACTTGTTCAAAATACAACATTACCATTTATTTCCTAGATATGCCATTTTTAGTTAGATTAGAAATGTAAAAAATAGCCCCACAAACGAAACAACCTAGAAACCAAATCAAAGCAACCCTTCAAACAGGACTATGTCCGTAAGGCAAGCCCAAATACCTCTGGCTAGCTGGTTAGCTCTGTAATTTCCTTCTTTTTGGACACTGCCACAGCATCTCTATTTCCACAGTGCTCATCTGAGATCCTAATTTTTCCTGACCTCAATACTCACGTTTGGGGGCTACTATGTCAAAGCATTTCAGCGTCCAGGATGAAGTAGCCTCGTTCAGCCTTCTTTCAAAAGAATATTATTATGGTAATTGTAGGTCTCAAATCAGAATAGATTATAAAAGCTTATTACTGTATTTTAATATAAAATATTGTTAATGAAGGGCATCAAACTTTAAACCAAATTAATAGCAAACTATGATCCCAGAGACTGCAGAACAGTAACTTATCTACCACACAAACAGCTGCACAAATCCCTCACATTTATTTTTTCCAGGCTTTCAACTTTGATTAATAACATGGTAAAACCATGCAAGTCTCAACCATATTAACCACAGCTATATTTTTAGCCTTACTGACATGAACACTTTAATATAATAAAAGGGAAAGGAAAACAGAAGAGGTGTTTCATTAGGACACGAGGATTACTGAAACCGCTGTGTGGAGCATTTGCCAGGAGGTGGTAGGGGAAGAGTTATTACTCACATTTTAGCATGTCGTTAGGATGTGGAGTGAGAGGATCCCTCAGTGAGATATGTTTGCTTTGGAAAAAAAATTAAGTAATCAGACTGTCCAAGCTCTTCTCACTGACGCAGTCATAATAGCAAATTAGAAACTCAGTTAATGAGTTTCCAGCATTACATGGAAAACTATTTTTCCAATTTTGTTATAAAATCCAGTAATGAGACAGTGTTACGAGATCCAGAAGTTCACATATTAACCTGCCAGTCCTTTTTTATTGATAGACGGCTACATGCAAAAATACATGAAGCATTCAACCTGGTTGGTAAAAAAAATAGCCTGCACCACAAACCCTCAGCAAATTTGCTCTTGCAGCTGATTATAGAAGCTTATAACATATTTTAAAAGCATTTATGAAGAGAAAAAAATCCCCTAAACCCAAATACCCCCCCCCCTTAATAGCTGATATAAACAGAAAACCTCAGCATTATGTCAGTAAAATAGCAGCTTCAAAACAAATCTAAAGAGTAACGCTTGCCTAACATTAAATTATTCAATATTAAACGTTTGACTTAATGATTGTGTGATACTGGGACTAGAGTTAAATTTGGTCCAGTCTCCTAGTCAACTGTTCATATGACAGGGGTGTTCATTAGATGAGTTTCTGACACTAAACTCAGCTGAATGAGTAGTATTAAACACATAATAAAAAAATATTTGGCTGAGTAAGTCGTTTGACTTTTTTCCTGCTGCATGTACCTGCCTACACATTTGCACCAGCAGTATGTTTGTAACGATGCCTTTTGTAAGGGAGCCAAGCCTGGTAAATCAGAATAATGGGCAAAACCAGTCACGTATTTTCTATTTCTATATTGTTTGCATGAAGAGAGCTACATTTCAAAATTGAGGGGGAGAGAACAAAGAGATCCAGGCATACAGCATCCTAATAGTGACCCTGAAATCACTGCTCTGGACAGCATAGTCATGGCTGTACTGAAAACAGCCAGGTACCACAAAGGGGATGCAATAGACCAGCATAGGAGAAGGGCAGAGCAGTAGCAAATGTCTTGTCACACTTTAACTCTGAGAAGAAAGCATAATTTCTGTTTTGACCTTTGCAGCATTTTTAATGTACAACATCCACAGTACCAGAAATGCAGGGCAACAGGGAAGGCAGACATCCCAATTTTTCTAATCCACCAGAAAGTGGAAAAAAATGTGCAGAAAACATTTATATGACACCAGTGAAAGTGAGACCCTGTGCACAGTCTTATAGATTAACTTCTCGACCAGAGGGATTTGTCTCCTACCTGAATGCCACACAAGCACGTGTGAACCATTCCCACTCATCTGCACTTCTCATTCTGACATTATGACTTTCCATTTTAACTAGCCCAGGCTTGGCTGAGACTAAGATAAACATGTTTGGCTGCAACTTTTTTTTTCTTTCAAAAAGAGGCAAACTGGATTATAGCAAATAACCTTTAAGATAATTAACTGACAATGCCGCAACTAGCATAAAATCTTCCTTCAGGCGACCCCTAATTTAAGTATTACTGGCACAAAGTGGAGACAGATTGTGCATCACCACCGCAATATTTACATAGCAGAAACCCACAGAGCAGGAAACGTGAGACTCAATGATGCACTAAATTAGGAACAATCATATTCTAGTGTTAATTTGCTTTCTCTTCTATCCAAAATTCAGGTCCAGCAATTGGTACAAATGCACATAAAACATTCCCATTTTTAATGATTAAGAACCACAATCTGCAAGCAGTTTCACTCAAAAGTACATTCAGTTACTACTGGGCATGTTTGAGGGATCAAACCCCCAAAAGTGAAACAGGTTTAATGACATAGAGATTCTTTTAGAAACCGAAGGCTTCCTAATCCATTTATTTCTTTCCATAAATTATGTCTGTGCAAGCAGTCTGAGTCCTCTGCCAGGCTACCTGACTTTTGGTTGCAAATATTTTCCTCTGACAGTAACACTGTGATTCTGCAGCATAATGGAGAAGCAGTTTTAATTCTCCGATGCTGTAGATACCTGCAGGTACTCAAAAGGCTGTGTAATCAAAGAATTAAAGTTAAAATGGGGGGGAAGGAAAAGATAGCAATTCTATTTCTAAATATATTGGGAAGTGATAAATTTATAATATATGCTATCCAGAGACAGATTTTACAAGCAATTCTCTTCGTTACAGCACACTTTGTAAGATAAAAGCAAGGAGCCATCACCGACCTTTCTAAATCTTAAATATTATTCAAATTTGGTTCCACTATGGCATATTAACAAAATATTTACCTTGCCTAATCGCTGATGTTCTTCAAAAGCAGAAATCAGTTCTTGTGCCCACTTTATTTTTTCAGGGCTCGGAGAGAACTGTTCCTGGACAACAGCAATTTGGTTGGGGTGAATCACCTGCTTACCTACAAAGAAGATTAATAATACCAGAATCATGCATCGACAAACAGATGTTCAAGCAAAATGTTCCAACCACTTGAGGCTCTCATATGCCTTGCAGACTTTCTTGCTCTCTAACTAATTATTTTACTTGGTTTCTTTTATTTTTAAAACTGGAAAACAGGTAGACAGCTTTTGGATAGATTATTTTAAGAGTAAGAATACCTTGTGCTATGCTTGCATTCAGTATAGTTTAAAAGAACCCACGATTCTTTCTCTTCCCTTCCCATTTTGATCCATACATCTTCTCTCAGTCGTTTCAGGTGCAATTGTTTTGTCTTGGGCAGTCAATAACAATTAAGTATACTGCATCTCTGAATTTGACTATATAAATAACAGCTCTAGCCACTCTTAAATAAGTTGTATTAAAGTGTGTTCAGAAAATGAAATCTGAAGAAGATGGCAAGAGATTTCAGCAGGGCTGAAAAGTTACCAGTATCCTAAGGATCATTCCCTAAATTCACAGTATTGGCTTGGCATGATATAATCCTCGATGTTGTTTAAAGTGTTGTTGCTGCAATTATTGGTAGTTGCAGGTAGGCTGCAATATTTATTTAGTCACTGGTATAGCAAACAACCACCAGCAGTGCCCTGAGGTTTTATGAAGCAGTTTTTTTAATCCTTTCTTGTATAAACATAAGTTAAGAAAATAAAAATAGATGTTGCCTTTTTCACTAGAGATTTTCAAACGTGAATAGACAGCCACATAATCCGTTTTAATCTGTGATTGAATTTAGCTACCTTAAAACAAATACATGTCTAATTTGTTTGACACTTTAAAAAGTGCAGCGTTTGACGTTATTAGTCCATTTCTATGGGAATTTCACAGACCGGCGTGATTTCTGTGGTTTGCTTTTAAGGCGTATTAATAAAGAGAGGCTACCGTAATTCCCAGCTTCCTTCGGAATAAATGACTCTCCTCGGTGCCAGACAACAAAACTAGTTAGAGGGATGAGCCTGATCCTGCAAGGCTGCCAGCAAGTGAGCAGTGCCCTGCAGACCGAGGGTCCCACAGCCCTGCCGCCGCCGCAGCCTCTTGAGCGAGCGAGGTTTTTGCACTTTGCCAGGAAAAGTTGGAAATGTCAGGACCTCTGGAGGTTTCCTGCACAACGGGGTCCGCTCCCGTGCTCTCACTGACACCAAGCCAGCTGTACTTTAGGGATCAGCCCATCACTGGATCTGAGAAGTCTCACGCATGAGCGCAGGAATACACCTATTTTCAACGAAATAACCACTGCAAAAATCCCTGGGATTGCTTTCATCAGACTGCAGTGGGTCAGAGTGATAACCTGGAGTACAAAGGACCTCTACTTAATTAAATGAGCAAAGAAATAGTAGTCCTTTGGTGTTGCTACGTTCCTTTGCTAAAAAGCCATAAGTAGCTCAATTTTATTTCTTGTTAAACAACGTTTAGTTTATGATTTTACAGGCATGCAAATATTAGTTTAAAATTTCAATATCACAACTATTTTTAAAATACCTTAAATATAGGTAAAAGCTTAATCCCCCTTAAGAGCTATAATTTTTGAAAGAAATTACACGAATAATTTTTTTAAACTAATGTGTTTTATCTTAGGTCTACTCAGAGATTTTTTAGTAATTTTAATAAAATGCCATAATTAATAAGCTGATGATGTTCCTTATTTGTAATACAACAAATTCTCCATAGCTAAACCATTAATTGCAAAATTGAAGTGTGTACAACAATTTCTTGAAAAATCCTAAGGAGCTTAACTTTCTGAAAAAAAATGTTGAGCATATTTTAAATTATATTTGAAGTCAATCTCTAATTATAACAAAATTAAAAATACATATATATGATTTTTTAAAGTGTAAAACATTTATATAAAAAGGCTTGCTTTTGATAAAGATACCTATAGTAGTAAACTATGCTTTTAATTATTAAAACACTACTGAACAATTTAGGGAGAATATAATCTAACTTTTGATTTATAACACTTGGTTGATTTTTGTCATAGACTATTTATCCAAATAACTGTATTGCAGATATAATGCCATGCAGGAATGAAGTAAATATTTTAAACAGAATTGTTGTTATTGACAAGTTACTGAGAGAGTGCAAAATTGGAAGACATTAAAATTTATGACCACGAAATCCTTTTTACAGTACCACTTGATATATTGTGTTTTAAATCAATACTTGTCAAGTCTTTTAGGTAACTGTATGATGGTGTCATTTTAGTCTTCTACAAAAGACTGAAAAAGAGAGGACACCTAGACTGTTTCGCGTTTATATCTGCTTTCTCAGCATGTAGCACAGGACTTTTATAATGACTAAGTCAGCTGTTAAAGCTTATGGTAAGGTTTACCTAATTTTTTACATAAACATTCCTAAAACCTATGCCCATTTATATAGGCAACACAGTGATTTAAAGTCCACAGGTAGTGTAAAACATCTTGATGGATGTCTATGGATATATAAATATATACAATTTTATAAAAATATAAATGAAAGGACTATTAATTTGGTTGGATTACATTTAAAAACATTTGATTTTATGTTTATACACTTACTGAAGGAAAACCAGGCTGATTTTAAAAACCAGGCTGATTTTAAGATAATTGGAAAAGAAAACTTGGCTGCAATAAGCAGTGAGGTTTGCAATAATATTTAAATACCTGGTAAATTCTTCATTATATTATTTTGTTTGTTTAATCTTGAGGGAAGCTATTTGATTACATTAAGGGCAATTTTACTGGTCTAAAATGGGAACATTTATGGACCTATAACTTTGCTGAATATTTTGGATTTGCATTGCTTTGGAGGGTGGTGAGTTCAGCCCTGTTCATGCAAATAAGTGAGTGTTCTCCAGCTATGAGAGCAATTTGCAAGACTCAGCTCATTTTAGTTCTGTTGATTTCAATGATTTTGATTCTTTATTAAAAAAGTAGCAGGGAGGGATCTTATATTTAAAAATTAGAAGAATTGCACATTTTGAACTTGTTATTAGGGTGACATTTCAGTACTTTCACATTATCAGAGAACTGTCAGTGGCAAATACAATATGCATAGTTCTACTTTATACAAGGTCATCGATTAAGCTAAGGCCCATTTGTAATTTTCTGTGATGAATGTGAAATTGGAAATGTTAAAATGTTTCACTTATATAGATTTGGAAAAAACCCACTTGTATAGGTTTGGAAAAACATGATTTTGCTATCAGTTTTGAAATTAGATTTTATTTCAATCAAAGTAAGCAGGAAAGTTTATAAAAATATTAGATAAACTGAGAGCAAAAAACCAAAGAACAAATAAAATATTTTAGATTGACTTAAAATATTTTTTTCTTTTTGCAGAAGAAAAGGAAAAATGATGTTTTGATTTAGTTTAAACAGATATTAAATTTTTTTTCTCCCCACCAAATCAGTAGTCAGTATTGCCCCATCTCGAATTACAGTTGGACTGATTGTTAGGTTGTTTGCTGAATTTTGGAAATGTGTTAATGATAGCTGCAAAACGGCAGGAGGCAAAGGGCAGGTACTATGAGTGCACCTTAATAAAATCTGTACTTTTCACAGACCTTAATCCTTGTATGGAAAGGCAAGTATGACACATGTACAGCCAAGACAGAAAGTAATTTTACACCCTAAATTGCTACGTGACCTTTTTCTTTGTCTTCTGTCTGGACCCTTGTTCTAAGGTCAGACAACTTCCACCATAAAGTCAGTGGAGTCCAAATCACCATCAGGATTGGTTATGCTGAGCATTTCTAAATTTCCTAAATTGGCAGCCTCAGTTAAGCATTTAAATGTGCATTAAGCATTCAAAAAGAGTGCTCTCAAAGGTGCTAGGCACCTGCAACTCCATATTCTGTCAACAGGAGGTTCAGATGTTTATGTTTTTTCAAAAATCAAGCCTTTCCTAAAGCTAGGAAATATTGGTTGAGACTAGGTAGCCGTCAGCAGGTGCTACCATTCAGCAGCTCTATTATTTTCCCAACTTCAAAGGCAGCTGAGTGAGGGGTGGAAGTCCACACGGCCGTGGATGATATAGCAGTGAGGAGCTAACCATTTCACCTCCAAAACAAGACTTGGGTTTGCAAATGTTAAAGCTCAACAGACAGTAAAGCAGAGTTTGTGCCGAAAAGCATCGTTTGCTATTCTTTCACTGGCATGCCAAAGTCACTTAAAATTGCACTTTTTTTTTTTTGGTTTGGTGCTTTAAGGTATCACATGCAGCTAACTGTAAAACCAGAGTTTGCTAGGTAGCATTGCCAGGACTCATGATTTGGTAACAGAAATCTAAGGGATGTACTATTCTCATATGTGTATCCTGCATGGTGGTCAGAGAAAAAGAATGTAATGTTCGTCCTGCGCGTTAGAATTCACTAATGCATGTGTCAAATGGCTGATTTCTACTGCAATCCCCCAATCTTTGGTGGCTGTACTGTCCCAGTGAGGTGTCCGAGTGACCTGGTACACCAATCACAGGGTAACAGGCTGCATTACAAGACTGTGGGGCAAGGAGCCTGCTGCTCTTGCTGTCTGCCAATACCCATAGGTGTCACCAGCACTTACTGGGGGAAAGCCAGGAGATGAAAAACAAACCAAAGAAAACAATAAGGAAATAACTTTCCCCTAGCAGTTAGCATATGAGATTTACTTCTCAATTTTTTTGCCTAAAAAGTATTTTTTAACTGCTGCTGTTGTTCAAACAAAGAGAAAGGGCTCCAGTTGTGGAGGAGCCATCGCAGAGTACAGTATTGCCTCTCCTGTGCTCTGTGAAGGGAGGAATCACTGCACAGCCTCTACCCCAACTTCTCTTCAAAACCAGTCACACGCTTCATGGCATGCAGTTTTAAAAAGCAGTCTGTGAGTTTTCAGGCAAAATTTCCAGCTGCAATTTTAAAGATCATAATAAACATAGAAGAGCTTGATACCAATGAGTTTTTCAATAAATTACCTGAAACAAAAATCAAGTTATTTGTCTAAGTGACAGTAAAGGCAGTGACATATTTAAACCGAACAAGACGCGCGCTCTTTTGAGGCAGAGTCGTACCAGTGAATCCCATTGAGGCACCTTCCCTCGACTGCCTGCGGAGCCCATCTTCATCATGGAAATCAATGTAAACAAGGTCTATTGCTTGAAGGCCAAATGCCTTTGCTGTGACTATTATTTTTTGCCTGGCATATAGAATATCGTGAGTTTCCTTACTGCTTGTTGCACCTAAGAAAATAACAAGAACAAAGAAAAGCTGACAAGAGTGTTTTAAACCTTTCTGTTTTAAATATTTCTTATGTTAAAAAAAGGGAAATGTTGAGATTCTATTTAACTGATTTAGAAAATAGAAGAGGGGTATAAGGCTATACTATAGAGTCAAAATTATACTCTTCTAAAGAAAAAAAGAAAGCTGCTTTAGCAAAAATAAAAAATAACGTCCCTTTAAACACTAGCTTATAAATTCAGATTTTTGATTTCGTTTAAATCAGAAGTTGGAAGCCTGAAGTCAGTGGAAGCTTTGTCTGATAAGGACTGCTGACTTGGATAAAACGAAAGTAATGATTTGATTTTACTATTTACTGCATGTACAGTGAGAAGCATTACAGCAAGAGAAGCTTTGCACAAATTGATATACTGGGTCCAACTAAATGGTTAAAAAATTCACACTGAGAATAGAATTGCACTTTCCTTGGTTCTGATTCTTGTCACAACTGATGTCCTAAGCTGAATATTTAAGCTTTAGTATTTGAATGAAAAATTGATGGTAGATGACTTCTGAGAAGAAGCAAAAGTATTCATGAGACTTCATGCGCTCACAGACTACCAGCTAAGCAACATACTCATGTGAAGGCTAGTAGGAAAAAAATAATAACAATAATAACCGTAAGGTAACTATTTAGATACAGATTTTTCAGTCTGTAAGGAATATTTTAGTCAAGCAATACTGATTTTTACATTAACATACTTATTTTTAATATAGCAGTTCATAGCTCTGTGCTTTTATCTTTTATCTTTAAACTGAATCAGAAGCTAAGTGCCCTGTCATAAAAGAAATAGTGAAGCACTTTTTATTTTTTAGGAAGACTAATAGTGCTTTCATGTGAATATGTGGCTGTATTGACATGTGATATCTTAAAACTAAATTTATGAAAGCAAAATGTAGCAGGAAAGTATTTGTGCTTGATGTCAAAAGCCTGAGTGACAGTTGTATGTAAAGAAGTGGTGAAGCGGACACCAGAATTTAAGGACTTTCAAATGTAGTTCTAAAAAAGCATGTGAATGGTGTTTATAGATATGATATTTTAAAATAATTTCAGTGACTCAACAAGGTGTGATTTTTTGTTTGTTTGTTTGTTTGTTTGTTTTCACTAACTTTTGGTACTGACTGGCACGAAGTACAAGAAAGTCTGAGGGCCCTGTAACACAAGGACCAAGTTTTAAATTGCCAGTAGTACATTCCGCACTGAAAATAAATTAAGGAGAAAAATGAAAACATAAAATGCAGACTCAAGTGTCATTAATTATTGCTGCCAGAAATTTCACAGGCTTCTACAATGCAAATGCTGTGCATAAACATTTATAGTAAGGAGACAAGTAACAACCTATGCTGGCACGGAAATCCTCTCCTCCAAAGACAACTGCATCCAAATGAAAGCCAGCCTGGGATCCTGTTCTCAGTGCTTCTTCACAGACAGCCTTCAAATGAGAACAGAGTATTAATGTCTACAGAAAAGCAGGATAGAGAGACTACAGAGGATATTACAGCAACTCAGTGTTACCAGAATCCTTCTGAGAATATTGCTCTTATTAAGCAAAGACATTGTAGATGCTTGACAATGCACAGTGCTTTAAAAAATGACTCAGCGAAAGAGAAAAAAGTATTTTGCTTTCCCTAAGCACCCAGATAGCAAGTACAGGACATCAATAACAGGTTCCCCACCTTCTGGTTTGCGTTATGCTCCAGGTGTTACTGTGACCTCTACTTCAGCTATTTATGTAGCGATATGAAACAAAATATTTGGCAAATATTGTGTAAAAACAAACAAAAAGTATTAAATTTGATTATTTTGACATACAATATATTTGCGTGAGACACAGAAATAAAAATTAGAATCTCTTTTATGCAATAAATAATATGAATGGTTTAAAATTATTTTAAGTTCCTTACAGGATAGAAGGATTGCCAATTTAAAGTCTCCAGCTACATATAACTAAATATAAGCTAAGAAAGCTAAAAATGCAACAAGTGCTGCAAAAAAGCATTAAGATAAAAGTAAAAAATTTTGCTGCTGTAGATTTTTTGATAAGGAGAGTAGTATTGCTATTTTATACTGATGTTTGGATAATATTAGTATCTTACAAGGCTAAGGTACATGGAGACAGACATGTAATTACCAGCTCTACTAATGGGTGTTGTATGGCAGCTGGTGGGACACAGAATTATCCCTTAAAAGAGTGTGTTTTAAAAGGGAACTGTCCTGCCAGCATTAGCAACTGCAAGATTAAACCTCCACTATAAAATACTGTAGGTGAAGAAAAACCTCAATGGTTTAATATACAATCTAATTCTGTGTTTGCACACCGGTTTGCGTGTCCATTTGGTTACTGCTTTATCGTGCTCGCAGATAGGTTAGTGTGTGCTGTGAGATAAATGGCTGTATCAAACGATCTGGCTGCCTGTGAGGTACTTCTGGAGGTACTTCTGATCTGTGTGTCCTCAGCTGGTCTGAAACTTTTCCCTTAGAGCTTGGGAGGGGAACGCAGAATTCCTTGTGCCTGCACGAGTTCTTCCGTTTCATTACCACGTTGCCTTGCCTTTCTGAAAAACCTGGACTCGATAGTAAGGGTTGGAGAGTGATTTATATTAAAATGATATTTATAAATTAGATTTGGTCCAAAATGACCCTAAAAAATGAGCATGTTCTTCAAGTATATTCAAATATAGTTCTGTTTCTAATCTTAGCATTAAGCACTCCATCATACACACAAAGAAATGATAACATAGAATTTGATTGTAATGTTATTAGTAGAAACCATTATAAAGATGTAAGTTTTGCAACAGTGAAATGATGATTAACTCTTATTTCAAGTTAAATGTTATACAAAAGTTGCATTCGACAGCTACTAAATAGCCTGCAACACTGATTATTCCAAATCTTCAGAGAGGCCCATTTCCACTCCAAGTGTGTTCAAAAGAATAACAGGAATGAAGAGAGGTTTTGTTATTTAGTGTGGACTATCTGGAACTGTTCTGTCACTGGATTATTTGGAATTTATGAAGGCCTTTACTATACAAACATCATAGTTCAATGTGCAAATGTTTTTGGGGATTGAACAATAAGTTTTGTATTTTTTAACCCCTTTTCCTTCGTGAAATTATGGAGATACTGAGGAGTATTCTGCTTATCCTAGTTTGCTGAGACAGCAAAATATGAATACTTCAAGACTTTCTTACCTTAAAATTGAGCAAGCCCATTGCAGTTTCCACAAAGGGGATAAAATTCATTGGTTCTACAAGTGTTCGGCCTTTTAGGTGATGTAAGAATTTGTCTGAAAACTAAAACTAGACAGAATGAGCTATCAGAGGGGAAAAAAAAAAGAACAGTCTACATGTATACACAACACGGCAAATATTAACCTGACTGCAACAAACACCCCTCCCCACCCCAAAACCTGAAAACTAAAAAAATTAAAACAGCTTTTAACAAGGCCTCTGATTTGAAACTGCAGCATTCCCATACATTTCTAAATTTGGAGGCTGGTTTGCAAGGAAAAAAAAATTAAAAAAAAAAAATCCAAGCTTAGCACCTCTCACCCTGGCTTAGTGAAATGCAAATCCGTGGGCTCTGGAAAACAATGAAGTGCTGCTGTACCTGAGGTCCGGTTTTGTTTCAGGTCCAGCACTGCCATCACTGGAAGCGCTCTCCAGCCTTCTAAGTGGCATCCGTATTATTCATTACGGCACCGTTACCCTTTTGTTCAATAGGCTTTTCTTCATAATTTTTTAGCTTACCTAGGAAGGCCTTAAAAAGGAAGTTTAATTCTTTGAAGACCAAAGCTTGCCAATTTTTTCCATGAGACCAGTTCACAGCTAGCTCTGAGCTGCCAGTGGGGTAGCCCAAATTCCAAAATCTATCATCTGGAAACATACAAAAGCTCTTGCACAGATTTTTCCCCTTTCAAAAGGGAAAAAAAAAAGGGGGAAAAACCTTCAGCCCTATATTGTAAATGTATTATGTCTGTCCAGATTGAGTAATTTACGTCAAGATAAACATATTGCAGGTACTGCAAAAATGTTAGTAAATAAAGACAAAAAATCACATATGCATATATTTTAAATTTAAGGAATATTCGACTATTAATGGATATCAAAGGAAAGGGAATTTTAATCATCTCTCCATTCAGTCTCAGTTGGGTAAATCATATCTAAGAGATTTGCATAAATATAAACCATCAAAGACTTTTCATCTTCAAAGGGGGTTTCAAGACCCTATAAGCTTTGTACTGTAATCATCGCAGGTCACAACCCTGCAGGAATAAGGCTGCTATGGCAACATAAAAAACTAATGCTTAAGGCTTAGCATAATATTCTGACTAATAGAAAGGAAACTCATTTTAAAAGCTGGCAGCCTATTTACCAGAAGCTGGATTAGAGGTGTTATTTCCCCTTTTAGCTTCCCCCCACCACCCCTCCCCAAAAGAAGGAAAATCTAATCACCCAGATCTTGAAGAAAAAAAAGCTTTCCAGCAATTTGCAGTAACTTTACAATTAGGCCAAAATAAATCACAGCTTTCTCCGATGAAGAATTCTGCCCTCCCATCTCTGCTCTGCATCATCACTATGGCCCTCTTGGTAACTTTTCTTTAATGAAGAGAATTCCACTCAAAAATGTGCAAGGAGGAAAAAAAAATCAATTCAATTCACTCTGTACAGTATGGCAGGGTACTACAGTGACAGAAAACAGTAAAGTTCACCCAGGCAAATGAAGAAAATGAGGTAATATAATGATATCAACATATCTTCTTAAGACTCCTATTTGGTTTTTAATTTTTTAAGAGGAAAAAACAAGTAAAAAGTGCTACTGTGTGCATATTTAGGTGCAAGTTAAAGAGCAGAGTTCTTGTTTTGTTTTAAAATATTTAAAAAGTCACACTCCTGGAATTCTTGCTATATATATTTTTTTAAGGTAAAGCAAAAAAAAAAAGCACATTTAATTAAATATTGCCTCCCTTCCTCTCCCTTGTAAAAGATTTGCAATAAGCACCAATACAAAAGGTAACGAGTGGAGAAGTTTCAATTAATTTTTTTTTTTTTCAAAAGGAGACGATTAAATGTTTCCGGCCCGGTAAAGTGTTCATTTCAGGGAGAAAGGGAAAAAAAAAAAGAAGGCGGAGGAAAAAAAAAACCCACAAAGCTTGGGGAGGGGATGAAGTAGCAAGGCCTCAGCAATTCTTTCAATTCCAGTGCACACCCAATAGTGTGTCGGGAAGAATGCACACTGGTCGGGATTTGTGGGAGAATTGTCCCGCCACAAAGGAGGGAGAGTTACGCTTGTTATAGTCCAATAAGCCATGCCAGTCAAACAAGTACCCACACTAGGGACAAAAGGAAAGCAAGAGATTCTCACACAAAAGAAAACAAGTAAGCCCATCTTTTAGTTGTGCATCAGCCTCCAGGTTTTCTGCTGCACATAAATAAAAATGAAGGGGGGGAGCGGGTGTGCGTGGGGGGAAAGAAACAGCTTCTGGGAGGCTGAAAAATCATGCTGGAGTAAATTTTTGGAAGATTGGGAAAAGAAGGCAGTGGCGTTAGGCAGAGCATGTTCTTTGTGTGTAAAGGTTGGGCAAAAGGAGAGCGAAGCAAAAGAAGGACAATAAGGCAGAAGCTTCTGGGGCTGGCTTGTTTTCCATGACAGAAATAAAAGTTAGTGAGATGGAAAGTGGAAGAGGATGAGGGGACAAAGAGCCCTGGCATCCCATCTCCTTGCAAAACCTACTTGGTGGCAGCAAGGGCTCTGCCATTTTGGTATCATGAATATTCATCACTGACAAGCTACATCTAACACTTCCATGGCTGTAAACCCTGAGAGGTGCACTCTGGTTAATTTAATTACCCGTTGGTGGAAGGGGATGGCGAACCTTCCATGGCGAGTGGTGGAGGCTGAAGGGGCAGCGCCACAGAATGGACGGGCCCTGTCACACACCCAACATCTGGGGCTATGCTCCATTGTGTGCCCAGGCCCATCTCCATGGTTTGATCAAGGTTAGATGCTGAGATTAAAATAGATCCTAATATGCCTGCCTGCCTTTCATCACAGCTTGCACGCGTGCTAGTTGCTCAGCTAGCGGTTTGCAAAAATATGAAGTGAATAATTAAGCATTATTCCTTTGCTGGTGTGTTACAGCAATAATGGTATATCCAAACAAGCATCCCTCTTTTTTGACAATTAAAACAATTATAGCATAATTAGGCCTATTTCAAAGTTTTCTTAAGTAATTTGACATGCCAACCATTTACATTTCAGGTTTTTATTGGCTGAAAAGTCAGTTGTGAAACACAAACACACCTGTCAGCAATTAAAAAGGAAGAAGTAGAGAACTGGTCAGGAAATAATATCTGTGCTAATTAAAAACACTAGTTAAAAGCTTCCTGTTTGTTCCCCCAGTTGCCCCAAGGAGTGACCTTCCCCCCAACCCATTTTTTCATATGTTGCTAACATGGTTTCCCATCTCCTGCTTCCAATGCACATAACTAAGGCTCTTGGACAGACAATAATTTTGCTTGTTATGGTAGTCTGAGAAGAATCAGGAACTTACCCTTCTACTTTTGATAATATATTCTGACAGCAATATTGGATCTTTGTCAGCCATGGGAGAAATACACCTGGTTTTCTTTATAAATGTGTTCCATATATGCTTTTTATACAGCACATCACACACACATTTAAGTGGATGCACTTCCCAATTACCTCAGCCAAGCAACAACATCATGTGGTGTTTGCAGCCTTCCTCTTAACTCATAGTCATTCATCTCTGCGCCTTTGTGAACCTGGCCCAACAGCTTCAGTCAAAAGCTACTGTGTTGTTGGTACTCACCCATCTTATTTCCTCAACATTTTCAACCTTTGGCAACATCATGCTTGAAGGAAGAGTCTTGGACTGCAAAAGCACCTCTAAATCTTCTTCTGCAAGGCCGCTGGACACAGAGTTTATCCTGACACACTTTTCAGCATGGCCAAAGTCAAACTCTTCAAGCATTTTCACTATGGTCAGTCTTGCTTCTCTCTACAAAATATGAGATCCGATGCACAAGAAAAGAAAAAGAAAGCATATTTTCTATTGACAGAAAAATGCACTGAGAAGAAAACTTGTTGAAATGACATGGGAAAAGCTACACAGCCAGTATAATGGTGTGCTGAAAATGTCTGTCACTCTTGGACTTTACTGAAGCAGTCATCATCAGAACCTAACAATTTTACCTTCTTCTTTACTGTTTCTTTGTAACTGGTAAATTCAATGCATAGGGTTTCTACCACTTGCAGAAAACAAGATTTTTGTGTCTGCTAGTGCTGAACATGTGTAACAAACACAAATCTTTATGCTAACATAATGTGTTGCACTGTCTGCTCTTTCAAAAATGGAATATTCTTAAATTTTCATAAAACAATTTTTGTAATTTAGCTCTATATTAACTGAACATCAAAAATTTCAGATGTATATATACTTCTTTGGTTTTTCTTTACTTCATGTATTCGAAGTGCATTAAAGGCAGTAACAGAATTCACAACTTGCATATACAAACAAGGCTGAAATAACTCTAAGGTTTTTTTTAGACCACATAAAAGGGTATTCTGTTGGCACAAAATAAAATCTCCAAAGACACAAACTTCCCCTGGTCATTTGCTATTTTTGTGAATGTAAATTCACAAATCTATTTAATAGTTGATTTGCATGAAGAATACTGGCATGCTTTTCTGAAATGAAATGCGTATCTTCTCCTGGAGAAGGGGGTAGGGGTCGAAAGAAGGTGCTGGGCTCCCTGCTTCCTGCCAACTGAAGTTTCAACCCCAAATTCCTTCCACTCACCAACAGCCCCTAACAAATTTGCATTGTCAAAATGCCCACTTATCAAAAGTCATTTCATTTGTGAAGAGTTTTTATGGGGCTAATAAAACTTTAAAGCTCCTGACTCATGGAGGCTGAGGAATTTAACAATATGCAGTTGCTGAATAGAGATGCTTTTCAAGAAAACAGGCAAACTCAAGGGGAAAAAACAAAAAAAATCATCAAAGTTAATATCCAGGCTAATACAAATCAGCAAGAGAGCACATGACAGTAGATTTAAACCAGACGGATGCAAACCTCTGCCAGCAAGAGGGGCAGAGGCGGTTTCCCAATGTGGTCTGAGTTAAACAGTGTGAGGGAACAGTAGCTTACAGTTGTCAGGACCGATGAGAACAGGGTCTCCCAGGCCAGTTTAAGACAGCTCTGCAGTGTACTGATTTACAGGGCTGGGACCCCTGATAATTAGGGTAAGTTTAGAGAAAAGCAATTGGTGGCTCTAACTGGTTAAAAGGAAGGAATAATGAAGCAGAAAGTTAATGAAATCTGAAGCGAACAGCCTTCAGCTTGGGGCTACTAGCCGTGCTCCTCCGAAGGCTGGGAGCATATGCCCGTTAATCGGACAGACAGGAACAAGGCGCCCATGTAGGCATCCCTGGGCTGCGATCAAGGGACGCCTTCAGAGGTAATCTCTGGAAAATGCAACCCAAAACATTTGAACTGCTGTGAATGGACTCTGTCTGGGGCCATTAGGAAAGCCACATAAAGATGCAGGCAGTTTAGTACAAGCACGTCCAGCTGGAAGACAGCTCCGGCGCATGGCTGTCTGAAATGGCTCTTCCAAATTAGGTAAACCCAACCATATGATGCCAATACTGGGAAATACAAATCCCCAGTGTTTTCCTTCTCTGACCTGGGGTAATGGGTTTCGAGGGCTGGGCTGAAAGTTTCTGGACACGATGCAGAAGGGTAGCTTTAAAACATACTCCAAATAAATTTATGCTTTTAATTAAAGTCAGATTATCACCATTTCAGCATATACTGATGCAATTTGCAAAAGAGAGATCTTCCCAAAGTATCCTCTAAGGCAGCACTCAATTCCAGCTTAAGGCACATCTCCAGCAAACTTGCAGCCTAATTTGTTATGAATTTTTTTCAGAATATAATAATGAGCACTAGACCATCTCATATCTATTTTTCTCCTCAGTCTGCAAACTCCCTTCCCAAAAAAGACAGATCGTGTCTTTCTAGGTATATTTCCATACAAAACACTTATTAACAGGCTGTTGCTGTTATCAATTTACATAAACTAAATGTGCAGCCCTCTGGTACGTATCCCAAAAATAACCAACAACTTCACTGAATTTATACCAACCAACAAACATGGGGAGGGGGTTGTTGTTTTTTCCCATATTTTAATAGAAAATATGTTGCTATGTTAGTTAACACACCCATGCCATCTGTTGGGTTGAGAATTTATGCGTTTTCTTAGAACCGCTATGTTTTAGATCTGTCTGCCTAGATACCCCAGGAATGGAAACGTTTCCTTTCCATGATATAATACTTCTAGTCACTATAGTTTCCACAGCAAGAATCAATTCATGTTTTTAAATGTGGAACAAACTGATCTGACCTGGCTGCCAAAGCCAGAGTTTGTGAGGGGGTTGACTCAGTGCCTATCCTTCCTACAATGGAGGAAATCCAACTGATGTTAGTGGGGAGTATCAGGTTCCCATAAAGATTTCCACTAAAACATTTCATGGGTAAATAAAAAAAAATATATACTAAAACCTTTGACCAAATGTATTAAAAAACATGGAAACGAGAGATCCCTTTCTGCCTCATTAAGCAGGGAAATGTAGATGCTCTTCTTATTGTAGAATTCTTGCAAAAGCTAAAATCCTAACCTAGGTAAACTTCTTCAACATTACAACAGAGAAAAAAGTAGTCATTGATACAATGATATCCTTACGCCAAGAACGGGAAAAACAGAATTTTTAAGGAACAGTGAGAAAAATATTTGCCCTGTTCTTCACATGAGAACTACAACATCAGATAACACTTTGTCAGGAAAGAATAGCTGATAAAGAAATAAACCATATCATTAAGTAAAATATTTCATGCTCAGGTAGCTTGGGATGGTGGTATCCTCCTTGGGTCCCATGTGAGTTGGGTTCTTTATCAAACTGATCAAGAGAGAAAGCCAACAGAGAGCTTCCTGGTAAATAGTGATACATTAAAATACTCTAAATTTGCAACTTATTCTGGAAAGCTCACTGAGGGGGAAAAAAAGGTTGGTCAGGGTGGCTACTTTAGCACCCCTTCTGTTTAACTCTGAGGAGGACATAGGAAGAGGTTCATTACCACGTGCATCGACGCCAACTGGTGAAGATAAAGGTGACGCAGCATTGCTGACAAATCCATTGCTACCCAAACACACAGACACCGAAATTAAAAATGGGAAAACGCACATTGCCGGCTCCACTGGCACCCATTAAACCTAATAACTAACCATCCTCATGAGTTTGTAGCTCTGAATTATCAAATCTGCAAAGAAAACAACATCCGTCCACTTTTACACTCCAGTGGAAGAGGTGGTCCCTCGCGGCAGGGCTGCGCAGTCTCGCCATCTGGAGAATAAATCGAGTGTGAAGTACAGTATAGTTTGGGACCAAGCTCCGTGGCAGCAGCCCAGCAGTTAGTTCATTAGTCCCAAACTTGCGGGGATTAGTGCGGTATCAGCTCTACTGTCGGATGGGATCAGGCAGGCAGAGCGCGAGATCGGGGAAGGGGGTGGCGGCAAAGAAGGAGCCTCTTGGGCTTATTGATAAAACCACACTGTATTAGTGCACTTGAATATGTGCTTTCGGTAACAGTATTTGGAAATAGTTTCCCATCATCTGAATCAGTATTTTTCCATTTTTCCTTTTTTTTCATTTTTTTTCGCTTTTTTTCCCCCTTTATGTTGTATGTCAAAATATAGAAATTTCCACTTCAGAACAGGAAAGAAAGAATGACACAGAACTGGAAGTTCAGCCACCCACTCACCTTGGGCACACTGTTAATACAGCAAAACTGAAGCAAAGATGGTCAGACTAACAGCAGATGGAAAAATTACATTTTCTTTTTTCTAACTGGTACGCATCCCTACAATCCTGCTTTTCAGCACTGTGATTTCTAGACCTACCTGATTTTGAGGACAGAATCTCTGTTTTGCTTTATTTTTCTTGCCTAATCTTCCCCCCTTTTTTTTTTCTAAAGACCTTCAGATCTTAATGTAAAGATAGTGGTCATACTTAAATATATGTTTGTATATAGATCTCATCCTGTTAACATCTTTTGGTAACAGTTCTTCATATGGAAATGTAAATATAAGATGAAATAAAATGGCAGGCCAGAATCTATCATCCTCAATACCATAATAAGTTGGCATGCTTCAAACAGGAGAGAAAAATTAATTACTATAATCACAATTCAAGTTCTTTTTTCTGTGACGTGTCTGACATGCTAAAAACATACAATTAAGTGTTAATGTTAATTCCTTGGAGTGGTTTGTTTACAGAACTTGACATTAATGAATCTTTTGTCACTTATATTAGTGCATGCCATATGAATGCACCTCTCAAACAAGATTTTGCAGAAGTGCACATATATATTATATACCTAAAGTAGCTATTGTGCAGAATAGAGTTTCTGCAGGGGGAAAGTCTGACATTTTCTGCATGCGTAACTCTCCATCAATGAAGTGATGCCATACAGAATGATACCATACAAGTGCCATTTAGTTTCAAATTCACAAATGGGATTGGCAAGAGAAAAGACAAATTACATTTGTTTTTAAGGAAACAAAGAGAACAGTAAATGTGAAGCAGAGCGCTTCTGAGAGCAGGAGGTACTTGTCTCATGAGACTTGCTTTCTACTTTACACGTATCAGGTGCTTGTGAGAATAAATCTTTGAAATGGCAAGTACATATTTCTAGTTAGTCTTGTTAGACTGAAAAGCTGCTGTAAAATATGCACAAAGCCTCCAGGATGTGGTTATTAAATATCTTCTTATTTTTACCTCTGAGCAGATAATCAGTTAACAAGTTTTTAAATATTTAAGAAATTTTAGACTACATTTCCTTTTGGTTCAACACGGAACCAATCCTAAACCCAGCATGTAACCAATCCTAAAGGAAAAAAGGGGCAGGAGTGGGGAGGAAGAGGGAGAATAGAGTCTCTATTATGTATATTGGTATCTCTCTGTATTTCAGGTAAACATATGCTTCAGCGTACTGCAAGACACTGATGTTGCTACTACTCTTTCCCGAAATCTTCATATTATATGTTTAGTAATAATTTGGGTTTTATTATTTTGGTGGTTTTTTTGTTTAATACCAACCTTTTAACTTGTCTGAAAAAGATTCTTCATGACACCAAAATGAGTCATCTAACTCTGTGCACTTCTAGCATCTGCTGCTTTTCTCTCTGCTCTGCTAATTGTCCTTACATGCAGTACATGGTCTAGCAACACTAAAATGATGCAAACGTCAGTAGCCAGCATTGTGAACTAAGCAGCAATTTAATTATACTCTGCTGAGGAAACTAAATTTCTTTGCCCATTTCTCTAGAAGTTTCATTTATGGTGTGGAAACACATCAGTGCACTTACCAACTATAGCTACGTTGTATATTTAAAAGACAAGATCTCTAAAAGCTGTCCAGGAACAGCTGGGAGTGCTTGCTGTCATGTAAGCCTAGCAAGCCTCTCCCTCCCTCTACCAGTGTGGACAATGTGGATCCTGAAGATATTAGGTGGATTCCATCCAACACCATCAGAGTTGCGCAATTTCCACACATGGTGGTCAGGTGGCCTGTCCTGAGATGCTGTGAATGTGGAGAACCAGTGAACAAGAGCCTGAGGTTGTCTCTCTCAACAGCCAGGAGCCAGGGCTCGTGAACCCAGATAAAGCTTTGGGGTGCTCAGCTATGTAAGTACTAAATTTCTGCTAAGCCTGACTATCCAAGGATGTGGATATGAGTGCAACAGCAAGACATTGTCACAAGTTGTCATCAAGGTATTTTTCTGACTTGCATATATCTCAGAGAAATTTAAACAGAGGCAACTAGGCTGCTAGATTGAACTGGCACATGGAAATATTCACATAATATAAGGACTGAGTATAAATGTCTCAGTAGCAAAAATGATACAGCACAGTGTGTCTATCTGTGTGTACATAAACACAGAGACAGGCTTATACCTGAAGACCATGTGTACAGAAATGTTTCAAGAGGTTTTCAATGATAGTAATATAAACAGCAGCTTAAATAAATCAAAGTTTTGTTCATGTAGGTAGGCAGCTATTCTGCCTGCCAACTTCTATAAACAGTTACAAAAGAGATGTAAACAACCTTTCAATTAACACAAGTCAAGCTAGCACTTATTTAAGCTGTCTGCAAGAAGTAGTCTCTTTACTTTTTTCCCCTGGCTTTCTGAAGATACTTTTGGTTTTGTGACAGATTAGCATCACAAATGAAAATTCTTTAGAAGCATTAGTGTTAATTAGTCTTCCTGGACAGTCCAAATGAGCTACTGCATGATGAAACAAGGCCACAAAATAAGCAATCTAATATATCAGTTTAAAAAAAAGGGTTATACTTTTCTTTCATCTGAGCTTAACAGTATGTTAATTTTAATTTTAAAATATTACAGTTTAAGACGTATTTTCTTGGCAGTATGTAATAGATAACTATGGAAAATGTGTATGTTTAGACATCTATTTTTTATTTTTACAAGCACATCTTCTTGTTAATGCTGATAATGAAACACACTACTGTCTGTCAAAAGCACATCTGCTTTAGCAAACTATCAATCCCTCTTCAGCAGCTGATTTCAGATGTGATGATTCTAAGTCAGATACACATCAAATGTTTTAAAGATGGGTAAATTATTGCCTCAATTATTTAATAAACCAATTGAAAAAAGAATACTTAAAGCCAAGAAAGGTAAACAGAGGTTTTCTGAAAAAAAATCCAAGTGGCCAGAACTTTATGCCTGCTTGTACCGGAGGAACCAGTGTCTGCCCCAGGCTACTTAATAGCTCCTAAGAAGGAGGAAGGCATTAAGAAAAATCAGGTTAAGTGTGCCAAGGTGTCTTTTATCCTTTCTCTTTTCTAGAATAAACGTCTCCCAGTCTGTCTACAGTCTCAATAAAACTATGTGTTTCAAAGAGAAGGCTTGAAACAATGGCTGTGTTTCTGGTGTTGAGCAAACACTGATTAACAGCTCTATCTCAGTTTTCATAAAGTGCCTTATCTACATTGATAAATTAGCAAATCAATATTCTGTAATGTGATCAAAGCCTCACAGAATGCCCTAGGTCCAAGTGTTCAAAACTCACGTTCACAGTAAAACTGTAATGGTACATAAATCTCTCAAATCTTTATTTTCAACTTACATTTTAAAGTGGTGTCACCTTGTAGATGTATGTATTTCCATGCAGTGGGGACTCAAGACCAAAACTGGTCACTCAGGTGGATAAATCCCACTTGGATGGGTGACTGGGGTGAGTCAAGAAACCCAAAAACCCTCCTTTGCCCCAAATGCAGACTTTAGCATGTTCTGCAGGCAACATTTTCTCAGATGCTCCATATGATGAGGCAAAGCTCACTACACCTTCTGGCACAGGCCCTGAAGGATGAGCAGTAGTACAAAAGTTGCCCTCCCTTCTCTCCACCCCCACATCCCAGAAATGGGAGAGTTGAAACAGCACCAGAACGCCATGTCCCATGTGTCCCTGTACTGGCAGTGACTAGCTGAGGCAGAGAGTGATCTCTGATACAAAATAAAATTATTAAAAATAAACTCCATGACTCATGTGTTCATGGCAAGGAGTATGAACCTTTTAGAATTGAATTCACTTGTGTTCTGTGGTCTAAACAAAACCTGACTGTGAATTTTCCCTGCCTAGACCTGTGATTGGTGTCAAAGGAACTGAGGTTTTCCTCCAGTTTGAAAGTGGGACCTGAGAAGGTGGCTGGTTTTGGGTCAGATCTCACCCATGTCAACCCTATAGTTGAAGCGTGGTAATTGTACATCACTGATAGATGTATTATACTGGTACAATACAATACACACCTTTATAGACATGGAGAGAATTGTTTACTGGTGTTCTTCAGAACTTGATTAAGTTCCTCATTTAGAGATTCCTGATTGCAGTGGAACAACTTACTGGGCCTTGTGACACTTTCTTCCCTAAGCTTTTCTTCAACCTTACTTCCCTAAGGAAATAAATTATTTTTAAATGCTAGGCTGACTGAGAAGGTGCTTTTCAGTGGGGCTTCTGGGATATCTGTGAAGTTTTAAGTAAAGTTGGTGCATATTTCCCAATAAAATGAAAAAATAAACCAATACATGATTATTTCTGCAACATCTAAGCAGTTCCTACCCTCTTCTGCTTATTCCCATTCCATGCCCTGCTTTTTCCTTATGCAAGCATTTCCAATCAACTTTTTCTTAAGCCAACATGCAAACTGGATAATTAAAGCAATCCCATTAGAGAAACTCAGGTTTTTCTGTGTGGGAGAGTAGGATTCTGTATTTTATCCCTGCCCATTTAATCAGTCCTATTTACAGCCTGGCCAAGCAAACAATTGCACCACTGCAAGCAAGGACATGGCAAAGGATGACAATAAGCAACTAGGAAGGGAAACATGGAAAAAGGAACTTCTTGAGCTCTTTTTGCTTTTCTTTCCACCAGAGCCCAGCCAGCTGAGCACCCACTGTTGCACCTAGTTTGTGCCCATGAGGAGAGTAGTAGGTAGGATTCAAGCAAATGCACTCCCTAAAAACCCTCACTAAAAGCCCCCATTCTTGCATCCATATGTGTTTCCCCATAAAATTACCTCAGCATAACCGACAGGGGCATCTGGAAGCAGAGCACCTTGTTAAATCATTGATTACTCAACTTACACAACTTTTGCCTTCATTTATGTGGTTCCCTTCATAACATTTTCCCAGATCTGAATATGCAGGGCTCCTTCACCTGTGCTTTTGTTACCTACTCTTGCATTTGTCCAAATCTGACATGAATTTCATTCACTTCAAGCAGACTGTCAGGGTTTGAGTCAAATTCTTTACACATGGCTTATCAGGTATTTTCTCTCATTTTCTGGACAATGAAATATTCTGCCAAATATAGCGTAAGTAAAAGACTAATGAGACTAATAAGAAAATGGGTTCAGCTTTGAACCGTTTCTAAAAACATACAATAAAGGCTGAGGTCAGCCTGGACTTTGTACTGATTTAACTACTTCAGATTTATTTGACACCAATAACATTAAGTTGATGCAATGCTCTGGCCTGAAACTATTTGCTAAAATGCTACTAGCAATATAATTTATTCTCCTGTGTGAATAAAATTCATGGACAATCAGGATTTTACAGCAATATAACTGCATTAGTACACTACTGCTGCTTTGTTTATCTTATATTAATTTTAAACCAACAGTGATAAAATACAATTCAGTGTTTACAAGTTTGACACCCATTAAACTGCCTTTTCCTCCTCACTTTCTCTTCCTCTTATATTTTTGCCCAACTTGCTTTATTGTTGTGTAACTGTCTGAACAAAGTATGTATTTAGCAAATTTTTTTTGTCCTTTCGACTTGATATGATTCTCCTTGTTCAGAATGAAGGACTGGCAAAAGAGATTAGTGAAAATGTGTTCCACTTACCTAGAAAAATCTTTTTTGGGAAACTGTTCTGCTCTACTTGCTAAACTTGTTTATATTTTTTGATTGCCCCAGTAATAATGTGTTTTGTGTTGAGAACAGAAGGTAGTTTTCCCCCAAAAGTGCTCAGAGACATTTTCTCCAGCCAGAATCCCCACTCCCATCACCTGCATCAGGTGTAGGTGAACCCTCATGGGACTCAGGTGATACTCCCCTCCCTTTTCTTGGCAGTGGCTTCTCCCTACACTGCCAGCCTGCCACCAAGCATCGTGTCTGTTTGGCAGCCACCCCTGCAACCTCCGGAAGCTCCCTGGCTCCATTTTGTCATTCCAGCTGGGCACTGAGGCACTGTCCCTGCCAGAGTGTTAGCAGTGCTTGTGCTGGTGTGTGATTATGCTGCTGGATACAGAAGGCTGTTTCTGTCCATTCCTGGCTAAGGTGTCTTTGCTTTTGCTTCGGATGGGGCTGTAGCTGGCACAGTCCGAAGTGGTCCTACGGTTACTCTACGTCTAGAGAACTTCACTTATGTTCTGAGGACAAAACACACAGTGGCATTAATGCTCTTTGACTTTATCTGTTGGCAAGTTCCCTACCCACTTCTCACTCTTTGATTTGGCAAGCAATGATCAATAAACTTCCTAGGAAGTCTCCTCTTTAGAGGCAGTAGGTTTCTGCAGCATCAGTGCAGGAACAACTCCTTCTTGAAACCACTAGACCACTCCAATATCTAAGGGTACTCTACAAGGTACAACAGTACCAGAAAACTATTGTGAAGTTTGTATCTTAACAAAGTCTCTTTCTTTTGCCTGTTTCTTAATTTGATCTATGACCTTGCCCACTGAGCTTCAGATGAAGTCAAAGAATCACAGGATTTTTTGTGATTGGGATTGGAAGGGACCTCTGGGGGTCATTTGTCAAATGCCCCTGCTACAGCAGGGACACCCAGAGCTGCACACCTGGGACTGTGCCCAGATGGCTTTTGAATATCTCCAAGGATGGAGACAACCACTGGGAAACCTGTGAGTGCTCAGTCACCTACACAGTGAAAAGGTGCTTTGATGTTCAGAGAGAACCTCTCATGTTTCAGCTTATGCTCATTGCCTCCAGCCCTGTTACTGGGCATCACTGAGCAGAGCCTGGCTCTGTCCTCTTTGCACCCTCCCTGCAGGTATCTATTTACACTGATGGGATCCCCTTGAGCTGAACAGTCCCAGCTCTCTAAGCCTCTCCTCAGAGGAGAGATATTCCAGTTCCTTCAAATTTTTGGAGACCATTCCTGAGGTCTCTCCAGTATGTCTGTGGCTCTTGAGTACTGATACCTCTGGCATTCTCCACATGATTTGCAAAGTTTAGAAGTCCTCTCTACTCTTTGTCAGACATCTTTGAGCATATAAAAACTGTCTACTTATTTTTAAAATTAATGTTAAGGTCCACTTAAAAATAAAATTACTAGTACTCAGCACTCCATTTTATTTGTTAATATTGTTGTTTTTAAAATTCTCATGTCCTTTCATGCTCTCAGCATCACCTTTTCCAATACAATTCTCATTTCCAACTGAGTGATTTGATCTTTGCTTTAAGATAATTTTTCATCTGTTGCTTATTTGGCTTTATTTCTTCTTGACCAGGTTTCACAGCTTCAGATTCTGTGTTGGCAGTTTCTTGGCCGGTTTTCCTTTCCTACTGACCAGATATAATCTCTGCCAGTATGGATGCTAAGTCCTCTATTGCTGGCCAAGCAAGAATCAATCATGCTGGATCTTACTAATATAAATTTACACTTAATAGAAATGTAATCCTCTTGGGAATTAACATCTGCCCTAACATAAACTTTGCCACATTTTATGAATGCTTATGAATATTCATTAATTATTCCAGCCCACTTACATGAATGTTTGTAAATAGACAGCTATTAGGACAATTAAAATAGCAAGATGAGTAGCAAAATGGCTTCAGTCTAAGAGCTGTATAAATATATATATATATATTGAAGAATACTGCCTCTGCCTGTGTTTCTCAGGACAGGCCGTTGTTCGGCTCCATACGCATGTGGACCTACTTTCCAGCTATTCTTGTTTCACATCTATATTGCAGCATCACTGCAGAGCCACAGGCAGGATGAACCCCATTGTCCTCCAGACCATTCAAGCTTAGCACAAATGCACGATCTAGCGATGAGAGCTTTCACACAGCCAATTCTGCGTGCCCAGAAGTTCAGCTCAGCTTTTTCATCCTGAACAATGGGGAAGCAAGGGGGATAGCCTAATATTTTATCCTCTGTTTTGCCTACGTAGTCTTTGTCCACCAGTGTTTTGTGGCATTAAAGGTGAACCTCTTTCATGCAATAGCTATCAAAAACCCTTCCTCCTCTAGACAAGGCAATGATGAGTTAGAGTCACTGTTTGCTGTTATCCTGATCTACTTTTCAAACGAAGGTCCTTTTTCTATCATCTATACAACTTGTTCTGCTCTTTCTGTGTCTTCCCACACCACGGCACACAATCTCTAGGTTAAATAGAGGACAAAATTCTGAAAATTTGTTTTTCTGCTGTCCTGTCTCCTAGGCATCCCCTCCTCCCTTCAAGCTTTACTTGTACTTTTTCACTGCTCGTAGTCAAACAAGTTATTGAAATGTTTTTGTTTGTTTTTTGGTATTTCCCTCCCTCACCTTCAGTTGATGTTTGTAAAGCATTTAACACTACACCAGGCGGGTTAATTTACTGCACTGGTAAAACAGGCTATTTGGAGTGTCTTGCAACACTGACATGTTTTCAGCTTGAAAATCAGATGTCTCCATCCCAAAGGAAAGAATTCTTGCCAAAGCTTTGTTTATATCGATGCCAGGTGCAATCTGGCCCAACAGTGGTAATGACATATGAACACTAAACAGTTTGTAAAAAACATACTTCAAAATGAAATCTGAATCCTGTCTATAAAGACCCAGGTAAAGGTCTTACTAGGAATTTGCCTGGTGTAGAAAAGTATTTCTTTGTAGAAACATTAATTTGGCTTCTGGACTCCCTTTAGTGTTATTAGCGGCCTCTGATTTCAGTTTTTTCATTACAGTTTGTTTTTCTTTTGCTTCTAGTAGAGCTTTCAAAGCCAAAGGTTTATTGTGTAAAAATATTTTAACAAAAATTACTGTAATTACTGTATTTAGTATTTTATTTTGTACATGGCTTTTGCATGTACGATTAGCAAAACAAACCTTTTCTTTTTTTGCTTCACAGAGAGCAACCCTGACCTAGTGAAAATTAGAAATACTGCAATGCAAAGCTTACTGCAGCACCTCTTGAAAGGGAATTGCCAGAATTTAATTGCATCTTCCTCTTCTTAAACAAGTTCAAAATAGGCTTTCATACCTAGAGGCGATTTTTTGGTTACTGGTGAGTTAAACCTGTGTAAGAGTCCTGACCCTTAGATGAAGTAACTCCCTGCCCGTAGTGTGAAAGCATCAGAAACCCCGGTAGGCTGCAAATTGCATATGTTTGTCTGATCTCTGTGATGGCCACATCCTTTGCAAACTTACAGTCGGATAAAACTGTGGAAAGCAGAGGTGGGTAGACACACTGAAACGTTTTTAAAATGTGCCCAGATTTTGTTTGCAAATCTGTATTGAATTGACACACCCACTAAATCAGCGGCCATTTAAATGAAGAACTGGCCCTAAAAAAATCAATGACATTTATGCAGATTCTTCTCTCTTCAGAGGGTCAGCGTTAAAACCAAATGCTCATTGCTGCTGTGAGTATGTGTGCTGCTGTAAGGAAGGTGCCCTGTGTGATCTACATATCCTATAGGCATAGAGCAAATCACTTCCTCAAAGAGTAAACCAAACAAAAGCCAGAGAACAACAGCAATAAGAGACTATTTGACAAAAAGCTATTCATGTGCAGAACCCATTACCTCACCACATACCTAAGCTTGAGCCAATGGCTTCGGGTTTTGTCTTAAGAAGAAGCTGAGGGAAATATTCAGGATGCTTTTCCTATGTGTTCAAAGTAAAATCAGGAGATCAGTATGCCTTTAAAATGAGAGATAAGCCTCTTAATACTTTAACTCAAACTTCACAAATCATGATTTTTGAATCAGTGCCTCAGCAGAAAAGGAAAGACTCAGATTTGCAGATGGCAAGTTGCTTGTTGCAATCTGAAAGGGTCTATATTATAATGGCAAAAAATATGACTATATACACTTTCTTCCTCTGTCCATCTGCCACTGTTATAGTCTAGTGTGGGGGTGATTTTATTTAAATTTGGACTGTTTGCAGGCTGATTTATCATTTCTGCAATCATTAGGTTTGTCAAAAAAAAGAGTAAATAGATTTTTTTTTAAAAAAACCCAACTGCTGCCTTGGTGCTGTGTGACTTAAATGGTGAAATCATTGCTATAGACTGCCACAGAAGAAATCTGCATACATCTGCTGCTGATATGCATGGTATCTCATCCAGTGACTGTGTATGTACATATATACATGGAGGGAATCTTTGGGAATCTTCTCAATTTTTGCAATTACTTTCTGAAATGAAAGATGCAGAATCTTCTGGTAGTAATGACCAAGAATAACGGAAGAGAAATACATTAATAATAGAAAATGAGTAATGAAAATAGATATTTAATTTATTAAAATTTAAAGGTCATAGGAAGAGTCATCTTGTTTTACTCACTTATTATTCTCCTTCATCCAGGGAAATTACACAGTAGCTGCCCTGCAAGCTAGTTTTCCCTGCACTCATAAGAAAAAAAGTCAATGGACAGAGGTATGTATTTATCAAGACACAGAGACATTGAAAAGATCAGATCATTCACCTTTCCCCTGGCTCAAGACTTACCACTAAGAGGACATACAGATGGATTTTTGTTTTCTTGTTTTTCAGAGGCTGTGGATTTGCCTAAAAAAAAACCTCTGTGCTTTTTGACATCAGACCCTCATCATTGCAGGGACCACTTGGTGGATCTGCCTCCTGGAATGGTGGTCCTCATGGACAAATCCCCCAGCCCAGACTGGTCTCCTGTGCTTTCCTCATGCCCTTGGCTCCCAGTGGCACTGGTGCACAAAGGTGGTGTACCTAGGGCTCTGCAGAGTCACCCCCCAGCATTCCTGCTCCCCTGAAGGCAAACTGGTGACTGCAGGGAACAGAAATAACTGTCTAAAGCTGCCAGCTCTGCCAGGCTGATGGCAAAGGAATTGCATCAAATAAGGGAAATTGACTCCTTCATATGTTATATTTTAAAAATGGCCTGTGATGTTACAGGGTAAGTTGTTTTAGGGCTTGCAGGTCATTAGGTCAGGAGATGTGAAAAAATAATATCTGAAGACAGACTTTTAAAGAATTCCCTTTAAATAGCTTATTCTGTGAGAATGAAAAAACATCTATCTAAAATTATTGCAGAACACTGATTCCCATCTCTTTTGCACTGCAGAAGTGTCAGTGTCTAAGATGGAAACTCCAGTCCACTGGGACAGTAAACGTTTTGGATCTGTGTTTTTTTGCAAGAAGGAAGAAAACAAAGCAGCTGCCTACAAGGTTTCATCTTGCTCTGAGTCCCACGGGAACTCCACCAGAGAAGAAGGGAGACCAGTTTGGCCCATTGCTTGGCAGCACCTTGCAAAGTATACATGGAGGTATCAGTCATCTGCTCGGTCTAAATACTAATGAAATTTAGCCACCTTTTGGATGGCCCACCTTCTATATTTTTTTACTTTCTTTCTTCTTTTTCCTTTTAAATTTAAAAGGGACTTTGATTTTGTTAGAGTTTACATTCAATATTTATCCTCTATTAAGATGGTATTGATATAACTTGGCATGCATATTGTTCTAAAGTCATTGAAAACAGTGGTAAAGAGCACGGAAGAACATTGTTTGCCATGGATCTGAAAATTTATAAACATTAATATATTTGTTTAATATAAGAAAATGAATAGGCAGGACATGTTTTGTTGCACAGTCCTGAAATTTGGCTCTTTGTCTAAAGCCAATGTAAAAAATAAATGGATTTTAAGCTATGTAAAGTTTAAACTATCCAGCATCTTTGTCACTTATTCCATGTCAAGTGGGTATAGAATGTAGTGATTGCAATAAGGAGGTTTTTCACATCCATTTCTACCAGGAGTAACCCAAGACGCAGAGGGGGGTGAAGAACAAGGGTCATATTTATAATCTGGAATGCTGCAAAATGTATCTCTTCAAGTTTTCAGCTGAACTGAGATATTTATCTTAACAAGATCTAATTAGACCTAATTTCCATAGCATATCAATTATTTTCCTCATTAGAGTAGCTAATGCCATGTTCAGATATCATGGCAATCAAGCTTGCGATTTCTGGAAAAACTGGTTAGAAGGCTTAGTATTAAGTGTGTTTCCAACTGTGAAATTTATCCTTCTGAGCAATGCCTCCCAGTTTACTCACTTTGTTCCAGGATTCTCTGCAGCATATGGCCACTGGAACCCATTAAATAACACAAAGTAAGACAGGCAGCGATGAGTCAAAAATAGCTGCACTAGTGAATCGCCTTTCAAAATTCTGTCTCTAACAAGAAAAATAATGAAGAATAAGACATGCAATTAGAAGAAATTAAGGTCAATTTTCAAGCCGGGTTGCCTACATGGTGGTTTCGAAATCCACGTTAGGCACCTCAAATAAAAGCAGTCTGATTGAACACCTGCAGCTCTTGGCAATGCACTCGTGTATATAAGGCAGCCAGGCAATTCTTGCACTCAGAGTCTCTACCTCTTGATTTTATTTTCCCCAGTTCCTAAATGCCCTAAAACTCTGGGTTCTAATCACGAGGTTTAACATGTTTCTTTTTCTTCCAAAGGAAGATGCCCAGTGCTTCCAGTGCAGGGCCATATGTGTGCCATATACTTGTTGGACAAGTCCCATCCGCTCAGCATGAGAGTGAAGGCACTTTTTTCATTACAGGAGCTTGTCGCATTATATTTGGCCAAATGCGTTGTCACAATATACTTGGATTCCTTGAATCCAGCCTGAGTCATCTACAAGTTTGGTGTCTGCTCTAAGGGTTTTTCTAGAGGTTTTGTTACAGAGGCCACATATCTGCAAGAGGTCCAGTATATCTGCAAGGAGATTTATCTTCTAGAGTGGCTGCCTGAGGCATTGCGATTATTTGTTCTTTGGAGGCACCCAGCTCCCTCAGCTGAATCCGCTTCTTCCTAGAGAGCTACAAGAGTCAAGCTGAATCTCACTTCAGTGTCTTCAGGGCTGGTGTCTCCTATCCCAGATGAGACATACAGCATTTTGCTAATATGAAAGGCAGAGGTAGAGACCTCTGCTGCTATAAGAATATTCCACTAGCAGTGGATCTGAGCTGAATGTATAGCTGTAGTGACATGCTGCATGACTGAGAGAAGCTTCCATTCACAGCTACACCCTAACCAAACATTTATTTATTTCCTCTCATCTAAAATACATCTAGTGCTCTGAGTGGGTGCACCTTGAATGAGGCATAGGAAACATGCAAGTTCCTGAATAAATGGAATTCTTTACTTCATGCATTTTCATAGAATCACAGAATGGTTTTGAAGATTTGTAGTTATTATTATTTGGTTAAGTTTGCATCCAACTCCCTTCATTTGCAAATAAAAAGATGCTTCATCTGGCTGTCCAAATAATATATTCAAACAAAGTATACCAGAAAACAAAAAACTGTGCTCTTCTGACCTGTGCTATGAACAACAAAAAGTTACCTAAAAGTCCAGAGAAGATGCATGCTGTGTTTGTCCCCTTATACCTAAGCACGTCTATGTATTTAATGGGCATATTCAGGTATTGTGCAGATAGGAATCCAGCCACATTTCTCCTAATTGATTTGAAATTATATGGACAGTAACGGTGCCAGAAGACAATTTAGTTTGCTCTTTCATACTGAGCTGAAGTTGTTTGGTTTTCTTAAAAGAAATAAAACTGATAATTGTCACTACAGTAAGTAAATATGTCTGAATGCATGCAGAAAGCAGATCTATTGGGTAAGAAGGTTACAGAATCTCATTTTGTGGTCCATCTGCTCCCTCTTTGCTTCCCAAGCCAACAGACACTAATCTAGGATGAAGAAACTGACAGGACATGGGGGAGGAGTAGACGGTCATGATTCCTACACGTTTCAGCTTTTTGATATATGTGCTCATGCCATTGTGATATAATAGAAGGAAAATAACGCAGTGGAGTCAGGAGGACAATTCCAACAATTATGCATTGCAGCAGTATTTTACTGCTCAAGATTTTCTCACATATTCAGAGCAATTTACATATTTTACCACTGAGATCTGAACACTCAAAATTAATGTTCAAGGGGGAAAGAGGCATTTTTGGAAAAGATTGTTAAACAGATAATAAGCTGAAATAAACAGTAAAATAATCAGATTGAGTTAAGGAAAGTGTCCAGGGTACTCCTGCTGGAATTTTTTCCCTAATTTGCGTCTATGTTGATGGTCTTGGAGAAAATGTGAACATCATCCTAGTAAAAATTTCTAGTGGCTGTAACACGAAATAAAATCAAAGGAGGTTCAAGAGGATGAGAATTAAATAAAGAAGAGATAAGGATAAAAACAAAATTCAAAGCCACAGACCATGAGTGAGAAAGACAAAGCCGAAGTGGCAGTGTGGCTAATGAGGGATGAGAGTGAGAGAGGGATGTGATGTATGACTGTGCAGTAATCAAAAAAAGGGCCAATGGAGCTGTATCATGTCATCTCCATCTCTGCACAGCTCAGCAACAACAGCACTGCCAATTTTTACTCCTAATTCTGGTCACTTTGTCATCAGAAAGACCATAATGAATAGAAATAAGTTTCTACAGAAACAAAAAGGAGCAAAGTAAAAAAAATGAGATTAAAAGAGATATATAAGTATAGTTTCATTTAACTATAATCAACATGCAAGGCATGTACAAGTAATTTAAGTGTTTGAATGCTTCACTAAAAGTGGTAAGTTCTCGAACATAATAAAAGAGAAGCATCACTAGCATTTTAGATAAGTACTATGAAGAAGTTACAAAAACCAAAGCTGTTGTCAGCGGGGAAGTATGCCTAATGATTAAAGCACCTAATCCAAGATTTAAAAATAATTTCAACCACATGATGTGAAGCGCTGATGCAACATAAGGTCCCTCTGCCAGGTGAAGGCTGTTCAAAATTTCTAAAAGAGTAACTTTGGCCCAGATCAGAGGCTGTGGATGTGCACAGAAATGACTGGACTTTCCTCAACTAGCCATGGATTTCTCATAGATTCCTTCTTATTCCCCTTCCATTCCCACCCTTCCAAAGCCACCTGGCTGTCCCTTGGATGTGGTTACCCTCCCTTATGTGCAGGGCCATGATGATTCATGAGCAGAGCGGCTTAACTGTGATGCATGAGCCAAAATGCTCATTCATCAGCCTAGAATAGCGTGGGTCGAGAATAGCATGGGTCCAAGTCACACCCTCTGATCTGTGTGATGCCTTCAAATGGTCAGAGTCATCACCAAAAAGTCAGTTGAAGCTCTATCTCCTCACTCTCTTGTATTTTGGAAGCTAGTCTTGATGCATTCATCTTTCAGAGAGGCTGTCAAAAATTCTCTGTTGGAGCAGACACAGGCCCTGACACAGGGCCTAAACTTTCCATGGCCTACAGACTTTCTCCTTACAGGCTTGCTCTCATTAGGATTAACAGCTATGAATTACATGATATTGATTTTGTGAGAGCCAGGAATTTTACACAGCAAAGCCTATACATAATTACAGATCTTCCTCTGAACTTCATCTAATGCATCAGAATTTATAAAAATCAAACTTGCGCTTGAGATAACTCCCAGCACAGCAAGCTTTTCCAGACAAACCTGCCCAGAACTCTTCTCTTATGGTTTAATTTACTGTGGGCACAGTATGTAATTATGGAATAAGGATATGCTTGGCATGAGCCAAGATGTGCATTCATCAGCCTAGAGGAGCACAGGTCCAAGTCACATCCTCTGGTCTGTGTGATACTTCAAATGGTCAGAGTCATCACGAAAAAGTCAGTCTTTCTCCTTACCATCTTGTATTTTGGAAGCAGGTCTTGATGCATTCATCTTTCAGAGAGGCTGTCAAAAATTCTTTGTTCCCATGAGCAAGAAGAAAATAACTTTCTCCTTCTATCTACACTGGACCAGAGACCCTTGGAACAAGTGGCAGGCCCTTTGTGATCAATAGTCCTTGACTGGATTGTTTCATTAATATACTCTTGCTTTTTGACTGATGTTCATTTCCAAACTATCAAAAGGGAAATGAGTCTAACTCATTTCATTCATTGTGTGAAACAGAGCTGCTTTTTGATTTGCTTGGAACGTGCCACTTGGTAATTTTTCTTGTTTGAAGCATCTTGGCATCCGCAGCCAAAGGCAGACAACTCAAGGACACAGCTGGTCCTACAGGCTCTAGAGAAACCCTGGGAACAAAACCAGGGCTGCAGAGTTGAGAGAAGACTCCACAGAGTGAACGTGCAAAATCAGACTTGGCAGAGAAAGCCACCATGACTGTGGAGCACAGCCAGGCTTCAGTGACTGCCTCAGTGGAACACGTAAGGGCCTTTGTCCAGAACATGACTAGCAGAGGTCAGCTAATGAATAATACAGTAACAACACTTTCTCCTCATCTAAATCCCACGTCCAGCCTTTAGATCCCATCTCTTGATGCATCTGGAAAGCCAATGCAAGCAAAGACTACTTTGACAACCCACGTGTCTATTATCTGAGGGAAGAAGGGGACAACAGCTCTGCTGGCTTTCATTTTGCAGTCACGAATGTTTGGTAGTGTAGTAGAGAAAGCTATGCAATCACCACCTTCCAGGTGGCCATGGCAGTGGTTTTGTTCCCTCTTTGCAAGGGAGTTCATCAGCTATGAATGTGGTCCTTTCAATCCTGCAGCTCTTGCACTGCTACTAAGTCCTTACTTTAGCTTGCTGTACCGCCTGTCTCTCCCTCTCCTGCAGGACAGACTGGAGTGCTCTGTAATTCCAGATCCACCTGCAGTCTGGCTCTCCCCGGGCATGGTCTGGATGGCACAGGAGATGGTACTGGCGGATGGAGATTCCGAGAACATCTCTGATCCCCTTTAGGGGGTCTTTGTTTTCTCCCAGCACATGCTTCTGTATTGTGTGAGCTGCTGAAAATCAAAGAGTGTCCTGGAAATGGCACGGTTTCTGTGGCAGGTTATCTGATGTGGTGGCCATTGCCCTACACTGCAATGGGTTGGAAAAGCCAAATGCAACAGGGCAGGGGATGCTGTGCACCAGACCTATGTCCAACACTGGCAAAAAGAAGGGAGCCAGGCCAGCCAAAATTACATAGGTGAGCAGGCTGAAGGAGCTAAGTAATTCATCCCAAGCAAGCATACCTAGATAGAACTGCTGCCAACCATACATGTAAGAGAAATCACTTGTTGTTGTAAAACTCACCCTGAACACCGTTATAAACAGAATTAATATGAAAATATGGATGTTTGGAGGAACAAATTAAAAACAACGACAATTTTGATAGGTTATAAAACATGCAATTAATTTTTTCTGCAGACAAATCAAAACACAGAATTTGCAAAGGGGAAACCAATTCACCCTGTATGCATTAGGTCCAATATATTTAGCAAAAGCCGAATTTAAGAGATTTAAAGGAATCTTTGCACAAGTGTTGAATAAGAATCCAGCCCCCTTGATTGCAGATCATGCAGGAACTAGTGCTGTCCTCTGTCTGGCAGCAGACTCCCACCCTTCCCACCAAAATAACATTTGCTTACTAATGTCTCTTTCTCTGAAAGGTGTAAATGGGCTCTTGTTTGAGCTCATCACAGATTCAGCTATATTCCTTTATCTCCAGTAATCTGGAGATTTTTTTCCCTGCAGATAGTTTCTGTGTTCCATTCGCTGCTATTTGCTAGAGAAAGACTCTTGGGCTTTTTGCCCTTTGTATTTCCTCTCTTCTTTCATGTGGAGAAGACTGCCAACGTGGGATTTGCAAACTGCTGCCAATATGGGATTTGTGCTGCTGCGGCTGCCAATCTTTAATTTAGCATATGTATAAAGCTAATTTTTGGACACGATGCTAGTGCCTGGCATCTCTGCAGGAGTCAGCCAGGTTGTAATGTTTGTATTGTACTGCACTATAAAAAACAATAAAAAGAAAATATAAAGGAAAAATCCTTTTATCTCTAGCTTTATAGCTACAGATATGGTCTAAATACTTGTATTCTCCCTCTGCATCTAAAATCCGCTTCCTCCTTTCTGTGCAGTAGCCCTTTCTTTTAGATTTGCAGTTTGTGTTGCCTGTAGTAGGAGCCAATGATAGGCTCCTGCTCCCTACTGAGAATATCTTCATATTAAAATGTATAAATTCAACTCTTTAGAGGGAGAAAAAAAGACTAGTTTCCCTTTAATTATATTTAAAATACACAGTCACACACATGAAGAAATATTTTCTCTTCTAAAAAAATATTTTAATACAGAGAATCACAGAAAAAAAAATTAATCACTCAGGAAGCATCTTTCTTATGGAAAACATAAGCTTGAATACCCTTCCTTGGCAAGGACATCTACGGTTTGGGAGGATGTTCCTGCAGTGAATTCTCTAAAATACGGCAGTGCCATTCTGGCCACTCAGTGGGAGTGTGAGTGAGCCGAATTCCAGCTCCAGAAGCCCCCGTTTGGATGACCCCATGCAGCTCCAGGGAGCTCCTTGGTTAGGCCTGGAAGCAGGCAAAGGGAAAAGCTTCTGGGGAAGCCATGACTGCAGGATGGGCTGAGGGAAGCAGCTTTATGCTGCCCCATGATGGTGGCTATAGCAGGACAAAGGCTGTAATAGAACCACACTTCCCAGTGGTTCTCAATGTATTTATAGGAAGAGATGGAGTCATAGGAAGAGCCTTCAGTGACAGTTCACAGTTCTTCCTTATGGAGAGGATCTCCTAAATCTTTACCTAAACTTATTCCAGTCCTTGTACTTGAAGGATGGGTATTCAACAGAAGATGTGTGGCATGAAGGAAATGCCAGTGAACGGGCTGTGGTTTGGAAAAGCCTGGCAGACCACATGGGTGACAAACTGAGCTAGTGACTTAAAGTAGGACCCACTGACTGTATATAGTCTGAGCATCTTTCCCCATATGCAGGGGAAAAGATCACCAGACAAACACAGAGAAATATGAGGATTTTGTAAATTTGCTTTTTACAAATATTTAGTATACCCGTGGGCTATTTTGATTTTTTCTTTTGTTATCAACATAGATTTTTGCTGTTTCTTTCCCCATTATAGATATCAGATGAAGGAAAAGGAAATTGCTCTATCCTGGCATCACTTTTTCATTTTAATTATTGTGATTTAAATTACCCCATCTACGGAAGTCCACAATATAGTGTTGACTACCCAGTAATAGAAGGTAGTTTTTCCGCACGGCTAGACTGGTATTTTCTGAGAGGGAGATCTGCTAGCTTGCCTACTTTCACAGCAGCAGTGCCATGGGCCGTAATGAGACAGGATTATTGTTGCAACTGCTCTTGAAGGCCTCTCTCCCCAGGCAGCCAAAGAATGACTGAGCCACGCAGGTGATGCATTCGCTGTAATGAGACGGACAAAACCCTGAAATCCACATCCCGAACAATCCCCCACATACTCACGCCTCTGGAGGAGGGTATGGGGGAGTGAGAACAAAACCACTGATGCCAGGGAAAAAAAACCCAACCAAAACTGTTTATTTTAAATAAATAAATAAGGGGGGTGGGCAGTGTTTTCTAAGACCAATATGCCCTGCACAGTCATGCAGAAAAACCGGAGTTTGATTTCTAATCGCAGCCTCTCGTTCCCCTGGCTGGCAGGAAGCACACATGGGGTGGAAGGAGGTGCCGTGCATCACTCAGCAGCAGCCCCTCTGGCTGCCTAATGAAAGGGGTTGACAGGCTCTTGTGGGAGACCCATCCAGTCCGCCTTGGCTGGAAGGATGATGGCCTTGGCACAGAGCACTGCACCACGGGAGGGGATTTTTTCCCGGCTTTATAAACTACATCCTTGAGGCCCTGTGTCTCTGCCAACTTCTCCTGCCCAGCGCAGGACTGTCTAGGACTCCCTCTGGGGCTCATCCGCCGGCTGGAGAAGCTGTTATTGAGAAACACAGGATACCCTCTCGCAGAGTGCGCTGAGCTGGACCACCCTCGCTGAGCTTCCCGCACCTGCTGGCAGGGAGACCGAGCATTGGGACTGGGAACAGCCACAAGAACAGTACCATTAATAGAAGCAGAAATGTAGAGCAATTATTTATCTTGTGCTAGGAGTGTGAGAGGTGGCAACTGTGCAGAGCCCTCTGTAAGTTAGAAATCTGGTCTATTCCCAGAGCACTGGTGCATCAAGGAAACCCTACTGACAGGCACCTCAGAAATACGGAAAGGATTAGCATTCTAAATGCTAGGATGGTGTCACCAATGTTGTGCTCACATTAGCAGCCATGGTCTGACTCCCCCACCCTCTTCTGCCATGGGGGCAGCAGAAGGAAATGCTGTTATATTTTCAGAGTTAAGCACTGCCACTGAAAGATATGAGACAAATATTATTTTACAGCTCTCCATGAAGCTTCAGGATTATAACACAAAAATTAACTTCCAATCTGTCGCGGAGAAAGGAGGGGAATTTTTGCATTTTTGCCTTGCTTTGCAAGCTCCTGCACTGGGCAGCAGCCTGTGAGCACCGATGACTGCTCTGAGGAGCTGTTCCTTGTGACTAAGGTCTCATTTCCACCATGAGTACCTGCTGTGGTTTGGATCCGTCATTTCGTTTCACAGCACACAAGGCTGCCCTCTGCTATGTGCCAGTTGCATCTGAAGCAAAGCAAGCAGTTAAGGATACTTCAGGCCCATCTACCAGAATAAAACCTACCATAGGTTTTTTCACTTGTGTCTGGCCCTTCTCTTCTGATTAAATATAATCTGATAAATTTATTAGGCTTGTCTGGTGCAGGCAGAGCCCAAGCACTCTGTTTTCCCTAACAAGCTCATGCAAGCACTGCTCATCCACAAGACAAAGATTTTATCCCTGGACTGCAAGAACTGGCCACTGTCTGTGTCTGATCAACCACTGGTGACTCTGCTAAACCTGGCAGAAAAAGGGCTGCTACCAAGTGTTGTTTCTGTCAGAGAGTTGCAATCCTTGACAGTGCCAACCAGGAATAAATCTGAACCAAGGGGAAAGTACTTACACTGCATGCTGCACCATGAAACCTACGCAGACACAAAACCCAATCCAACCCAAAAAACAATAAAAGGCTTTTTTGGGAGGTCTTGGTATGACCTCATCATTGACCTGCTGATTCACCATTCAGTTAGGCAAAGGATTCATATGATACTAGGCTTCCTCACTCAAGTGAGAAGGGTACCAAATAAAATGGACTCACTGGTGTGAAACATGAAATTATCCTCTCACATTTCATCTGTCAATTATTTCACATCAGTAGTCAAGGAAAACAGATGTAATGAACAGCTCATCATTCAAAACAATCACCCACTAAACCCAATTCCCTCGCTAAATATATTCAGGGGAAGATCGGCAATGGTTGGATTTATACACAATGTAAATTGAGTTCACTGGCCTGTTTTCCATGTTGGGCCACACCAGCCCAGCTGTACCCCACACCTCTGAGGGTCCAACACGTGACCCCTCACTGCACAATACCATGTCCAAAGCCAACTCTGAATAGAAGTGCAATGCCTTGATGCCACTCACTTGGTAACCTGGGCATCTACCTCTCCCAGCATAACAGTGCTAAAAAACCTAACTGTGTAGGGCAATAAAATAAGGACAATAAAATAGCCAGGATAGGAGAAAAAACACCATTGTGTCCAAGGTAGATCACAATCAACAGTGAAAGTGAGGACACATGAATGTTAAAGCTTCACTTCAAAAAAGACTGATGTTCTCCAAAATAATCCATATTTAAGAGACAGGCAGACATCCCATATCTTTCCATCTATTTTTTTCAAGCCTTTGCTCTTACCTTTGCCATCCTACCCACATCTGACTTCAGGACTACCAAAGCCTGAACATCACTGACTGTATCTCAGAGTAAGAAATACCTTGGCAATTGCACAGATGAGATAAATATCACTGCAGAGTGCTATTTAAAAATGTGCTACTATGACTTAAAGGAGAAGAAAAGAGAGAATTTTTTTATTTCTCATAATATGGTACACACAATCATTACATCCTGAGCTTTTTTACATACAACCTTTTGCTGACGTAAACGCTAGGAATGGATGCTATACAGGCAACAGAGCACTGCTGAAGCACGGGCAGTCACACAAGAGTGACGTTTCCCACCTAATTGCACAAACATGCCAACAAACCGCAGCACCTCGGTGGTCTGGTTCCTCACTGATATTTCAGTTGTTCAGCTGCCGCAGCCGCGGACGCAGTGAATTTTGAATTAAACACTACTGCTCGGTGATGCTGACACTCTCAGTCAAGCATATCTTGATGAAATTAGAGATGCAGAAAATATTTTTTGACAGAGTGCACGAGCAAAACAGCCAGAAGTGCAGCGAGTTCGGTGTGAATGGCTCGTGCAGAGAGAGAGACCGGGGAGATGCTGAAAATTGGACTCTCTGATTTTGGCAGGAAGAGGCGAATTTTATTAGCAATCTATGCCACAAACACAACTTTCCAACTATTAACAGTTTTTAGTTGCCAAAAGAAAAACACCATTTCTAATTGCTTCTCAGCTCTTACATTTAATAATGGAAAAAGAAAAAAGGGGAAGGCAAGCAAACTTACATCTCCATTATGCAAAATATCAGACCAGTGGAGAATACAGCAGCATTCCAGTCTAGCAAAATCCTCACAAATGTAAACACTTTGCAACCTTCTCTCCAAACCATGACAAATTAGCACCCACATAATAAAAATGTGCAGGAAAGTTTTGCAAAGCATCATAGCCTATATAGGAACTGGTAAAATAAGATTGGTTATTCTTGCTATCCCTTGGCATGCAGGGTTGCAAAAGTCTAAGGGCATCTTTTTCCTTGAAGAAACAAGATTTTCCTTTGGGTTTAACAGGATGGAAATTTTAAATTAATGCAAGAGACAGCAGGATTAATTCCATCCTGTAAAGCTCCAAACCCACCTGTTTCACTGTATGTCTTCCTCATCTAAGAAGGGAAATATAGTCTTTCTGGCTCTGCAAGTATCACCATGATCTGTGAGCAGAGAAAATTGTTATGAAACAATACTTTAATTGTCTTTGACTTAGAGGTTTGGATGGGCTAAATGAGATTTTTAAAGCAGCATGTCTAAACTTCATTGAAAAGATCCTCAGCTTTTTAGAAGGTCCTCAAAAGTTCACTAAGACACAGTGAAAATCATTAGCTAGCTCCTTTGTAGAGAAAGTCTGGCAAGCTCAACTGGGCAACACCCTTTAGTCAGAGAAGAGAGACTGGGCCTTGGGGAAGAGCCCAGGTAGACTTGGTTCCCATGGGCAGCTACTTCACCCAGCCAGAAACACACAGCTTGCCACTAATACCAAACCAGCTGGTCTCAACCACAAGGCTGTGTAGCTAATAATTGCAAAGGTGTCTTTATTCAGTGCTCTGATGATACTAGCAGAGGTGCCCACACACATGAGCTTTCCAGTTGCATAAGAAAGCACTGACTAGCCACTCTATGAGGTGAGTGGGGACATTTCCTACCCAGGACATGGACAGCATACGTATTATTAGCTTGCACAAGACAGGGTCTTGAAAATGAAATACAAATTCTCCTACATGTCCTTACTGGAGCCATGGATGCTGGAGGCAAGATAATGGAGAGCTGAGCAGTGCCTGGTGTGCAATGGTTTGGAACCTATGCAGATGACAAAGCTAAAGGAGCAACACCGTGTCAGGGCACAAGCAAGGTAGGAGAGATGTGTTGTCTCTGTGGCTGGGCACAGCCAAGTAAGTACGTGTGACAGCAGAGGCTCACCCTGAGACCTCTTGGGACTGTGGATGTTGCCCATAGCCCTGCAGAATTGCTGTGGGATAGCCTTGGGTCATGGTACTCTCCTCCATCATGAAATACTCCCAGACCAGAGGGGACAGCAGCTCAGGTGACACAGGTGAGCAGGAAGCACCCCATCCTCACAGAAGTCTCTGGTAGGACCCAGCCACAAGGGCAGACCTGATGTTCCCGTGACCATGTCTAGCTCAGCTCCTGTGTGCAATCTGGACCCCCAAAGCGAGCACAGAGGAGCAAGGGGAAAACAAAACCCAATCTTTCCTTCATCCTTCTGTGAGATGACAGAGGGGCCTCTGCATGTGTGTGCTTGCAGCTTGAAGCCAGGCCCTAGGAGATGCAGCAACCATGACAGCCTGAGCACGACGTGCCCCGCCAGGAGCCCGCTGGGCTCTGCACCCACCCCTACTGCTAGCCCCTCGCAGTGCAACAATTTACCCTTGAATAAATTAGCAATAATTGGAAATCCACTTCACTGGACCTTACGCAGCATGACTAATGTGACTCACTTTTAGCTCCGTTCCTTTTGTGTGACTACTCAGCAAAGAGGGTGCATTAGAAAAGAGAAGAACCAGTAAACTTTATGCAATGGAGAAAGAAATTACAGTCTCTGAAGTGTGATATAAAGGTCTAACGGGTGCTTTGGATGCACCAGAAGCAAGTGTGCTGTGGGGCACAATGCTCCTACTGATGGCTTTTTGTCTTTGTATCCTTGTCTTTACCTTTTAGATGGTGCATGTTAATTTTGGTAGCATGGGGACAAGGCTCAGAGAGGTACATCTCTGCAACAAAGGCAATACAAATCTGCAGAACACAAATAATTTTGAAGAAAAACTCCAGACTTGTGTTGTTTACTAGCAGTGTTGCAAGGACTGAGTGGGTTGCGAGCTATCTGAATCTCAGCCTTTGTCTTTGCCTAGATCTCTTATAAGAATGTGATTAAGCAATTTTAACTCCTCATTTATGGAAAAGATTAATATTAAAGATTATTTAGAATGGTTAACACAGAGAAATTACAGTATAAAAATATTACATGCCAGAAAGGTAACTTTTAAAAAGTGAGAGTGCAAACACTGTTAATTCTGGAGTGTCACATACATCCATTTTTTTTCATAACCCTATTCCAGCTCATTGTATCGACCTAATTGCCAGGTTATGTTTTTAAAAAAAAAATAAAATGAGGAGCATTCAGCACATAAATGCCTGTGTAAGCCCTGTAATATAGCACAGCTACAATATTCAAACAATTTGGCAAACTCAGTGCACTCACAGTAACTTGCAAGCTGGTATATGAAGTAAGCACCGTGAATTACAATACAGAATTTGCGACATAATCAGTGTGGGTTTATTAATGTTATATGCAAATGCCATGTTTAAATATTTATCTTTTGGTACCTGCCAACAGGTATTTTCTCCTTCTAGGGGGAGTACTTTTCTCTTGATTTATGCACATAATTCCTACTACGTGGAGCCCAGATATGCATGCAGAAGGAGAGAGAAATGCATCCCTGTAGCTATAATTTTTTCTAAGACATTAGTGAGACAAGTGTTTCACAATTGCTGTGCAGGATCCTTAAGCAGAAATTGTGGTGCATGAAACAATCCCAATTTCCAAGGAAAAAATTATACCCTTTCATTCTCATAGCAGCATGTAACTAAGGTTTAGATGAGTGAACAGATGCATGCAAAAATCAGCCATGAGAATGGAAAACATTCATTTTCACAATCTGCTAAATCTGCTAGGTATGCATGAAACAAAGCCAAAGAGATCTCCAGCAGAACGCAATGTCACAGTCTTGGCACAACGGGGAACTTTCTCAGATGCTGCTTGTGCCAGCACTGGCACTTTTACTGTACAGCTGTGTTTAGAGATCACTGAAATACACTGGAATCTCAAAGAGTTAATGATATAACTGCTATTCAAATATAATCTCTCCACTTCCCACCTTTTCAGGAAATTAGATGTGATTTTTTTTTTCTTATTGTTGCAGCTACTGCTTTACATGAAGTAACAAGTTCAATAGTGAGATTTTCCATGTGTATTTCCCTCTGCAACAATACAAGTCCCTTATCAAACCCTTCTAATGAAAATCTGGTTTTGTCTTCACAGCACTTACATGAGCCTGGCTAAGTGACCTCATGCAATGCTGAAAAAAATCTCAAATTTTATATGATTTTTAAATAATATTACCGTTATTCTCAGCTAGAGAAGAGATGAGCATATAATTAGTCTGAGTAGATTAGATTGAATTAAAGAGCATAGTCAAATCTTCTCTTAAATAGCAGGTTCTCAGAAATATGGCTTCTGCCTTTTCAAGGGTGAATTACATGTCTTATTCTGTTGAAATGTGGATCTTATCAATTTAACGTCACGGCTGGTGCCTGGTCCTCCAAAATCCTGACTCTCTGAAGAAAGCAACTGCACCACCCTGTTCCATTTTAACATGTTGCAAACAAGGGTGGTGGGCAAGAAACCCTACATGGAAAAGCAGGAAGGGAGGAGACTGTTCCCTTGAGTGGCAGACCTGGTCTGGCAGCTCCTTTGTGCCCCCTCTTGGTGTGGGACGTCCTCCCATTTCTAAAGAAGGCATGTTCAGTGTCTTTTTCCCTAAATGTCATTGCTTGGCATAACTTGGTTTTAGCAGCACCTTCAGGATGAAGGCCTTTTTTGGAAGTGATAGGGAGAGGTTTTCTGCAGAGATAGCATTGTTTTCTGGTCTCCTGATGGGAATCTTTCTCTTTGGAAATCTGGCAGCTTTACACAGAAGGGGAATTTCATAGCTTATCTTTTGGGATCTTGGATTGATTTTAATGGCAAAAAGCATTAAAGGAACTTGTCACATGGCTTCTGGAACCACATGGGGAGTCAAGGATGTCTCCACACTCCAAGGCTGCTGCTCAAGCACTTGCATTTATATTTCTTGGCAAAACCCGCATTTATGTACTCACTAGATTTCCAGAACAGGGTGAAAACCAGATGCCCTTCTTTGCACCATGCAGCTTACTCCCTGGGATGTCTACATGAAAGATACTGTGATGATGGGGTTTATTTTAAGGAGGTGGTTGATTGGAAGCCTACAGTGTTGCCCTTTTCATGCCACACTCTGGAAGGAAAAGAAAATAACTATGAAAGGAGGTGTGCTTGCGCCAAGGCACTCTGTGAAGTATACCTTCCCTCTGATCTATGACCTGGAATCAGTCCCCAGAGGCAGGGAGGTAGAAGCTGCCAGGATGGCCCTTGGACTGCTTACAAAACTCTGCTGGAGTCCTGACATGAGGAGGAGGAAAATGAAAGGAGTAGTTTAGAAAAAAATACTTTTGTTTAGGCCAGATCTGTGACCTGTAAAGCTGCCTCAAAAGGGATACACAGCCTCTATACTTCCTTCAGAGGCTCCATCAAAAGGAATGCCTGGAATCTGCAGCTTCTTGCAGTATAATGTTTCACTGCATACTCCTTCCTCTTTGTTATGCTCCAGAAGCATGCTTTACAATTTTGTACCTTCTTCAATGACTTACTTCTCCTTTTGTAGGGTATCTCTCTTTCTTGCTATTTAAAAAAATTCCAGGGAAATTTCAACCAGAAGAATGGACAAATCATTTGTCTGAGTCAGATGCTACATCAGCATCCATTTCTCTGGCTTGTCCTATAATTGACAATAATGATTTTTAACAGTGCTTTGAGGAATGAGTACTCTGTATTTAGGAAATCCAAGCAAGGTCTGCAACTTTTTCAATATTGTGATGAAAGGACGGTGCCTTTCCTACTGTGGTGAATGGGGATGCTTTGGGATGCTATGTCATGGGTTACAGAGATGCTTTCACATAAGTGAAAAACATGTAATCCCCATTCTGTGACAGCCTGATGCAGCCACTTGGGAAAAAGCCACAACAACAACAACAAAAAATCCCAGAACTAGTTCACTTTGGCTACTGCGAAGCAAGCTCTTTACTGAACGTGCTGTGAGGCTACCTTGGCAGGCCTATAAGTTGCTTCCACGAGACTGACAAATGCTGGGGAACCCATTTGCATGGTTGGATGAGTCCATAGGAAAGAAGATGGTGTGCAACCTCAGCAAGCGCTGAAAGCGCAAGTCACAGAAACGTGTAAAGTGCCAAAAGGGAACCGGCAGAACATTACACTTGTATGAAATGGGAGTAATCTCATTACCAGAGGTGATAACATTGCACCCCTGATGGAAATGCATAATTACTGAAAACAGCTAATCAACTGCAAGAGCAGCAGGGTAGCCAGAAGCTCCCATCTAAACCATCTACTGTGCTTAACCCAGTTGAGCTGCTCCTCCTCCTCCATCACCTTCTACAAAAGGATCAGTAAAACATGCTGCACATACAGACCCTCACATGTGGGTCAGCCCAGATTAGTGATACAGTTCTTTGAATTTTTACTTGCAAATAAAACATATATCAGTGAAGTCTCCATCTTAGTTCTACAAGATGCCCAAGCATTTGCAGCAGTTCATTTCATAGTTACATCTGTAGATGGACAGAATTTGAAATAACAGCATAGCGCCTGACTTCTGTTGGAAAAAAAAGTGACAGCAAGCTTCTTGCTTTTAATTCTGACTTTGAGAAATCGTGCCTTTAATTTGCTAACAATATTTATGGCTATGGACAGTAAGAGGTGGTAATTCTCAGGCTAATGGTAAGCTAAGTTGACCTGCTAATGGGATCTGGGGAACACTTGCTTAGCCTCACTGAAACTGGTACTAACTGGCTGCTGCATTCAGCAGCTTCAAGCACATTGTTTTTTAATTCTTCTGATACTTGCAGTGTCTATCCAGGCACTTCCAACAAAAGGAGGAACTGGCTTGAATTGCTGATCAAAGTGCAACAAGTGAGGGAAGACCACAGAGGGAGGGAAAAAATAGCTCTGGCCAGTTTTAAGTAAAATATATAATTTTCCAGTTACAATTAGAAAAGCAGTAAAAATTGCACGAATTCTTTCAACGTCTTTAAACAGGACAAGTTGCTCATGGAGCTGTCAGGCTATTAGGAAAACACATAAATGAAAATTTCCCTGGTAGTATAACGATGGTATCAGCTTCATGTCTGTTGAGGATCTGATTTCTTGATTGTGGTAGTAAACTAGGAATAGAACAACACAGGGACACATGCACTGTGATGCTTGAAAACAGAAGCCAAAGACCAAAATGTACAAGCTGTCCCTGGAGCACAGACATAAATCCAGGTCTGTCTTCTCTTAGGTTCACATCCTGACCAATAAGCTAGAAAGTCAGTTTCAGACCTAGATTTGGTCTGTAGCCCAGTTAATATCATTTAAAGCAAGGTGGAGGATGTGTCTACCACAGGGGTGTATACATACAGATGGAGCACCATAGTTTTATTTAGCAAGCAGAGTGCTGCTGTCATCACTCCAGATAAGGACAAATAGGCCTGTGCTCCTGGCTTCCTAATCAAGTTTTTTAATCACTAGGAAAACCATGCAATCACACTTCTGTTTCAGGAAGGAAAGGGACCTCAGGAGACCATCTCATCCATCTGCCTCCATCTGCAGGGTTAACTACCACTCTACACCAGGCCAATGAGAGCCTCACCCTGCCAGGGCTTGGATACGCCTATGGAGCAAGGATAGACCAGTGCTCTGAACAACCTCTTCCAATGTCTGACCACCTGCATGGGAAAGACTTTATTCCCTTTGTCTCCAGTCAGCATCTTCCTTCAGGCAGGCTGTGGCTGTTGATTCCAGCCAGTTGTTGGCCTTCCTCATTATTATGTGCTTATATATGTGCTTACATACCCAGGTAATATTTCTCTATTCCTCCTTGGTAGCCCATTCCTGCATCCATTTCCTGCATGCTTCCTTTTTGTGTTTGAGTTAAATCAAGAGTTCCCTGTTCAGCAAGCTGGTTGTCTGTCATGCCTGCCTATTCTTCCACCCTTCAGATGACTTTTTTTTGCATTTTGTGCAGATTGTCACTGAAGTCTGACTAGCCCTTATGAGCTCCCTTGTCTTCAGGGTAAGCTTAAATGGAATCAGTTCTGGCTACCAGCTGCAGTCTTGTGTCCCTGCCTTACTTGATGCCTTCAGGATCATAAACTCCAGCATCTGACAGCTCCTGCAGTCAATACTGCTATTGACTGACAGTTCATTTTCATTCAGGATTCCAGCAAAACATCTCCCTTAGTTAGTTGCTCAGCACTTGCAGCAAAAATTTGTCTTTCTTGCATTCCAGAAATCTGTTTCTTGTGACCAATCACCTGCTCCTGTCATTAGATTCTAGCATGGCTAAAGTTCTCCATGAGAGTCAGAAAGAATTTTAGATACTTCCTTCAGTTGTTTAAAGAAATATTTGTCCACAGTCTCTCCTTGATCAGTCACCATCAAGACATTCCTGTATTCTGGCTTCCCCTCTGACCCTGATCCCTCAGCTTTCAGTAAGCCTTTTACCCATGCCACCGTGGACATGATCATTATTTCCTTTTTCCTATCCTAGCCATTTTTTTAAAAAAAGGTCATGGCTTATTTACTTTTCATGTGTCTCTTGTCAGAGTCTGGTAGGCAAATTTTGATTGCTCAAGGCCCTCAGACAGAAGATATATGTCTGATAACTGTGGCATGAAAGAGACAAGCTACCAGAAAAGGACAGAAACATTACTGAGAAGGGAAAAAAGCAGACTTTCAAGCACTTAAGAGTACATTCAGGGATTACCAGTGTGGCTGGGAATAGCACTCTTGAATGCAGCTGTCTAAAGTTAACTCAAGGCAACTATAACATGTTCCAGGGCTAAGGATGCTTCAAAATACCTGAAATAGTGAAGCTGCATGATGCAGTAAGAACAAAGTCTATTGTTCATGATATCTATTGATGCTAGCTGGGTAAAGAAGAAGACAGGACAGAACAAGCTGATGTCATGATTTCATGATAATTACTCAGCGCTGGTGAAGCTGCTCCTGAAATACAATCTCCAGCTTTAGCCACTTTCTTCGAAAGGTGTTGAGAGACTGTGGAGGCAGTCAAGATGTGAGAAAGCTTTTGACACTGCTGCATAAAGCAACTTCAAAGGAAACGTGCTAATGCGACAAACGATCCCAAATGGAAGTTCTAGTTTCTCCTGCCAGATACATTCATCAGTAAAACAAAAAAAAAGACACAATTCTATAAATGCTCTGCTTCACTCAAGGAATTCTGCTTGATAGGCATAGCAGATTTACTACACATGCCAAGTTTACTAAGCACTTATGGAGTTCAGGGTGTAAGAAAGCCACTTGTCTGGCTGACAAGGTGGGAACTTCCTTGTGTGTAACTTCCAAGTGGGTAACTTGCCAATTTAAAAGGTAGCACAAGTTCTGTTTTCTTGGAGAGTAAAAAAAGGGCCTATAGGCAGCCTCCTGGGAAACCCCAGGCAAGACTTCATTGAGCTGAGAGGCTGCTGCTTTGTTCCACTGTTCCTCAGCAGCACCTCATTTGCTTCCCTGGTATTTCCTCAAACCCTGCCTTCCACCTACCAACTCTTGGACCACACTGGAAAAGAGCCTCCTTACCTCCAGCTACAGTGGACACAACCAGCTAATAGATGTCACCTTTGCCATTACCTGGACTTCCTGTCACTACCAGTTAAATATGTACAACATACATTATTATTATTATATTTTTTTACTTTAGTCTGCTTTCCAACACTATATGGCTTTGAAAGGTGAGACTTATGGCTCTGTTCACCACTAACAGCACAATGAAATCCCAGAGAGTCCATGGCCAAAAAAAAAAAAGAAAAAATAGGGGGGAAGGTCTCTGAGAGCCCATGCTTATGGCAAAGAGCTGCTGCTCTTCCTGCAGGAAGCATCTCCCCCATGAAGGCATGAGCCATGCAATGTTTTGCTATGTAGCACTAGTCCTCAATGAAGAGGTGGATGTAGGAAGAGGTGATGTCTGCTGACCAGGAATGGGAATTGCTGTCAGAGGCTAGAAGCCAGTTGCTCCTTCTGCTAGTTTCTGTCAATTCACATCAAGCACTTCTCAGAGGTTGCATGAATCACCTCTAGCTACAAAGTAAAGCGTATGTGTGCAGGGCTGCTTGTAACAGCCTCAAGCACTGAAAACTACAACCCACCTTCACATTTCTGGGCATTTCTTTTTCTCCTCAGCACTTCCACTGTACCTCATGGATAATAAGAAAATTTGACAGCATGTAGCCAGATTCTGAGGTCAGGTGCCCTGGCTGGCAATGCTCGGGCAATGCTACTGTTATTTTCCACATGTTGGCTCTGAACGAGCTTCTACAAAGCATCTACTCCAGAAGAACACATACTCAGATACAAGAGTGCTGGGTGGCAGAGCTAAGCATCCTCCATCCCTCCCTCCCCATTCAACTCTTTCACAGTCAGGCAGCAGCCAGTCACAGCAGGCATGGGACCATCTGGAGGAAGGGTCTTCTGCTCAGTAAGCCCATGGCCCCCTTGTATCTACATCTCTCTCTTCCAGAGACTGAAGGCAGCAGATGATGAGTATCCAGTCAGGAGATGTGGCTGCAACTCCTTGGTCATATAAGTCTCATTCCACATAATTTTTCTTTATTTCTCATTTGACAGCTGATTCCATATGAGAAAGGAAGAGCTAAACCTATTGACACAAAGTGAGGAGATAGATGAACATTTTAAAAACAACCTTTCTTATAGGCCAAGTCTGTATACCTTCCAACTCTAACAGCAAACCTGGAAACAAAACACCACAGCATTGCTCATTACTTAGGGGGTAAGGAAAGATAGATCCTTTATCAAGGACCTTGTGCTTCTGGGAGATATCAAGTTCATGTCCTTTCTGATGTGAGAAATCATAGGCACATTGTACTCCCATTTCTCTGAATATTCCCAGCACCTCAGAGTGCTGTGGCAATGGCCAAAAGACCCTGTGTGCTTTAATGCACCAGGTTCACAGACTATTGCATATGCAATTAAAAAACACATTTGGAGGACAGATTTTTGAAAAAGAGACACAAGAGAGGGCGAACAACTCTTTCCCGTTCCTATTAGAGTTCATTGTCATTGGTTCAAAATGTACACAACAGGATATAAATCTTGGTCCTGTTGATACCAAATGATGTGAGTTTTCCCACTGAAATAATGGTTCCAAGGTCCTTCCTCATGGCACTGCCTTCAGAGAAGGATAGATAGTTTGGCAACTTAGATATTTCACAATCTCATTTGCAATTATTGAAAATCCCTATTTAATAAGAAAGAAGAAATTTATGAGACAAGATGGAAACCAAAAGAAGTTACTGTAAAATCTGTACTGGGTCAACAACACTGAATATGATGTTGCAAAATCTAGAAGAAATTTTTTGTCATGCTTTTGTGACTGGTAAGTTTATTAAGTGGATTCTTTGTAGCCATACACACAGAAGATTACTAATTTCATTATTTCAATGCTGCTACTGTGATGAAGTAAAGCCTCGAATTCTAACAGCAGAACCTTTAAAATAATTTACAGGAGATGCATAATTCACAATTTTAAGTAATGAAAGTTTTGCTCTGCAACTGTGATGTGGACAAAGATTTTTTAATAAAAATATAACATGATACAAACCCATATAGCTATTCAGTCTATGTACTGCAGGACAAGAAAGTTCATTGTCCCACTCATCTCCTGTAGTGCCTACAGCAACTGTCCCAGAACTGTTCTTCAAAGTGTGTAAGGAGAACTTCATCAAGGTCTCTGTGGAACAGCTTGATGGGCCTTTCAGTAAAGGGATGAGTGTTCCTTCTGCACTGCTGTCAGTCTTCCTACAACTGGAATGCAGAGAGAGGAAAAGGCCTTGGTGGTTATCCCATGCTCATTTGGATAACTGGGAATTAGCCACAAGGCACGTACAAATCAATGTGTGGGTTATATGTGAATTATCAATTGTGGTATCTCTTCCTACTCAGTGTATTTCCTTTGTATTTGAGGCAGAACATGACCACTCCCAGATTTCACCTCATGCATATTTCACTCCATTTTCCCTTCCTGCACTATTTGTGCCATGTATCTTGTCCTATATTCACTTTCTTTTTTCCCCTACTTTTGGGAAAAGCATCTAATATCCCTGTAGCATTAGTTTTTCTTTGTTAATGTCAAAAAATGTTAATCCGTGAAGACTTGCTTCCTAGATAATGTTAATTCAGCTGCCAGTTTTATAATAGGATTATGCTTTCCAGGATTTAAAAATCCCACTTGTTAGCTACAAAACAGACTTCTACTAACAGCTATAAAATCTAATTTAATCCCTATTGGCATTAACTAAATAGCTGAGGTATAATTTCTGTCTAGCTGCACTTAACACCCTGCTATTGCCATAAATATATAAAATTCCCTTTGAAGTTATAAAAGAAAATGTTTGGTAGGATAAACAGGGTCTCGTGAGTCCAATCATATGTTATCTCCAAGGCATAACAAATGTTGTTTACATATTGTAAGGATTTGTGGACAGCATATTTAAATAGATTCATCCATGTTTACATGTATTAATTTGCCCTTTTTCTCAAGAAAATGCATACTAAATTATGATCTATAAATATTCTATTTAAAAATAATTGGTTAATGAGTGGAAGATTTGGTCTGTGTGGAATCAAAGCTTAAAATGTAACCAAATAACCTGACTAAGCTGGAAGAAAATACCAATTTGTTCAACATATCCCCTTTTAATACACAATTGTACTGTGAAACCTTAGAAGATAAAGTTATCTTAAGTCTGGCATAGGAGCAGCTATTTTGAGGCAATCTAGCAAGAGGCTGTAACAAGTAAGGAGGGAAGAATGAGCAAGCCATGGTTTATAATCATCCTAAAATGACCAGCCAGGATCTTTATAACCATTTGCTCCCAAATGAGGAACAACACAAGTATTTATGGTCTTCTGCAGCTCAGTGATCAAAATAAGAAAAGTATTTATAATTATTTTCTCCCAATCTTGAAATAACTGGTAAGTACATTGTTCTGGAGAGGGTAGCCCTACTGCACTGCAGTGAAAGAAGGATAGCAAAAGAGCCATTACAGCGATCCACAGTAGGCAGCACTATGTTATGCAGGAGTTAAACCAGCAATCTCAGAGCAACCAAGCTGCCTTAAAGATAGAAATTGTTAGTCAAACTCAGAAAACACTAGAATCTCATTTATGCTTTCAAAAAGATGCAAAGTGCTGATCAGACTCCACAGTCAGCTTATCACTTTCCTTATTGATAGACAAAAAGGCAGTTCATTTAGTGATATTATAGCCGAAAAGAAAGATGAGCAATCTCAGCAAAGTAGCTGACATTAACAACCAAATCTGCTGCAGGCTGGATTTGTAGACATGTGCAGTTGTTTTTGGAGAGTTATACAATATACTTTGGACAGTACATTTAGATATGCTAACAACTGCACATGCTCCATACAGCTATAAAAACCACTGTCAAAACAGTAGCTTTTCAAATGCAGCTGGATGTTTTGATTTACCCATAACAAAGAAAAAAACTGGCAAGTTTTTCACTTCTTTGTAAAAGAATTTTTTGCTTGAAAGCCCAAACTCTGGGCATGGCAATGTGTAACCTAGGGATGCATTAGGAGCTTTCATGCCCCTGGAGCCTACTGTATACTGTGGACTCAGCAGAGCTGTGCAGGTTTAGATGGGAATAAACAAATGCATGAGTTCCTAGTGCTCCATCCCCATTTGTTATGGCTTTTATGACAGGGACTAGAAAAATTGCAAACTTGCCTATTGTGTTCTATTCTGTATGTGAGTGCACATTAGATTTGTGGCTCTGGATGCCCTCCACTACCAGCAAACCAGAGATTTTGGGTATCAGCCTGTTCCATGAAAGTGTATTCTTTTGGTATATAAAGCACAGCTTCACAGTCTTTCACAATTTGAAGAAGAAAGTAATTCACAGAATATGTAAAAACCAGGGCTTTAGGAAATCATAATCCATGTGTTTTGTCTTCTGTTGAACAGAGATAAATTGCTCCACTCTAAGTTAAAGGGATGTCATGGCATGAGTTTGATTCATGATGGAAATAAAAGGCTGGTTTTAGATGGCTCTATGCTTATTTTGCAGCTAGCACAGTCCACATGCCTTCAATTCAATATATGCTGGTATGTAGGAGGAAGAAGCTCAAACTCCCTAAGGGCTTAATTCTGAGTTCCTAATTTAGATACAAATATCCTTAATTCATTGTGAAATGTTATCTGAATAAGGACAGCAGAATCCATAGCACCATAAGTATTGTGGACTCCTGATCATACAGTGGAAGGAAATGAGGCTTTTGCATAGGTACTGGTGGTTTAGCTCCCACCACTGAGTGCTAAGGTCCTTTTATCTGGTCTCCAGTAGAATAGTAGATGAATCCAAAGATACAGATGTTAAACATAATTTTTTTGGGGAAGCCTGGCAGCTGACACCTGCCAAGATTCCCAAGCCTAGCCATGACAACATAGACCCTCACCTTCATCTGTGACTTCCATGTGTATGGTTATACTGTTTCTACACTTGACATCAAAAATTCTTTTCTCTTACCCAGCATCTCAGCATATTTCCTTATTTTGCTGCCTAATAACACTACTCAACCCAGGTGAACAGGTATTGTTTAAACAGATAAAATAAACTACAGATTTCCCCATAATCTTCTGAGTATCTCCGAGATTCTTCCCACTGTTCCGTGGGAGAGGTCCAGCTTTGACGGCATCAATGCACTGGGAAAAGTACCATGCATTTCCAGTTTTCCTTTCTACCTATCTTGCCCAAATCAGACCTCAGGACCACTGCCTGTGATCACAGGATACCTTGTAGACAAGTTTACCAAAGAGGGCAAGGGCTGTCTGTGTGTCCTAACACTTTCTGGTCTATGTCCCTGTTAACGGAGGTCTGTGTGTTTCCTCATGCTTCACTTGTCACTCTGTTTTTGAAGTGTGGGCCTTGCAATGAGGAAGAATAAGAAGGATGGACTACTGGCTATGAGTACAATGAAATCTTAAGTTCAAGACTAGGTTTCAAGATTAATTGCAATAGAAACTTGGATACACAGACACATTCCAATGCCTGCTCACTGCCAACAAAAAAAATAGCAAAGGAAATCTGGAGTAAACAGTGTTAAGTGCTGAGTACCCTGAGTGTTGAGTGACTGAGACAGGGGCAGTACCTTTACTGTTTCTTCACCCCTGGTGCCATTGTAGCCCAGACAACACAACACAACACAGGACATGGCTTTGCATACAAAAAAAAAGTGCACAAATTTGGTTCCACAGATTGTTTTTCAGCTACCCATGTAAACGGAACTCTTTTAGTATTAGCTTTGTTTTCTGTAGCACACTTGAAACTCAACAGCTTCCTTCAAACTTAGTGATAGGTGCTCAATGACTGTGTAGCCAGGTCCTTCCTGCTATGAGAACAGATGAAATATTGACACTTGGTCCAGAAATGTGTAGCAACACATTCTAGTCCTGCAGTTAGCTTTCAGTACCCAGGTATGCTGATGTGCATGCAGACAGTCGACTACACACAAAAGCCAAAGGACTGTGACTTACAAGTCTATACAAATATTAACTGTATGTTTTAAAATATTTTCCCAGGTGTATTAATGTATTCCTGTCTGAAATCCCTGTTAATACTGAGCCAAGACGTTTTCCCTAAGTTTCTAGACACCATTCTGTCAGCAGTAATAGTTATATCAGTACATGTCCAAGTCAAACTTAATTGGATACATCTGAATCAGTGGAAAAGAAATAACTGGCAATTCAAAGGCTCTGCTCGAAGAGAAACAGGCATTACTGAGCTCATTAAGAAGAAAATTGCTGAATATTGCGATCTCCTTATGAATCCTCAAATCTTTATGTAAGGAAGATGATTGGCTTGTAGAGTAAAACAATAGGAACAAAAACTTTTATTGTCACAGTCAGTACTCAGGAGTGGCAGTTCTTCCAGGACCATGGTGGGATTAATGAGGAAATGAAAACACTTTACAACTTTCATAAAAATGTATATTCATCAGAACTCTTCAAGGATCAAAAAGGCCTTGCAGAGTTTCACCATACAGTTCAGCTCCCCTACAATAAACCAGAGAGACTTTTGGACTCCCCAATTCCTACAGAAGAAATTTCCCATGCTTCTCAGACTTTTAATAATGGCAAGCCACTGGGGAAAGCAGCATTCCCATTTTAATTTTGTGCATCTTTTGAAGAGTAGTCACCCTACTATGCGCCTGTGTACATTTAATCATTCTCTACACACTTTATCAGCAAGCCTTCTCCCTGTAGGAGGAATACAATTAGGTACAGTACTAATTTATTATAAATAAAGCAAAGACCTGGTAAAATAACCTAGTTATCAATGTTTCATGCAACTGTGCCTATGAAGTACTAGCTAACAGTCTCACTATGAGCCTAGAGAAATACCTGCAGCATTGATAAATCCTAACCAACATGGCTTTATTAAAAAAAAAAAAAAAAAAAGAGATTATCATCATATAATACAGGAAAACTGTTGGTTTTAATTGAAGTAACTAGAGATTTATGGAAACCAACTGGAGCTTTCTTCCACTAATATGATAAAATCCTTCAGTACCATTAATAAGGAAATGCATCTCAACAAAGAAAGCCTCGAGTTTTTTTTGTATACCATGCTGACCCATTTTATGTATTTATATCCACCCCTGAATTTAGTTGAAGTGTTGTTTTATATGCAAGAGCTTCTTGTCATCAATGATAAGGAATTAAAAAGTCAGAAGGTCTCAGATTAAGGGGAAAGTGGTAGGCAAGGATGCCCTCTCTCTGGCATGCTGTTTGTTCTGACCCCAGGATCAGATCACTAGAGAGATGGAGGAGGCATTCAGGTATTCTCACAGGGAGAAATCTCCATAAAATCAGCATGTTTGTGGATGATCTGCTCCTAACTGTAATGAACTAAGAGTCATCTCTTACATATGTGTTACTCATAATGGAACACTTTGAAAGAGGGCCAGGTTTTAATCCTATTTTTAAAACCAGATAGTTCAAAAGAATTAATTGATTTTTCCTTCTTCCATGACAGAGCACAACGAATTTTTAAGTGGCACCATGATATTAGGTAGGAACACATTTATGCTATGATTCTAAGAGGACGTGCTTCAGTTTAGTAAAACAGGTCCTTCCCTATACCTCCTCTTAACACAACCAAAATTCCCCTCACTGCTGAGTAAACTGGGGAGAACAGGAGAGGCTCAGGAGCCACCACTTCCCCTGTCAAGGAAGGGATATGGGGAAAGGACTGAGGTTTCCTCTTCCCCAGCTTCTCTTGCTTAAGTGCTGGAGGAGAGAGCAACTTTTTTTCTAAAAGAGACAAAGGGACACAATCACAATTCACATTAAATAAAGCTTAGGACCCTAAACTCTAATCAGTCTGACATAATTTTACAGTGTAGCCCTGATTATCAATATTTTTTATTGGATGAATGAGGTCTATATAGTTCCCGAGGATCAACAATAAAATTTCCTATTTTCAAGTGCTTTATGTTAGAGGAGTGCACGGACGTTTCTCAGCCATATGTACACTCTAAGGGATTGCTTTTACACTTCTGATACAAAAAAAACATGAGCAGAGGGAACATGGGGCTTTGTTTTGATTCTTAATTATAACACCGGTGTTCCCCATGGAAAGAAAAGGCCAAATCCTAGCACTTTCAAAATTTGCCTGAGAGAATTTTCAAAGGTCATCTTTGGCAGGAGAGACTGTGCCCTGGCTGGCCTGATGGCACACTAAAGGGAGCTGCAGAGTGCACTGTATTATCCCAGATTTTCAAAACCACTCTGCAGACCACAAACAATATAAAGCCACAAACAGCATTAGTTTGGAGGCGTCAAAATTCTCCAAAACTCTTGCCAAGGACTCAGAAAGATAGATAAAGACTGCAGTAGCAACCCCAACTATTCTCTTGCTAGGCTGACCTGGCACCTAACACCTCCTGGGTGCTCTGAGACAAGACAGGATCCTGCTGGAAAAAATGCAGTTCTAGAAAATTCTCTTGTAAGGGCAGTAACTTTACATAACCCATGAGAACTAACTACAAAATCTCAGCTCACTATGTCCTTGGAAAATGAAAGCACTGACATGGAAATCTCCCTTACTCCAACAGGAAGGGAAAACTTTTCCACCTGATAATAGATCCACCTGACCTACAAGCACAGTGAGTAATGCAGCTCTACAGAGGAGAGCTATAGCAGGGACTGCTGGCTTGGCTGAGAGCCCTTGAGACAGCTCAGCTCCTACACAGAGATCTTTCAATTTCATAAGATGCAATTCAGCTTGCTGGCTTATATGAATCATACAAGCATGTCAATGGAGCCATTTTTAAAACCTTTTTATTTTTTTTACAATCAAAATGAAGGCATATTCAGACCTTTTCCTGTGAAGAGCTGAAATAGAGACAGGCTATTTTTGTCTCTTAAAAGCGTGATGCATTTGTGACATATCAACACTGCAATCTGTATTATTTCTAATTTTATAGTTTTAGAATTTTTATTTGAACTGGTCACTTTAAAATATCACCAAACCCATAACTCTGAGTAATTTCTTTAAAATGTGTAACAACACTTGAGAAACTTCACATGTACATCAGTGGCAAAGAAATCTTTGTCTGTGAATACCGTACCTCAGGGAAGGTAACTTCCTTTACTAGTATGCAATTCTTCCCACAACCAAAACTTAAAATTCTGTTGTAGAAATACCCAATGTCTTACAGAGTCAGAAACCTTGAAAGGCAGCTGACAGTCTACATCATATGACATTATGCATCTGAATCTCTAAAAATAGCACGTGGATCTCCAATCAGGATTTGAGAACAACATGATTTGTAGGGTATGTTCAGCAAAACTAAAGCTACCTTTGTACGAGAAATTTTCAGCAACACCTGCATATTGTCCTATCACCTTTCCTATTCTGAATTTTATATCACTCTGCCTGGTCCCAAAGGTGCTGCAAAAGCCCTTGTGCTACTCATACCAGGGTCAGGTCTAACCCTATTTTCAGGGTTACTACTCAGCATACTGTAACAACTTTGCTTCTTTGCCATTTCTTCCCACTGGTTCTCCTCAGAAAATTTCCTGAAAAATTTCCCCCTTGTGAATGCTGTGAAGTTGTTTCTATTTTTCTGATTTAGTCAAAATATCAGCTAGAAAATAAGATTGAAAAGAAAGAGAAAGAGATGACACATGACGTTGTGGTAAGAAATGCAGGCTTCAAAATGGTAAGGAGATTAGGGTATGGGTATGGGTTCCCCTCTTCTGGTGCTCTCTGTCAGCCATTAGAAAACATAATCATGAGGGAAAGGCACAGGGAAGGAAATAATTCAAAACTTAATTGAAAATATTTCATAGAAAATAGTTAAATATTTTATTTTATAGCTGCAGCTTCAAAAGCAGCTACTGCAATCAAATGCAGTTTTGCCAAGGTTAGCAGTTTCAGTAATAGGAAGTTCATCTTCCTCATCTCCTTCTGAATGAGCAAGCAAATAGAGCTGCTGACATGCCAGATTATCTATTTGTCAAATTTAAACTTAATCCTAATATAAACCACACAGCATCTTGTTGAAATAGACCCATTAGATGTGGTTCAAACTTGCTGCTCGGACTTCATGCAAATGAAGATCTCTAGACAGGCAAGTTTGGCCCAAGGCACTGTGAACCTTCAGTCAGGTCCTGGTGTTTTTGCAAATTCAACATTTCTGCAGCAGTTTAAAGGAAGTCCATAAGTAGCATTTAAGTAATATAAAACACAGCAATAAATAGTCAAATTCATCAGTACTGTTTAAGAATAATGAGTCACGGACAGACTCAGTGTTGCTGTGTTTCATAGTGGGTTTTTCTTCCCTCAGTTTGAAATGACCCATTTGCAATGGGCCACTGAACACTGTACTTCAATTCATGTTCTTGACATATCTTTCACACAAAGTCTCCAAACACCTCATAAACATTAATAAATTAAGCTGCAAGAGCAATAATAATTTCAGCTTCACATTCATAGAACCTAAGTCTCAAACTCTTCCTGAGTATCCGTGGCAGATCTAAAAATGAAATTCAAACTTCCAATCACTTTGAATTAGGCTTCTCTATTAAAGCATGCAATCAGACAGTCTGATTCAGGTTGGATGAGATCTCAGGAGACCACCTCCAAGCAGCACTGTCTACTGCTCTACACCAGGCTGATCACAGCTTCATCCAGCCAAGGCTTGGCTACCCTCAGGGAGGGAGGATACACCACCAATGGACAATCTCTTCCAGTCTCTGACCACCTGCACGGGCAAGACATTTTCCCCTTGTCTCCAGGCAGCATCTCCCCTCGTTCGACCTGGGCCCAGTATTTTTTCCTTGCACCATTTCTGAGCTCCTCTGAGAAGAGTCTGGCTCTGCACCCATCCAGCTCCCCTCAGGAAACAAAGTGTCCATCAAGACCCAACTCAGCCATCCCATCTCCAGGATGAAGAAACAGCCCCTCGGCCTCTCCTCCTGTGCCATGATCAGTCTGATGGCCCTTCATGGGCTCCTTCCCATTGGTCAGCCTCTGTCTTGTCCTGGGATCCCCAGCTTGGCACAGGGACTCCACAAAGAGACTGTCAGAACCAAGTGGAGGGAAGGACCCTTTCCCTCGACCTGCTGGGTGCAGCGGTGCCAGCACAGCCCTGGGGCTGGTTGGCCACCCTTGCTGCAAGGACACACCACTGACCCTGTGCAGCTGCTTGTACAACAGCACTCAGGGCCTTTTGGGCAGAGGTGCCTTTCTCCAGGCTCCAGGAATATCCCCCAGGCTTGACCTTTCAGTGATGGCAGACAGCAGCTTCATGATGACACACGACAGCATCCTCAGATGCCTCCAGTGTGTCCTGGCTGCTCCTGCAGACCAGCTTATTTAAATAGACCCTAATTCCATCCTCCCCTACTGTGGCTGCTCCCTCCCTCCCTCGAGTTTTGCTTCTAGGCCTGAGACTGGGCAGACTCTGACAGTAAAGGCTGCAGTTTCATGGAGCAGTGCATCCATTTGACTGGTTTCCCTTCTCATTTTTACTGCTGATACACTTGTAGTAGCCATTTTTATGTCCTGCTCATCCCTCACCAGTTTTGATTCCAGACAAGCTCTGAACTTCCTCGTCTGCTCCTTCAAGCCTGGACTAGCACTTTTCTGTTGCTTCCTGTAGCTTGTCCCTACTTCTATCTCCCATCTGCTTTCTTTTTGCATTTAAGCTCAGGCAGGGGCTCATCTGTCATCTCAAGTTTCCATTAGCAATTTCCCCCCTAATTTCTTTGAAATCTTATACCCAGTGGCACAACTTCACTTCAACAGAGTTAGAATTTTACCACCCTTGGGAAATTGCTACTGTCAACTTTGTCATCTTGATAATAAAATTTTGGTTTTCTGTCATTGTTTATTACAAATAAATGCTTATGCTATAAATTATTTTATATAATTAAGATGAACCTAAAAATACTTCAGTTTGATACACAACTACATCTGCATCATCTTACAGCAGCAGCCCCTGAAATGTGATGAAACAATACTAATTCACTGTGACAGGAGATATAACTTAGTCTTTCAACACAGAATTTTAGCAACTGAAAAATGCTTTCCAATCATCTCCAGCAGCACACAGGAACATCCATCAGTGCTATTTTCACTTTTCAGAATTAAAATAGGTACATGCAAACTCTGTAAAATTTTGCCTTTCCAACATACCTGTAAAGAACTGAAGGTTAAAGAGAGCACTATCCAAGAGAGTCCTTCTGGAAAGCATTAACTCACAAGAAAGAGAAAAGAATAACATTTTTGAAAGGACATGAGAAAATTTTCAAGCCTGTTTTCCTAACTTTCTGGACAAGATATTTATATTCAAACCCTAAACACTGCTTGCTGTAGTCTGAAGCATAGAGACACAGTTAGGAAAACCAACAAATATGAAAATAATATGACAGCAAACTTACATTCCTGTTGAGAAATAGCTTTCATTAGGAAACATTTGCACCAATTTCTGGTATACATTGTTTAAGATGGCTGACTGAGCAGTTATCTTTAAGCTTGGACTCAGTGATCTTAAAGGTCTTTTCCAACCTAAATGATTCTATGATTCTAAGACGTGGAACATACTAAAGTGGTTACTTCCATATATTTTTAAAAAATGCTTGCAAGCGAAACTGAATGCCTGCTAGATCATTCTCTCTTTTTCCACAGTTTAATGTTAACAAAAACTTGGCACAGGTACTTAATGAATTTACATCCATCTCCCACTCTGCTTTCCATCCCTGTTCCAAACACTGATATGCTCAGGATCTAACTTCTCCTTCCTTGAGAAACATCCCTAACAGCATTTCCCCCCAAAATTTCAGGAAGTATATCTTTCCAAACACCCCAAAGCTCAAACCCAGACTCACACTGTTCTGCTCACTATCTGAAGATGCTTTTATTTCAATAACAAACTGCCCACCTGGTGATTCTAAACTAACGCTTCCTTTCCCACTTCTCTTCTTACAGACTGTTTCTTCCTCTTCCCTAAGAAATGTGTTGCAATAATAACAGTATCTCCCACTCTTCTGTGATGACAGCTTATGCCCAGTTCTGTATTCCTGCAAAACTCCCTCCTCACTTACTCACACGGGATCTCTTTGAGTTCTGGGTAACCAGATTTTCCCAACGCCTTCACAAAGCCTATCACTGTGACATTACTTTGTATATCTTAAGAGCTATCTTTGTCCTTCTGGTTGTCACTTCCCCAAGGCAAAGGCAATGTTTTTCCACAAGTTCTCTTTAGTGCTGATTATATCACACAGATAATTTTTAATTACCTTTCTGTTCAGAGCCACACCATCTTCACAGTCCAACACCGCACAATCTACATTTAGTGATGGGATTTTTCTTATCTTCTTTTCATCATCTGCAGGTACATACAGCACAGCCCGTCTGGGAACATACTTGTGTGATGATGCAAAGTGATAACTAAGCTTAGGAACACCAGCTGGCAGAGGAGAATCCACCCTGTAAAGGATATTGTTGAAATTAGATTATTGGCAATTTACAGCAATGCTGTAAATAATACGTGACTATATTTTAAAAGCAAAACATTCCTACCTAGATGGTGGCTGGTTTTGGGCTATTTATATATATTTTTCCCCTTTGGAAGAGCAAAGTTAGGGAGATATCAGTATTACAGTTAATTACAATATAGAACTCCAAAACCACTGTGTTCAATAGAAGTTGCAAATTTAATCATAATTGAAGACCTGACAGGGCTGAGGCTTATCCATGCAGCCTTAATTACTGCTTGTTCTGGGTGCTATGGTAAGTATGAAATATAGAAAGGTGGTGGTTGGCTTTTTCCCTGTCATAGGACTCCTCTGTAGGATGCAGAAAATGCTGGGAATGGGTCAGGACTGCTCTGGGGAGGAGAGGCTGCTATCTGCCACATTTCCTCCAGGAGCTGGATGCCATGCTGTGAATGAAGCAGGGGTGCTGCTTAAAACAAACACAGGTTTGTGAAGTTCATTTTGCAACCTTAGCATTATATCAACAAATGCATTTGCATACAAATTTTAAATAAGCAAAATGGATGGAGGGGAAAATGAAGAAAACAGAATGAAACCCCATGTAGTGAGGAACCTCACTACTCTCTTCAGACCTTCAGATCCACAGCACAGACTTCCATTGACAGAGTTCATAAACACACCACCATCAGCAGCAGGTTTTTGGCTGTGGTGTCTTTTAAAATTTTTAAATGCTTTGTGCACCACACTTCAGTGCAGGTGTGAGTGCCACATGGCTTGAGAGGATCACATCCCTGTGGCCCGTAGGTGTGAGGTCTGGGGTGGTCTCCACCATGTGCTGACATTCCTGGTGAGGGCCCAGCTAACCAGGCAGGAGCTGGGTTAGTGCACTTGGAGGCTGTGGGACTGCCAGTGGAGGCTGCCCTGGAGTGCTGTGGGGAGCTTGCTTTGCTCCATAATTTCAAGCACAGAGAAATAAATTACAGAGAGTGCCACTGTGTTTCTTGGCCTTCCAAAAAAAAACCCCTTGCCTGCTCCTGTTCCTCCCCACTGCATGCCATACCCCCTAGGCCTATCCTGCTACACCAAAGATGAGGACAAAATAATACAATTTGCCTTCATATTAAGCACAAGGCACTTACACCACAAAATAATCCCACCATATAACACCATTATGCATTATCATGTATATTATTCAGCACTTTGAATAATGCAAAGCTTTCCTAGCACCATGCTGAACATGTCATTATCACATCATGTCAGGGACCCATGCATTTTCCTATGCCCCTCTTAATAATGCTTCCTAAGTTGCTAGACTTGGATGACACATGGCTACACACACATGTGGGTTTTCTTCAAAGCAAATATGACTAACACTCTCAAATTCTTGGAAATGAGTTCAGTCAATCTAAATCAAAGCCAATGTGGTTTGTCACTGACAGACTGCTGTAATATTCACCTTTCTAAGCTCAATCTGTTGAAGAATCCTCTCTTCCCTAGAATGTGCATCCTAGAAGTTGAATATAAGACTTGGGTTAAAAATATGAAGAAAGTCTTCATCACATTTTACCTCAGCAAACTAAATTGAAAAGGAAAACTATCTCATCTGCTGCATCTCTGCCTATCCTGTGTGGATCCACATTTAAAGCCTACAAAAACCACTGCCAGGCTCTTCTTTGCAACATGTCTGGTAATGCTTAATTCAGTTTAAGAAACGGGACAACTTGGCAGTTATATAGAAATTCTTTAATTAAAAGTGCCAGTATTACCCTTGTTAATAACAGCAACAGCTTCAAGACTCAGGTGGTGGAGGTCCTATCAACACCTGTAGACATGCAACTGAGATTCACTGAGCCCTTCCAAGGTACTCTCTTTGCCTCTCTCTCACAAAGTACTTCATGTTCCCTGCTTCAGGCTGAAGTGGGGATGGTAACAGAACTTGTGGCAACTCAAGTGGCTGCTAGACAAATCCACTTATCTCATTTTCTTGCAGGAGCACACTTTGGGAGAGCAAGGACGAGGTGGAAGAGTGGTTTATCTCAAATGGAAAGAAGAGGATCTTTTTTTCAGCGTGACACAGAGGTCAGTAAAGAAGTCTGCAGTCCTTCCCTAAACATATATGAGGGAACAAAAGTGATTAGTTTCTATTCTCTTTCTCTGATGGCTTCAGCCTTGTGGTTCCCAAGGGCACAAAGGAATCAAAGAGCTCAGCCCATTAATAGTTAACTCCAGCCTAGAGCCAAGCAGCCCCTGAAGCACCCTTAATGACTGCCTCTCACCAACCTCCAGCCCGACAGAAACCTGATAGACACGGCTAACACCATAATCTCAGAGCATGCTGAGATGAGATGTATCTTCTGTCACACACGTTTCCCGGGATTTCTTCTGGGCTGTCATCAAACCAAGGGCTGTTTGACCAGCCGTTTTCCCTCTCACTGCTGCAAGCCCCATGAAGGCAGCCCTGCTCTCCATACCACACACAATGCCGTGTACTGGTGTGTAGGTGAAAGCACCATTACCTGCAGACCAGACTTAGTCAGGTGTCACCATCCAGGTCTGTAAATTTGTGTTTAGATGGAGGAACAGTACAGCTTCCTCAGCAGACCACCTGACTCCAAACAAGTGATAGATTTAATCCATTAAAACACCATCACTTAATAGGATAATGCTGGAAATGCAACTGCCTGGTCAGTATTTGGATCTCCTCCTCAGCTAAACAACTTTGTAGCCACAAAGGCTCAAACAACAGGTTTCTCTGGACACAAGTTATTTTTAAAAATATACTGTTGATGTATCAAATTATTAATTCTATGGGATATCTTAGCAAGTTGAAGAAGAAATAATTTTTTTCAAAAGGTATGGCCAGGAAAAAAAATATACAGCAGGAGCTGGTGTCAGTGGACCAACACAGAATCCTTCTCCTTTCAAAACTAAGAGCTCTAGAAATATTCATATTAAATAAGAGTTTTCAGCAAGTATCTTTAGGTATGACTGCAGTAAAGGGTATCATACGCTAATTCTTTGACACATATTCTTTAATCATCACTGTGCATTTTCCTTGCAATGTCATATTTTATGTTCTACAATAAAAAAGGAGAAGAAGACATGAATTAATTAATAGATCTGTTTGTCTATAGGCTTATTTTAAACAGTGGCAAGGCTTGGGGTGCTCTGTATATGAGCAGTTAGCTAGTCTGGTAGGAAACATACTCCTGATTATCTTGACTTCTGTTATTTTGATAGAATAAAAAAATCCCCAGCAGTTGCTTTTTTAGGACAAAAAACCCACACAGCACTGCAGTCTCGATTATACTGTTAACCCTGTGCCATAAAGAGGAGGAAAATCTTACATATATTTCCTGGCTCCAAGTATTTTAATGATTCAAACTAAGCTTGACTATGCTTTAAACTAAACACATGGACAAAAGCCAAGTGAATTTGCTAAGACAATGTTTCTTCCTTTAAGCACTGTAAGTTAAAACAAGGACTAGGCTATTGGGTAATGCTCATTAAATTGTTTTACAGCAGCATATTTTCATTCATAGCATCTGGCAGCATGCTGAGTGCTCTTGGGTCTTGGAAATAAAACTAAATTTCTTCAGCAAACATAACACTCTACTAAAGTCTTCATCAAATATGTAAAAGTAGCTGGCAAGTTAAAGTTACTCGTGGTCCTCTGAGAACCATTTCACCCAAGAGTGAATAGTTCATCCTCAGGAAGGAGAAAAGAAAACCTATTTGACTACTAAGAGACACTGCAGTTTGCAATGGCAGCCATACAGCGTGACTGCGAACAGTGAAATTACCCCAAATTATGCAAATTTCCCTGCTGTAAGCTTCATTTTCACATTCCAGCATTGCTCATACTCATACTTAACTGCACACACCTGTGCAGTCACACTGGAGCCAACAACATATAGCTCACAAAGTAAAGTACTCGCACAAGTGATTTCCAGCACTTTAACCTGTGCCTCGGTTCTCTGATTATTTGCTAAATCAAATCACCCCTGGAAGATCTGCCAAACACATAGAAAAATATTCATTGCTCAATAGGCCAAGTCTTTCCTTCTTCCATCTTTGGCATAGTGTTGGCAAAGTGCAAAGAGCATTTTTAGACATTTCACTAAAAGTATTAAAAAATCTGGATAATTTCCACAACATGTATTTTTGACCTCTGTGCATGTAACTGCATACCATGATCTCTGTGTAGCTGTGGAAGAAGGACAGAAGTGATCCAAGACTCACAATAGCCCCTGAACAAGACCCAGCTAATGCAGGAAAACCTCTTACAAATTATTTCTGCAACATGTGCAAAAAAAACCCCACTTCGGAGAAAACATAATGGCTTTCCTGTGTTGAATTTACCGGGGAGTAGCACACCACTGCAGACAAATAATCTGCCAAAAACAAAGGAAACTTATACGGAATTACAAAGCCGCGCAATTTGCATAGTAATTCTTTCTAATTAAGAAAAGAAGATACAAGTTGTTTGTTATAAACATCAGCAGGCCCTGTGCAAATACGAAGGGCTCGCAGCCGCGCTGAGTATTTGTCGAATCAAAGCGACTCGCTGGAGAGTTTTATTGGTACAGCTGCGGCGCATGCATTTTATCACACATGCTAATAATCCTGGTTATGGCACTAACATTTTAATCATTTGTTCTCTGGGCTTGTTTCTCAAACAATTAGCACTAATGAATGGCCAAAATACCTCGGATCATATATGTCTAATTGCAGTCAAGAGCGGTTATTGTCCGCATGTACATTTCAATTCACCTCTGGGGATAATGTTTGTTAATTGTATTTCTTTATATAGCAAGTGAAAAAAGGCTGTTCACTCAAAAAGGGACTAAGTGTTCTCTTCTTTCCCTTTGTTCCCACAAGAAGCTAAAGTCACTTCAAGAGGCACTTAATCCCATCATCCATGGTTACAATTGCCTTACAGCATCAATCAAAAAGAATCTGAAGTAAAATGATGCAGCTATATTGTGTAATTAAAAGCAATTCAGGTAGTTATTACTTGGGGCATTTTCCAGGTCCAAATACTTAAAATGGCACTGCGGGGATTCTAAATACTGTAGTGTTTTAAATTTGGTGAACTACAATATCTCACAGAGAAAGGGAAGGAATATGCAAAAAAAAAAAAAATCTCCTAGTGTGTATTGTAAAGTGAAAGAAAAGAGGAGGAACAGCTAACGTTTGAAGTGACAAAATCTACAAGTCTCCATATAAAAGGGAAATAAAAATATCAAGAAGAGAGAAAAGGGGAGGAAAAAGAAAAGGACAGCAGTTTTCAAGGAAAAGAAATTCCTCGTAATTGTTTAAAAGTTAACATGTGAAAAAATGCTAACATTTCCTCGAATGGAAAACAAAAGCTCATGTCACAATCTTTACCATCAGAATACAGGTCCCCAGAATCTTAGTGCTCTCCTAGTGGATATAAATCCGGGTAAAGCAAGCAGCTCTTCTTTAGGAAAAAAAAAAGAAAAAAAGAAAAACACTTAAGTTAAAAGTGAAGAGCTATGATATTTACTTTTGAATAAAATGTAAAGGAAGGAACTTTACGTAACAACTGCCACTAAACCCTGATCCAATTATGCTGAAATTAAAACTGGGAGGTTATCAACATACCAAACACTCAGCTTTACATTTTGATTTCTTCCTTTGTTCCAGACTCAGTACGGTCATTTCCCTGACCCTCAAAAAACTAATTAAGAAACCCCCCCAAACCTAAGCCCTTGCCAGGGCAGGCAGAAGCCACCAGCTCTCATGGTTTGAGATCTCTTGACAAGCAGTTTTCTTTACTGGGAGAGGCTTTGTTTGATTTTAAACTTCCCACCATAAGGCTGATACTATCTCGCACAGATGTAACGTGAACATTAATTCCCCTGAAGCTGATGGAAAACATAAAAGTATAAAATTGGCCCCCCAAAAGTGTGAAGAAGGTGAAAGAATAAACCCTAATACTTCCACAGCATCCTAAGGGAGACAGGCGGTCTGCACCCAGCTGCGGGGACTGAGAGTGGTGAGCTGAAGAAGCGCTCACAAAAACTCAGTGAATTAAGAAATTTAACCCCCGTAACAACCAGCTTTGGATATCAAAAGGGACAGATTGGAGGGGGTTGCTCCTGAGAGCACTTGCCTGCTGGAAAAACTGTAGCAGGGAGAAATGAAAAAGGAGCTTCCAAGTGACCTTTCACAAGCACTCACTCCAACTGATCAGGACTCATTGCATTATAGCCAAAAAACAGAGAGCTGAACCAAATGGGAAGGGAGACCTTCACTGATAAAAAAAAAAAAAAAAAAAAAAAAAAAATCATGACACAAAGAAGTGTGAGTGGAAATGAAAGCTAAACACCAAATCCAAAGCTGATGGAAAGTAATTTTAGGAAAAATATGTGTCTTTGTCTGCTATTTATAATTTTTTCCTATGTCCACTAAATCAATGTAAGTTATATAACTGGGCACCAGAGAAAAGATTGAATACAAACCAGGAACTTACCAGGAAAGGCTTAAAATTATAAATTATGGACCCCCTAAGCCATAAAATGATAAAAGGCTATCATAGGTTAAATAGTTAACCAAACTTTCTCCTCCCATTAGCACTAAATGTAAAAAAAAAAAAAAAAAAGACCTTTTATTTACCCCACCAAGTTCTTTCAACTACATTTGACCCTGTTGTTTTGGTTCACTCTGAACTCCATCATGCCTTAAATTGCTTTGACTGAAGATCAGGCATTTTTTTCTTCTCAATTCAAAATGGCCAAATTAGACAGCGAAGATAAAAAATAAAGGACCACTGGCTTCTCATATTACTAACGTCTCCTGTTTTCAGGGCAGCAAAAATAGTCTGTTTATGAGGAAGGGGTGAGTGCTACAGTTCTTTGACTTAAGAAGTGAATTTCAAAAGAGATTTAAATAATGGCTCAGGGTGACAAGGGCTGCTGCTTCCTACTAATGGCAACAGGCTGCTCCTCTCGGACAGCCTGTGTGTGTGTGTGTGTGTGTGTTTGCTATCATCCAAGGTTAATTGGTGTCCTGTCTTGGGGAGCTTTAGCATATGTGACATACAGTTGAGGCTTTGCTCCCTTCCTTACAGTGTGGATAACTGAATAACTCGCCATGCCCATAAAGTATTCTCGAGCTGAGTTGTATCTCGCTTTGCTTTTACCATTGACAAAGTATCTGGCTCCTTGGGATTCTTTCTGCTGCTTAATCAGACCCACAGCACTGCAGGGCAATGGAAAAGCATTCTGTCTGTAACACATTCACTTTGCCACTTTCACCTAAGGAACATGTAGTTAAGATAACAATCAATTTCCCCATCTTCCTAAATATAAAGATACATATATAAACACTAAGTATGGACAGTTTTTGTTTCAAGAAAATTATAAGTGCTTTCATTTATTTAACTAATTCTGTTTCTAAGTTGCATTTTTTAAATCTACAACACTGTAAAGAGATTTTGCAAAATTTTGTTGAGCTGTATGTTTTCTTAAGGGAAACTCTTGCATTACATTTTTTTAACAGAATTGCAACTAGCAGCTGCAACAGAAATTTGCAACACGTTTTAAAAACCAAAACCACCCCACAATAAAGATGAAGATCCAATACCAATATCAAGAGATTTAGAAAAAAACTACACATAACTTAGCCCTTTTAAAGGTGTGCATGGAGAAGTAAGAAGATATTGCTTAGGATGTATGATGATGTATTATTTGTTTTGATTTACTTGGTTTTGAGTTTTGTGTACAGACAAATACGCACCAAGTGTTATCAGAGCTGTGTGGCATGAAGGAAAAAGCATGCCTTTGGAGGTTGAGAATCTTCCAATTCAGGGGGAGGACCAATAACATGTCCTGGAACATCCCATGCCAAAATCTGTCTTAGGAAGTGAATATATAAAACTCACAAATCTGCAATGGTTGCACTTTTATACAGTCAGACCTCTCCTGGTGGCCTCTGCAGAAAAGCTGAACTTTGAAGAGATTCTTTATGTCACTGCAAAAGCACTCTTGGCTCTTCCAGTTCTCCCCTCCATCTTACCAACAGGTACTTACTTCCCTTGCTCCTTATTCTGCCCCAGCATTTTCACGCATTGACTTTGCACCCACCCATCAAAATTTGGTACCACCCATACAAAAATTGGTAACTATGCTTGGGCAGAATTTCTTTTCCTCCTGAACATGCTTTTCCCCTCTTTTCTTTCCCACTCCCCTCTATTCCCTCCGCGTCAGTTCCCACACCAGGACACCGAGAGCATCCCCAGCTCCTGCAGCCCCTGCCACTGGTCCAGCTGTGTGCGCCTTGGCTAAATGCTACAAGGTCAAGATCGAGACCAGGATTCAAAAATTCCACGCTAATTACTGTGATTAAAGTCCGAGTCCCAAACTCATCCAAAGACTCCTGAGCAGTTTAGAAGCAGGCTGCTAATGAGTTATATACAAAATAAGAAACAGGCACTTGATAAAGTCAGAATCAATAAAGTGCCATTCCTGCCTGTTAAAATGATCTTGCCATCCTAAACAGTCACTATGCTCACCAGAGCCTGTGCAGGTTAGATATCCATGTCTGCATGGCGTGAGAGAAAACAGTACAGTCCTTGAAATCACTTCTGATTTATATCTGAAGTAAAATAAAATTACACTAAATCTGTGACTGACAATATTTAGCAAAAGGAAATGAATAGAGTGTCAATGCACTAGTGCTGCAGAAGTCAGAGGAAAGAAGGAATTTGTCATCCACTTTGGGTCTTTCAGAATTTCTGATTTTTTATTACAAACTGTTGTCTTCATCATTTTGGTTGTGGTGGGGATATTTTACAAACTGAAGGTCCCTTCACACTTCTAAGAATTTTTAACTGGTAGACCATATTTTATCTCAATTTGCAATTTATGTCAGTCTACACTTAGTCAAACCACAAACATTTTTATGATTTCTGTACTTAGAAACATAGGTAAATTATAATACTAAATAAGACACAGACATTTTTATCATATAGGAAAATGAAAACAATATTGCAGTCTTCCCTGTATTTTGAAATGGCTCCTGTAAACCCACTTGAGCATGTGCCTAGCCCAGAGAAATCAAAAGGACTAGTCAAACACTTACAGTTAACCGTGTGCTTAAGTGCCTCCAGGACTGGGGATTAATTTTGAATTATGAAACTTAGGCTATACATATAGTAGGTCAACCTACTTTTTTTCAAGTTTTTGTACAGAGACTTGTGCAAAATTGAGACTTAGATGTATAAAGATGCAGTCCAGGTAGTGAATAACTTTTAAACAATATAAAGATGCTCAATTTCAGCTGGAGAAAAAAAACAAACCTGCATGATATTTTCAGGCCAGGATTAAAAGTAAAAATATTATTTATGTTTAGCTAAGCATGATTTTGTAAAATTATTATATTATGCAGAGGAATTATTAAACAGAAGAATTATTTTGCATTAAACTGGACTTATTCAGAACGTTTTCTGTGCCAAATAACTGAGCAGTGAAGAACAATTTAGGAAGCAATTAGTAAATATTAAATCACTGAAGAACAGAACTATAAAACTACAATGCACTGCAATTACATAAAAAAAGAGAAAATGTTGTAATTACATCAAAGCTGATGCAATATGACAGAAAAAAAGAACGAATACACAATGCTATTAGTTCAACAGCAATTGTGGCCACACTAATTGAAAATCAACTGCTCTCTGGTTTTGAATACAAGCCCGGTGGAAATTTAAAAATATTTCCTAAATGGAAGATAAAGAAGAATGCTTAGAAATCCTGCAGTGCTCCAGGCAACACTTAACTTTGGAAATGTCTACAGGCAGAAATACTACCCTGCAATATGGCTCAGGATGGCACAAACAAGCATCTGTGTTTATTTTTTAACTAGTGGATTTATAAGAGCAATGAAATCCCTACATAAGCATTTTATATTGACCTGATATGGACTTACTGTTTTAACCAGCTTTTTAACTAACTCCATAAGTTAATAAAGGCAACTACATGAATCCTTACTGCCTACACATTAAGATAAGAAAAACATTCATTAAGCAATATCCAGACTGTTTTAATTACAGGAATATCACTCTTATTTGTAGTATAATGTTCGTTAAGTACAGTATAACATTTTCTTAAAATGCCCCAGAGGCAGCTAAACTCTTGATTAGCTATTAAAAAAAAAAAAAATTCCCTTAACTTCAATCGCAGGAGTTAATGCCTACTGCAATGAAATTCCAGCACTTATAATCATGCAAAAATGTCATATGTAAATCTTATTAACCATGAAAACATTATATAAGATCAAATGAATCTTCTATGCTGTTAGCACTACTCAGTGTTAGCAAAATGTTGGAATCTTTCTGTGATGATTGTGGTTGTAACAATAATAAGCCCAGCCCTATTTCTTTTGAAAATGACATCAATTGAAAAACAGCTCTTATTTTATTAAATTCAAAATATAGCAAGGAATGCCCAAAAATTCTGACTTCTATATTTTCATGCCTTTAACTACATCTCTGTTCTATTATCCAATGTTAAAACATACAAAACTAGTAGCAGAGAGTGGATTAAAAAACAGTATAAAGACAGAACCTTCATGATATCCAGTAAATAAACACTTTATTTAACTGCTTTATTATCCAATAATAAAACTTCCTTTTCCCCCTGCCTTTTCCACTACATTACAAAATTTAACATTATTACTGTTATTGTACAGAGGACAATGAAACATCTACATTTTTTTCAGTATTTATCCTGCATCTCCCCTTATTCCATACATGTCTTGAAAAAAAAGCTGTTTATTTTTTATTTGCCAACACCATCAAGAATTTAAAAAGTCATGACCAACAAGATGCATTAAAAATTGCAGTATTTTTAAAATGCACATTGAAACATTGTTTTCTGGTTCTGTGCCCCTGACTTTGTATTTCCAAGCTTTTTCAAAGACAAAAATTTTCTTTAAAAGGAAAAAAAAAGTTAAAGGTACGATTTCAGGAATCTAGGATTAAAGGAAATAACAAATACGGTGACGTTAATGATAAATAGGTGACAGTTGTCAGCTCATTTTGGTCATTCACAAAAGCAGCTGAAGGATAATTTTATTATATGGGAACAGGCATGCCAAACCCTAATTCAGCAATGGCCCTCCAAAACCATCTCTGTAGTAAGGTCAGCAAACTAAAAATTGCAAATTTAGCACCCACCAATGTCTTCAAGCTCAGCACCTCTCTATCCACAGCGTTTCCCATAGTGACTGATCAGCATTTGCCACCCTGAAAGGGACAAATCCCTCACTCTGCTGAGCTGGTGGGTCAGATCCTACCAACCCCATGGGTGCATATTTATGGGGTGTGGTCAAAGCCATGGGTGCACCTTTCCAGAGCAGATTCAGCCATAATCTTCCTCTGACTAAGGCAGTTCCTCATGTCCCTTGAGGAGGCAATCTTGCCAGGGGGAGATGAGCCCCATCCCAGGGTGTCCCCAGCAGGGAACCAATTTCAAGGAAGACATTGCCTGTCCTACCAGGCATAACCTTTGCTGCACAGGCAAGCTCAGAGACCATAAAGGTGCTGAACCTACCAAGGCAGATAATATGAATGTGTGATGGATGATAAACACTGGCCAAGGAATACAATGTAACACTAAATCAGAAGATTGCTATAGCTTTACATTTTTTTTAGCCCTATTCCTAAGCTACTTTTAGAATTTAATTCTCTAAACATTTTCACAGAACTTTTCAGATTAGCTTTGCCACATCCCAGGAAACTCAGAAACCTATCCTAAAACCATGGCTCCCAGGTCCCTGTTTCAGATCCCCCACTTAGAAAGTCCCATCCCATTTGATCGTCAGTTCGTCATCAACATGGATGCTTTAAAAAATCATCCAGACTGAAAGTCAGATGGAGTGAAAATCAACTTCTCTGCAAATCAGTATGATTTTATAGGAAGGAAGGAAGGAAGGAAGGAAGGAAGGAAGGAAGGAAGGAAGGAAGGAAGGAAGGAAGGAAGGAAGGAAGGAAGGAAGGAAGGAAGGAAGGAAGGAAGGAAGGAAGGAAGGAAGGAAGGAAGGAAGGAAGGAAGGAAGGAAGGAAGGAAGGAAGGAAGGAAGGAAGGAAGGAAGGAAGGAAGGAAGGAAGGAAAGGTCAAATTATCAGGTAGCAGCTCTTTTTGGGGGCACCTGATCGGCCTGTGCAAGTGCAAGTGCAAATCCAAGCACTCTTATTTTATTAAATGCTCTGTGGAAGTTTCTTATCTGTATTTCCCAGGTGAAATTACTTGTGTGGTTATGGTTGCTATAACATATATTTACCCTAGCCAGAGAACACATGAAAAGCCCATTGACATTGAGGCAAAGCTGAAGAATCAAAGCTGCTCCCCTCACCAATGACCTTATTTCACAGGATGCCCCTTTTCTCCCAAAAATCACCATTTCTTTAAATGTGGGTTTTCTATCTCATTGCATCACAATGCTCATCTTCATCAGTGGCTCCCCTGTCTTAAAATTAAATTTTAGAAAACAGTCTTGTCCTTGATGTTTGCCTAGAGGGGATGAAAGAGTTGGACATTAGAGAGAAGTTGGCAGAGAGGGAAGGGAAAAAAGAGACAGAAGAAGAGGTCACCAAGCACACAGATTGCTTGGGAGACCCATGAAGAAGAAATTCTTCCAACTGCCTTAGTTTCAGAGCGAGCGTTTTTCACCTCTAAATTCTTGACACAGGCTGTTCAATATTTATTTAAAAATAAGTGAAGAGGAAAAATCCAGTGCCTCCCTTGCAATCTGCATATATAAAGAAAATGGCTTTTAGCTCATAATGATTGCACATTATAGATAAGCAAAAGTCCTGGATTACATGAAAATAAAATCTATAAGGAGAAATAGGATTAAGTCTACTTCCACATAACAGCTTTTATGACATTTAAATGAACAGCTGTGTTTCTTTAAGTAAGTGTTATAGCGTTCCACATCTGTATAAAAACTGAACGACAGACTCTCCGAACTCACTGATATATAACCTTGTAAGGAAAAAAAAACAACCCTGTGAAAATGCATAAAGGCATTGCTTGTCTTTCCTTTAAGTCTTCTTTAACAACCTGTGTCATGAATACAGGTTTAGGCTTAAGGATGACATATGTCTTTTGTCCTGTATTGGATAAAGAGAAAAATTATTCCATTACTGAATCAGCCAACTTTTTTCTTTGGGTAACATTTTAGATATACTTTAGTGCAAAGACCTTGAGATACATTTTAATTCTGCAGTGCATGTCAGTAATCTGTAAGAATATTAAGAAACAGTACCTCCCAAAGCTGATATTATATATAAGGAATTTGGACATTTTGAACCAATTTTAGTTGCACTCGATGCCTTGTTTACCATCATCTGTTTCCTTACTGATAGGAAGAATGTCATGGATGTTTCAATTTTTATCTTCTTCCTGAATAACAGTTTAGTTGAGCTGGTGTCTCAGTACTGGCAAAATTTTTTGACAGAGACTAACATCAGATGTGGCAAAAAAAAATGGTGGCATATCCACTCTCTTCTCTAGAGCACACCCAGCAGGCAAAGCCTTCCTCCTTTTTTGTGTCATTTGTGTTTAAAGAACATGCAAAACAATGACCTCATTAGTTCTATGTGCAAGCAAGAACAGGATTTGAGGCTCTAAGCAGACATTAAAATAGGCCCACCCTTAAAGGTAAGGTTTTCTTTTGGCCTGCAGCCACAACAGTTGGAGGTGACCACTTACATCTGTGTGCTTATGTTTATATATTTATGTGCCTGTATATATCTATCTACATACACAATCTATTTATATATGTGTGCACATACAAATGTACATACATAAATGTGCATATATGTACACATGTATGTATATAAGAAGACATGGCACAGAAGCACTTGATCAGTGGAAAGTGGCAAAAATTATTGACTTCCATAAATCCAATAATAAAACTGTTTTTTCTCCAACTTTTAGTCTCAAACATTCTGGAGTAAACTACCTGTTCCTGCATCTCCAGCAAAGGCATTAGAGTGGGAATTCTCCAGTGGAATACAAAGTTTCCCCAGAGCCTCATGTATACTAGTCTGAAGGTTGTTCCATTACTTATCCATGGCGCTGCCTCGCTTTGAGGTCTTTGCATCACACACTTTGCATCCACACACTGTGGGCATCCTGTGCATTCTTGCAAGTTCAGCTGTTTTATATTTACAGCTGCTGTAGACTGAAGCCATGTCTCAGTGAGCCAAAGCAGTGCTGCCCTTCACATTACTGCTGTCTTTGACAAATCCCTGCCAGAATAAACAAGGCACGTGTTTTTTGCCACAAATGACACTCCTTCTTTCCACTTCATCTCTTGGAGCTCAACGCTTTTAGCCATGAAAAAGTGAACACTTTTATATCCTTTTTTCCTTGACTCTACTCATACTACTTTGGAGATGAAGGAGGGAATTTAGAGGCTGTTTCACCAAGTCTCTACCAGTATATGTTAATAGGGGAGAAGAAAGACTAATGGTTAAAATAGACATTTCCAGTGATACCTAGAGGCATTAAACTGAACCACAAAAGTATGGGGTTGGGAGAATAGATAATAATTCTTTCCTTTTTCCCTTTGGGAAGCACCAGGATAAGATGGGGCATACTCTTGCCATGAGTATCTTAAGGGTCTTTTCCAATCTAAATTATGTTCTCCTTTCCTAAGGGCCTAGTCTGCGTTGAGAAAACCACAACTGAGGCCTTAGAAAAACAGTCTCTGTTCCTGTCCTAGAGCAGATATAAATTGTTTTCCACCATGACAACAGTCATACATGCTAACTTGAACATTTCAACGATGTTGTTGGATTTCAATCCACAAAAATGATATTACAAATATTAATAAGTACACCTATTCATGCCTCTGTGGCTTATATTGGTTTGAAAAATAAATAACCAGTAGTTAAGTTGCAGGTGGTTGTAATTATACTAATCTTCAATAGTCTGTTTCATTATTCTCTAACCTCTGCAAAAATGTTCCTGTTATGAGGAAAACAAACAGAAGACAGATTCTAGACCAGGACAGATTGAATTATGGAGAAGTGAAGAAAAAAGAGGCTGGAGAGACAAATAAGGTTTCAGGTGGCTGCCGTATATTTATTACCCTGTTATTTTAACAGACATTCACATCTTGATTAAAATATGCTTTTATTATTCTCTACACCTTTTCCATTGCTTGGAAACAGCAATCAACAAATCAATGTTTAACCTACCACAAGGAATATTAGGGTGGCTTTGAAAACAGGAAAGATGGAGAACCTTTGTAAGACTGTTCATGTTTGAGGGTCAGTAAGGAAGAAGCCTAAAAACCATCCACAGGAGGAAGAGAATGAAAAGGTAATTGTAAGCTGCAAGATGCCAGGTCTGGCAGAGTAATGAAGTGAAGAAAGCCCAGGACCTGAGCACCACAGACATGAAAAACCAAAGCTGACAGCATGTAACAGGCAGCTCTAGAGGTGAGTCAAAGCAAGAGAGGCAGCCCTGAACAGCCAGCACGGCAGGATGGTCCAACTGGCCAGGAGAGGGGTGACAAATGCACAGGGTCTTGGTGAGATGGCCCTCAGGCACCACAAGGGCAATTGGGTTTTGGCTCTGTGCAAGTGGCAAGGCAGACCCTGACAGGATATGTCCCCAACCGAGCCCCCACAGAAGACAAGGAAGGACTGTGGGAGAGAAGAACAAGCAAAGGAGGTGAGACCATGGAAAAGAAACCACACCATCAACCAGGGATGCAAAAAAGGAGACATAGTAGACATTCACTTAGAAAGTCTGAAGAAAACAAGGTCAAAGGCAAGATTAAAAGAGCAAGGTGAAGATGAAGGTAACTTTAAAAAAAGGGGGAAGAAAAAGGGAGAGGACAAGGTCAGTGGAGATTTTGGTGAGGGAGAATCAGTGAAGCAGGGACTGAGGAGTCTCTTGATGCAGCATCAGAGACAGAGAAGATGTATTGACTCAGGGCAGCCAACTGTATCACTTAAGGAAAACAGGGATAGAATGCCATAAGTCTTTGAGGAATGAAGCAGTGGAAAGAGGAGTCAAGGATGGGAGCACGGGGGAGAAAGAGGAGGAAGCAAAAACGAGACAGTGGGATCTTGATTCAGCCAATAAGCTGAGTATAATGTGAAGAGTCTGAGCACTCGTGTAATATCACTTGACTAACCACCACTCTGAATCAGGGCCTGGTTCAGGAGCCTTCCAGTGAAAGACTGGGAAAGAAGATGTGTAAAACACAGAACACAATGGTTCAGCACAGAGAATGGAAATGAAATGGGAACTTCAATGCTCATTCCAGATGAAGCCCGTCCAAAACTTTCCAAGTGTGACCTTTCACCTCACTTCATAGAGAAAACAGAAAAATGTTTTTACTTGGCCTACACACTGATTTCCTGCTTACAAGCCATCATTTTAATCTAGGCCTCTAGATTGTTTTGCCAGCACTTAATGTTGCATAAAAATAAAGAAACTTCAGCTCCCTGCAAAGCAGTGCAAGTGACTGAACTTCCTTTCAGTAGCCAGAACTACATCTATTAAATGTGTGAAATGCTAAAGGTAACAGTGTCCAACAATGGAAAATGAAGTAAAAAGAATTTAGACCAACCTCAGGAACCAGTTTGCCAAAATTATGGGTGAATGCTAGGGGAAAAGGACAATTAATACAGGGACAGATGGCTAAGCAAAAACAAAAGCCATTATCTAAAACCTGGCTAAGGAAAGCTTAGCAACTGATTGTTCAACAGAAGGAATTAAAGAACTCAATTAAATATAGTACTATCAATAGTTTGGATCATAAGGAATAAGAAAATAGAGGACTTGCTCTAATTTGTGGCAATATTAAATTCTTTCTGTGCTTATATTAAATATTAAGGTGCTCAAGTTTTATACAGAAACAGACATTTCTCATCCTTGTGAGAAGGTGGATTACAGAATGCAAACAAACTCTAGGCCAGTAATGAAAGCTTCAGTGACTTGACAAGTCTTAGCAAACCATAACTGTATTCTGCAAGTAGTCTGCAGCTCAGGAGATCCTTGCTGAAATATGACAGTCTTTCCCTCCCCTATTGATTCCCCCCAAAACAAGCACGCATATAGTCCTGGAAAACCATACTCAGATGAGATGAGCAGTCTTTAGCTGTGTCCCTACGGGAGTGAAGGGTTACTCCAGAAAAGCAGCATCAATTTTTGAAGGTGTCCCACCTGAAACACATCAGCTGACAGCTACCACTGAGCAAGAGTTGGGAGGAAAGCATGGGAAGTGGTACAAGGAAGATATGTCTCACATGTGCTTAGAGTCATGCCAGGATAGAGATCTGCAACCTCTGGCAACTCTTAGCAGAGGGAGGGTGTAGCACAAGCTCTGACAATCCACTGGCATCACAACTTGACGTGCTCTCTGCCAAGCAGCCCATGTAAAACTGCATTTGTGGGAGTCGCAGCCGCTCTCCATGCTAAGAGCAGGTACACACATTGCAGTCAAATCACTTGGTCCCATACAAAAAGAATTAACGCCAAATAAATGTCTGAATGTCTGCCTGCAGCCTCAGTACAAACATTGACTCTCTCAGGGGACCACTCCATGAAAAGTTGCACAAGTAATGAAACTGAAGCCTTCTAACAGCTTTACACAGCACAAAATGATGGCTAAACCTGTCTGCCATCGCTGCCTGGTACAAACAGTTTGAACCGATAGGCCTCATTCATACGTGCAAGTGATGTTTGGTTCTTTTTGATATTTTTGCAGTACTTTAATTATTTTACTAATTAGTTGACATTAATTGTTTCAACATATCACATCTCCATGGTGGCATCATCAGTTTGTAATAGAGGCTTCTTTAAGAAAAGAAATAGCTTCTTAATTTTTTTAAATTAAAAAAAGTTAATAATTACAGGAACACTGACAGTGTTGCTATAGTTACGACTATATCAGCCTTTCACTTACAACTCCCCGTTTTCAAGGGTCAATAACTCAGTTGTCAAAAATCCCACTGGGCAGTAGCCTGACACATCTTAGACATAAATGAAACAACTGCATAAATAAAAATCAGCTGTTACACACTTGTGAACATTTTGAAGCAAATCAGTCTTTCCATGTGATATTTTTGAGCATCCAACAGTTTTGTGGCTTTTTCATATACATTTTTTGGCAGGCTGTTAGTCCTATAGGTGCCCCAGTGTTTTTGGCAACTGCCAGAGGGAAAGGAAGAAGAGCCATCACTTTTTCCTCCAGCCATTTCATCCCATCCTGCCAGAAAGGAAGCAATTCTGGACGTGCCCGCTACGCTCCCAACAAAACTTCCCCAGGATTTTCAGGCACAAAAGCTTCACACGCATGTGCAGCAGCTGGATTACCACAAAAGACCATAACGGCCCTAAGAGCCGTTACGGTATATCAAGTGAGTAAACCGAAAACTAAGAAGGATTTACACAATGACCATAGTGGCTCCCTGGGAGCCGTTACGGTCTATCAGGTCAAAAATCCACTTTTCAAAGAGCGCCTAAATATGTGTATACCCAACAGGGCCTTGGATCTCCAGAGCAACTATCACACACATTTTCAAAATCACCCGGGGAAGAGAAGGGAGATTACACCAAACAACATAAAGAGAAATTTTTTTTTACAATGAATAAAAGACATATCATGCAAATTTTAAAGACCTACATTTAAATGGAAAAAAGTGCATGTTAAGTTGAGAAATGGGATATAACATGATTTCTTCATTGTCAAAACAGGTCCTTTGAGGTTTCTTTTCTTTTTTTTTTTTTTTTTTTTTTTTTAATGAGAATTAAATGAAAAAGGAAATTTCTCACCAAAGCAAATCACTTAAAAAAATAAAAAGTTAGGTTTCAAGAAGTGTAGATATAACGCAATTACAGCTGGGTTTTGAGTTGCAGTTCTACTGCATTTCAAGTCTCTAGTCACGGCACAAGTTGGTAAGAAGGCTCAGCTTTGCCTTCCTCTAATTCTCTCCCATTGTGTCACAAAATGAACAAGTTATTCAAGACAGTAATTTTCTCCATAAAAGCCACGTCTATTTTTTTCTAAAAAGAAATCTGTAATAAATCATCAGCCTACTTACTTTTTCTTCTTCCCCTTCCTTTACATGACATATTTGTTCCTGCAGCAAACCTGTAAGAGAACACTTTCTCTCTATGACCTGAGATAACGGTAATGTTGAAAGAATGGCCTCACTTGTCAAAGATTAGAGGGCTGTCTGCAGCCTACACTCGTCTTTACTTCAGCCAAATAGGCCCAATAAATGCTAATACTCAGCATGACGCATTGAGAACGCTAAGCCTCAACACTGACTAAGAAGAAAGTATCACAAATTTACTGAAATTATCTATAGCACAATAGAGAAGAGAAGGAATTAATCAAAGTCTCTCTCTTAATGCAATGCTTGATTGAACTATCCCAATCCCTTTTTAAATAGGATAACCTAGTGGCAAGTGACCCTGATGACACATCCTAGAGAGGTACACAAGTACCACTTGTTCGATTTTTTTTCTTTTATGACCTCATTAAGAAGGATTTTGAAGATTGTTCCTGAGTATGAGAACAAAGTGTCTGAAGATATCTCTAGCTTTTTATGTCTTTAGCCTTTTGCTGTTGAAATAGATTTTGAACAAGTGTTTATAAACTAAGTAACAAACAAAAAAAAAATCCTTAAAAATCAAATCTACTAAAGCTACCTTTTCTTAAATGCAAAGACTAGCTAAGTCTCCAAGAAACAAGAAAGTTTTGCCAAGATGAACCCATGATTGCATCTACCCCCCGCCCTGTATTCCCTCTCTCTCCTTTCCTGTTATAGACCCCATTAATTAGATTTGGCGGCAATTTTCCCTTCCTTATCAGGGAAGACAGACTCTGCCAAATCTGCTAGTGTGAAAATACTCCATCGCCACTAACATTTTTTCCTAAGTGTTTGTTGATTCCACGCTTGGATTTAATATCAAGGATTATATTTTATAACCAGAAACAAACAAACAGATTTATAACTGAAGACAGAAAGGCAAACAGCAGAAAAAAAAAGCGAGCCAAGTACTGAACCTAAATGTAGCATTTTTATTGACTTCTTAGAAACCAAATAACCTGGCATATTAGTGTGTGCATTCTGCAACAGACATTCAGCCCCATTGTACTACTTAGAAGAGAATAAAAAGAAACCCTACTGTTTGAAATCCAGCGGAACATCCCCACAACAGAGCACAACTGTTCCCTCATGCATGAATGGGAAGGAGATGAAAGAAAAGATGGACTTCTGAGGTACAGCAAAAAACAAAGACAACAAAAGTGCTGATCATGAGGGAATGACACAACTCATTGCTGCAAAAAGGATGAGAGAAAGGAGCTCAAACAATGGTGCAGACAGCTAAGTGACATGTAGAAGAATTGAAAAATCTACAGAAGTGTCTTTTCTTTCCACACTTGACGAGAAACAATTAAATGTTGGTACATCTGTCATAAAAAAGATAATCGAAACCTGTTACCATCATTATAGACGGTAACTTAACTACCAAAACTGTAACTGTCCAATTAAGTGTTACCCCCTCTGTTATCTATACCACTTGCTAAAATGAAAAAAACCCTTTAATGTTGGTGATGATTTACACCAGTATAGTTGCTACAAGCCATGGGGCTGAACTGGCACATTTTATAAGGTGGATGTTTAGGCTACAGGGTACCTATGTCTATTTGCACACACACAGATGGGGGAAGGCAGGCACACACGGGTACATGCAGGCTCACATGCGTGAGCGCACGCATTCACGCACTTGCTCTCGCACACCCACTTGCAAGGATAAATTTTACAAACAGATGAGGTTTTTGACAAGGAATCCAAAAAACCCAGATAATTGCCAGAAGCCTCACTAGGTGTTTACTCCCCTGAAGGTCCACCAGCCTGCGAAAACAACACCGTGCTAAACTAATCCACTGACTGTTGCTACTTGCTTGATAACGGGCAACACTCCACAAAACTGCAAAGCAGTTATTGACCCTGTCAGAACACCTGATTAATGGATAAATGCTGTAATTGATTAGCAGAGCAGTGTGAATTAAAACAGAATACAGCATCAATAATGAGCCACTGACAAAAGGTAGCTGACATAAAATGTAAAATGGTAGCCTGCAGCCATAAAATGTAAAATGGTAGCCTGCAGCCATATCTCATCAAAGACATGCGTTTCTTAAAAACAGAAGAAAACACTACCTCTGAAAAAAACCCACAAGTGCGGTGTCCTGTTCTCTGCATTCTTTAGGCTTTTCTCTTGGTAATGATTAAACCACCAGCAAAATGTTATGGGAACTACTCGAGAATCCACTTCATACATCAAGCCAGGCAAGGCAGTTAAATGACTGCATTATCCTCTGGGCTTCTCTACCCTTAAAGAAATTCACTGCTCTCCATTTTATCCCGGTGAGCTGTGATTTTGGAGTGGCGCCGGGTGCATCCAAGGCTGCCTTTGGTGGGGTTTGTAGGTAGGCAAGGGAGCCCCTCAATGGTGTCATACCAAGGAGACAACTTGAAGCTACAATCATCACATTGTTACACTTGTTTTCCGTTCCCTTAAGGACCTTAGGAGGCCAAATGATCCCACTTTTGTTCCTTTTTCTTTCTGATTTAATCCTCCTCTAAGGCCTTACATTATGCCTGACATTATATGAAATAGATTATATAGATTTTGTACAGCACCTGCAAACACACATATGATGTTTCCCTGCTGTAGGAAAGCAAGTTTGTAACACAGTGTCAGAAGCACTGAGTTGCTTCCTTTCATGGCACCTATCTTGGTCTTCCAGCTCTTTAGGCACCGTGCATTACTCCGTGCATTAGGCAAGTTGACACACCTAATGTAATGCCATCAGACATATCAAAGCTGTCCTGGTACAAGCAGAAAAAAACATTAGCTTGAGTAGAGCACTTAATGCAATTACGTTGCTCTGACTTCCTGAGCTAGCTCACTCAGAAGTAATTTAAGCATTTCTACATGACACTGCATTGTACCCAGCAAACACAGCCTCTGCTCAAAATGGTTGTTGCTCCTGGGTAAGTCTCTCTGTCCTTTTCCCCCTTAAAATAAAACCCAGAAGCTGTTAAACTGAAGATCCGTGCTTTTGATATGAAAAATACGAATAATGAAAAAAGCGACATTATTCCCTTGCAATAATTCTCTCAAAATCTGTCAATCTGATGCCCATTTTACATTCCTCTGCAAAGCATAATGTATTTTTCAAGCAGTTCTACAAATTCACAGATATATATTCAGAGATATAGTCCTTTGGAAATCCACATCTTTTAGGATAATATTTTTTTTCATCAACTAACCATGAGACTTAATTTGGGCACAGAATGGTTTTCCTGCTTCCCCAGCTGCTTCAGGACTGCTGCCTTTTCAGTGGCATCACAATTTTTTCAATTTAAATACTTTACCAATTTAGGAGCAGATTTCATTACATCTCATGTTGGTAATCTAAAGCATTAGCTGTGTAGGTGATCCCTATTTATCAACCAAGAAAATCAGGTATTTCCAAAGAAGAAGCCTACTGTCTTTGGGCTGGAAGATCTGCCCTCCCAATGCGCCTCTCTCCCCTTACTGACTGCTGAAGTTACCCTAAAAACTTGCACTTTAAAAGCTACAGATGCATCACAAGGCTTCTGTCTTAGCAATTTAAGATAATTGCAATTAAGGAGGCTTTTAACCCTTCCTATTGTATTCTGGTGTCCTCAGTCCTCCACAGTTCTTTGTGAGGACCAAGGGATGGAGAAACCAAGTTGGTCTGATGGGTCCCCTTCCTACTGCAGAGCATCTCCAGTCCAGCAGGAGCTACCTCATCTCATGGCACGTCTTTGTCCTAAAACATGGCTGGACAAAAGGAGGGGCAGGTCACTGTGCACATGAGTTTGTCCCACGAAAGGGGATCCTGCGTCTCCCCGACTGTCCATGTTCTCCAAAAACATGTTCTCCTGTGCTCCAGGATACCAGCTGCTTTGAGGAGGACTGAGGCACAGGTACATTTCTGCCATATTAAAACCTGTTGGTGTTTCTTTCTTGCTGAGCTTCAGCAGGTAGAATAACAGATCCTTATCAAAACAGCAAATGGCTGAACAACCTGGGCATTTTTGGAGTTTGAACCTGGTCAGTGATGGTGAGACTGAGCTCAGCTCTAACTGCCAGGGCAAGTGGGGTAGCACTGGAATATCAGAAATATAGGTACCAAGGCACTCCTTTAAAAAAAAATAAACAAGGACACCTGCTGACATCTCAGGTGTTTCCTGGAGTAACTGTGTTACTTACCCAATTCCAGAGAGCCTGCTGGTGCTGGATCCTCAGTGCTGGGGGACAGCTGCCCATAGCCCTGATACAGAAGCTTGCAACTGGTAGTACGAGAGCTTACACTGTCTACAACCATGTAGAAAGCATCAACTTTCTACTGCTTATTATCAAACCCAAACTGTTTTTACAGAAATGAAATCTTGTCTCCTTTCCTTAGCTATTTTTATACTGTATTGTAAAATATGAAACCTGATTTCAGCTAGAAGTATACTAAAAAGTAACCTCAAAAATACTTCCAGCAGCCCAAAAGAGGAGCCTACCTTTAAAAAAATACTGACAAGAGATAAAGTTACATCAATTTCAATGGAAGCAGGATTAGGCCCTTTAACTTTTTTTTTTTTTTCGGGGTGGGGGGGGATGGGGTGTGCAGGGAAGAGGAGAGACGAAACTCTGGCAGCTGAAGGTTCAGCTTGATCCTCAGAAATTTTAAAGAAGACATTCTTCTCCACAGCTATTGTCAGAGCTGGAGACAAAAGTAGAGGCCCTTTCAGCTGCTGAACTTAGCCAAAAAGCCATTTGTAACTCCTGCAGAGCGGTGCTTTTATAGGTCAGGGCATACTCCAAAAAGATTTTCTCTCCTTTTCATTCTCTTTTTGGAAGATTTGGTTAGGACTCAGAACCTTTTCTCAGAAATAAGCAAAAAACATTTCAGCACATTACAAAACAGTGGTAGAAAGATCTCCAAGTGCATTGTTTTAACACAAACACAGTTTTCTGATTCGGAATTATCCTTTACTAGTTGGTATAAACACCTGCAGCAGTCATTGCTTCTCAGACATAGTTGTCCATGAATTTTTGTTCGCTTTTGGATCTTGAGATATATTAATGTATAGGTCAAAGAGGAATTTTGGAATTAAATTTTTCTTCTAGTCCCTTAATCAAGAATGTGGAAAACAGTTTTAGCAAAAACATTTTACCAATTAGAAGGTGCTAAATTTTTTTGCCTAATAAACTCAATCAGATTGGCCAAATGAGAGGAGTGCAAGAATCTACAAAGAAAATGTCAAGGTAACAGTCTTGGTCTGTTTTTGCACCCAGCTAGTGGGACAAAGTTTCCTGGAATGTATGTCTGACTGCACTCTAAGGGCTGCTTGACAATTCAGGCTTTAAATGAAATGGTGATCTCAGTACCTGGGGGACCAGATCCTTGCCTAAAAATCCTTCCTGTCCCCCAAGAAATACAACTGGAACTATTTGCTACAAACAAGCAAACAAGAAAGGAGTAAATCCTACAGAATAAAACAGCACAAAAGGAAATGTAGAAAGAAAAGAAGGAGATTTGAGAAGATTGATAGAAGGACCCCAGAGCCATATAGTTAATATAAGAGCAGGAAACAAACACGAACATTTTATTTATTTTATGGAGAATGTTTTAGAAATCTACATGCCCAGCATTCTTGATGAAACGCTGCTCTGGTAAAACACCCATTGATTTCCATGACTGATTAGCTAACTCCTGGTACACATTTAAAAAGAGCTGTCTTGTTTAAATATATTTTCTTCCTATGAGTCTGCATGGCTAAATCAATGATAATCAGAGGCTTTCAGACAATGGTATACTTGAGGCCTGCCAAACCCAAACAAAATCTCTGATGTGTGCAGGTGTTGAACATTACACTGGTAATCAGAATGATTGCCTGGCCCATATTCATATTTACAGTGGTGGTGAATGAGCAATATTTGAATGGGTTAGAAGGTGTTTTTGATACTTCTGCAAAATGAAAATATGGGCTTTGTTTCACCCCAAGTAACATTCCAGCTTTTTGGTGTACTATTTTCAGTGCAAACCATAACTAGGTGCCCTCTTTTTGATATATGCCCTAATTTCTTTAAAACATTTTGAATACCACCTCAAGACATTGTCTAACAGTAATTTGCACTCACAACTGAGCACATGCAAGAATAGCTCCAGAGATAACGATAAGTCACAGCATGCACAGCAGAAGGAGGTTTCAAAAACAATTTTGGTTTTTTGTTGTTTTTGTGGGTTTTTACATGGGTAAATTAGGGTAGATAAATGCTGCAAAATGAGGTCTGCTTCTTCCAAAATACCCAAAGCTCTCAATTCACCAACTAAAGTCACACAGAACTGAAGACAACCTTTGGGAAAGAGGATTTTCTGTTTCTAGAAGGTTACAAAAACTAGTGGACAAAAACTCATGCCAGCTGTGGATGAAAACTGCACCAAGGCAACCATCAACCACTTTTAGAAGCTGATGGTGTGTTTGCAGGAGTTACTTAAAAGTCACACAAATTATTCTACGTAATGCTATTAAAAGATATTCCAAAGTTAAAGATATATAGCATGAATACTTTCCAAAGTTAGATATATAACATGAATTTACAAGACTTAGTCTAAATGGACTTGTATGGTTACCTATAATGTTTAGCCCTTAAATTTGAAATGTTTCATGTAGTATAGACCTTCTTAGCTTACCACAGCCATTCTGTTTTACCAATCTACACAGTTTTCCAAAGCCAATTGGCATTGCTTACACTGAACTCAGCCAGTTCACATAAAGATGAACAGAATGTGCAGTTTCTAAAATGAAATTACTCTATTACAGATCTCAGTTAATACCAAATCTATACCATGCAATCTTAGTAACATCACAGACCTTAGCAAACATTGCTCTGAAATCCTGATGTGAAATGGTCATCTGGAGCACACATCTGGCTAATGGGACAATACTAGCTAGTAAAATGTATTTCTTCTTTACATTCAGCTCCCCCTCCAACTTAAGAGCAAGTAAGTTGGTTAAAGAAAACATTTTTCTCCATTACATGCATAGAACAAAGAACTAACACTCTCATTTCCAAAAAGACTAACGTTTGAGCATAATCCAGAATAATGATCAGTATTTTAATGGATTTTGTATTATACAAAGGAGATTAAATTCTGCCCAGTGGATTTTATAGCAAACTCCTGTGTTGTAATTCCACCCTGGCAAATCTCTTTAGCATGTAGCTAATAGTGGCATGAGACACTAAGAGTTTGTCCAGGCTTACAGTTTGTTTGTTTGTTTGTTTGTTTAACACAGTGGAACTTTATAAAAAATCTATTCACAAATTAAGTAGGAATCTCGATGGCTTTGTTCTAACACTCTCCCCCCTCCCTCCACCCCTCAATAAAGGGCTTCTGGATCAAGAGTCTTTCTCACTGGGTTCACTGATGTCAAACTCAGTTCACTTTTAGCTAGTTGCCTCCAAAGCAATGCCAAAGTAGGAAGTTCAGGAAGTCTTTATAATAAATTCCCATTTACTCAGTTCTGCATTAGTAGAGTTTAATTGACTTTAATTGACTGAGACTTCTAATGTGAATGGCGACTGTTCAGTCCTCACGCAAATTCATCTGTAGCCACAGAACTCAGACTGGATAGGTACTCTCAGTGGGGGCAAAGAGTCTTTAATTTTTACCCAATGATATTAGCTTTGTGGCATAATAAAGTGGGTTGCTCTTAGTTGATTCTAAAATGAGAAGGTTTTTTATCTGCCACCTTCAAGTCAGTGCCACACTTTTTGATGACTTGCGGTGATCTATTTACTTTTCATGTTTAATGTGGAAGAGCTAAGTGACTCCCACATGAGCAACATAAACTTCTTTTATGTTTCTGTAGAGAAAATGCATCACATGGGAGTCTAAATAAAATTTTGCTTTTAAAAGTCTTCTGCTTTTTAGGATAAGACATTAAAATATCAAGTCGAAAGTACAAAAATCTTACCAAAAACCACAGGGATTGCAGATTGATTCTCCTGAAAAGATGTTAAATCAGTGCTCCTTCACCCCTCTAAAAATGCCACAGAGTAACTTGTGGTGCAGTATTTTTTCTAATGTTCCTACCCTGCAAGCCAGGTTACTATCATATACCGTGTTATTCTGATTTGTACCAGACAACTCTTAATTACTTCCACATAATTTTAGGCACATGTGCTCCGAACCCTGCTGCTTGCTCCCGACACTCCCACAGCACCTGCCCACGCTCCCCAGCTTCAGGGCTGGGAGCCATGGTGGTGGGGAGCCGACACGAGCTGCCATGCACAGGGGCACCTTCCCTCCCGTTTCGGCCGGCCGGGTGACACGCGAGGCGGCGGGCTGAGCCCCAGAGCCGCGGCTGGCACCTTCCCCGGCCGGCTCAGCTCAGGGGAGCCCAGGCCAGGCAGGCCCGGAGCCCCGGCACGCTTATTTTCTTCCGCCCGCGTGTGCGGATGCCAACTCCGGCGTCCATAAAACTGGGTTACATCAAACAGACCAACCGCCGTCATCTCCCCATCATTACCCCCGACACAAGTCCTGACAAAAGGCCGCTGCCAAGGCCTCCGCTGACAGCCCGAACAATAGCGGCCACAAAGGCCCTTTCTGCCTGCGCAGATGACATAAATCTGATGCTATAACGCCGGCGCGACTTCAGCTTGCTCCTTATTTATTTATTTAATAAGCCACTGTCATCCATCTCGGGAAGGTGGCTTCCAAACTCCAAATTAATCAAGCCACTGAATGCGAATTTCCATATTGCTCTGCCAAAGGTCTTCTCCACATCAATTGCCGGGAGAAGGCCCCCGTTGTGCTTTGGTGTATTGTGTGCGGAGCTACTGCTGCTGCTAAAAGCCACTCTGTTTTTAATAAACATGCATTGTTCTTTTTGTAGTAAATCCAGGAAATAATACCCAACTGGGAGTTTGGGTGCAGGCTTTTTCGTAGCGTGAGCAGAGCGATGGATGCATTTTCATGTCTGTTAGTGCTGTGATGGCTCCATTTGTTATGGCTCAGAAGGTATTTAATTTTTCAAAAATATAAATTAAGCCAATATTGAAGCAATGCTTTCTTGTTTATCTTGGGAAACCCCAAGCTGAGCCCACTGATCCTGCATTTCTGTGTCAGTCATGTCACTTCACCAAACAAGAGGTCAAGAGGTTTGCTTCAGGTGCCCTGTGCTCAGCCATTTACTCGACTGCCAGAGCAGGGTTTTCCAGAGGACTGTGAAAGAATTATATTGACACTTCTGAATTCAACAAAATCAAAACCTCACCGGTATAACGGAGCCAGGATTTTGTTAGTTTGCCTTTTAACATTCTTTAGTCAATTAAGTATGAGGTATTGAGCCTACACAAGTTATGTTTCCTTTAGGCAGTCTGTTGAAAAAGAGGCAGCTCCCATGGAATGGTTTATCATTGCTGTCTCAGGGATAGGCTGAACTACCTTCCTGAGGAAAATCACGATTTCTCTCTCTTTAACACACACCTACCACTCTGTGTTGTACAAGCTCGACCAACTTTCCTGCTGCCAGAGAGGAGAAGCAGAAGGGTGGCAGTCCCAAAACAAGGTAGGAGCAAAACAAGAAGGGTGGCTCTCACATGAGGTGGTGACCAGAGGGACTTGTACATGTGGCTGCACAGTGGCCCCATGGACAGGTGTGTATCACAGTCCAAACACTTGAAAAATGCTCCTCGGTGGCATAAGGGGAAAGGAAAACAAGAGGCAGGTCAACATCAAGAGCAAAGGGAGATTGACAGGTTTCTTTCATCTGCTCCATTTGAGAACATATATGATGCTTTCCAGGGCTTGCAGATGTAGAAACAGAATTTATCTGCCACCCAACAGGTTATTTCAATTAATAAAGATGCGAGGAAATCTTCTATCAGATGTTTTTTAATTAAAAATGTTTATAGGGAGTTTTCACTAGAAACTGAAGTTGAAGCCTCACCTTTTTTTCATAAGGGATGATATTTTGGAAATGAAACATGTAAAAGGCTATAAATAGTGTAATTAAAAATTCCTTCTTCACTCAGCTCGTCAGCTTCTGAATTTGCACAAAATTTTAGTAGTGTTTTCAAGAACAAAACCAAAAATATCTCTGAATAGTTGCATGGCAAGAGAACAAAACAAAAAAAACAGACGGCACTCATAATATGAATAGAGTTTGATAGACAATAATAGGCACAATAAAATATATCAGTGAACCAAGAGATGAGGTAATTATAGATATGTTCATGTTATTTTAAACATTCATTTTCCATGAAATAGCAAGAGTAATTTTTCAGTCAGATATTCTTACTTGACTAAACTTTTCACTCCAGAATAGTGAAATAGCACTAATAGATAGCATGGCTCATCTTCCACAGCTTTAGAAAATCCCAGTAGAAAATATCAGGTTAAGTTCCACAGCCTATCTCAAATGAAAAGTAATGCTCTTCTAATGAGGGTTAATTATTTTCTTTTGAGGGACAGACAGTGAAGAAGCTGCTGCCCAGAGCAAGAGCTGGGATTCCCATGCTGGGCTCAGGCTCCAGAGGCTCAAATGCATAACAACCCACAGGAGGGACTTTTACAATCAAGTAATAGCACACCTTTGTTATCCCTGCAAACAGGCTGCTTGGTTTCCAAGAACAGAAAATGGATGGGGGCAGAAACTACAAAGAAGCCTGAATTTGCAAATGAGAGCAGGTCTGGGAAGGAACTACTTATATCCCAAGCTGTGCTTCAAACTAGTTTTGCTTTTTATTCTGTGAGTCTTCTGTGGGAAGAAGTAGCCCTTCTGTGAAAGCAGTGGGATTGGGAACTGCCCAGCAACCTGTGAGACCAGACAATACAAAATTTTGGAGCAAACTGGAATGGTGTGTCTAGAAGAAGCTTGACCATCTGCAGGCAACTCCATGCAGAAGAAAACATCTAAAGGTGGCAAATCAGACTTGGAATAAGTCATAGGTGAAACCTTCAAAATAATTAGAGTATCTCCAGCTTGAAATTACAAACACACTGAGTTGTACGTTTTAATATTGTCCAGTGGTCTCAAGACAGACAAACCGAAGTGTTAGCAACAAGCAAAAGCAAAAAAACACCAAACCAAAAAACACCTCCATAAACTTCCACATGAGAAAGATGATTCCCCCCCTCCATTTCAGTGTCTAAGTATCTTTCTGAGTAGCTGTTTAACATATAATTTTGGCACCATATTAAAGACAAACATAAAAATACGTGCCTAAATTATATATCATAACTTGCTTTGTTCCTAAGTAATGTACTACAATGTAAGAAAAAAAAGAATTGTTAATTAATACTGCTCACTGTGTTACAGCCTGACTGATGAAGGGAAATGCATTCAGACTCCTAAAATGCCGGTCTCCAAGACCATCAGGGTTAGTTTCTGAGTGGCACGTTTTTAAAACATTTAATCAGTGATCTGAATATGTGTCAACACTTTCTGGTAGCGTGCTATAAAATGTGAACCTTGTCAACAGAAACATAAAAAGGCGACACACTTGGGACACAGAGCTTTTATGCTGACACACTGTAATAATATAATTTTAAAATTTATCATCTGTTTAGCCACAAGCAACAATTAATCTTTTAACTAATCACACAATGTTTTAAATAACACCTCCAAAAAAAACCACCCCCAAAACCCAAACATGTTTCATTTTTACTTTCCTTGCCTTCACAATTGTGTTGCTTTCAAAACCTTATGAAGCAACACGCAATAAATTTTGCAACGAGGATAAAAATGTTAGCGAATAATATGTTTCCCCCTCCTCAGTTAATAAAATTACTTAACACTGAGCCTGCAAGCAAAAAGAAAACCCCAGGAGTAACGCAAGCCTCAGCGGGTTCAGTTCTGTCGTGTTTCTGTCGCATTAAGTGACATTTTATTCCCAAATCACTTAACCTTTGACTTTTATAACTAAACATACAGACCCTGAATTGTTACTGAGGAGGGGACCAGCTAGTGACACTGCTGCCAGGCACTGAAACCCCGCAGTAGTGGGCAGCTACAGGATGGAATTTGGCTCACAAGAGCCCAAGTTTCACTCCTTGTCACCTGGAAAAGGAGGCAGAAAGGGAAATGGGATAAGGGGAAATGTTTCTGCCAGTGACCTCCATGTAGCACCAGACGCATGTCCCCAGAGACCTCAGGTACTGGACCTCAGGTATAGTTTTCACAGTGTTCCCACCACTGGTGCATGTGCCAGGCAAAGAAAGGGTTAATAATCAGGCAGAAGAAGGAAAAAGCCACTTTATAATTAAAATGCAAATCTTGAACCCAGTTGGAGCAGCATGAGGAATAATGTCAAATCATACAGATAATTTTGGAAGGATTTTGTGCAATAAAAGCACAGATAATCATACATGTATGTTCGTGTAAGCATATTCACATTAATAACCAGAAAAAGTGAAGGCATCTCTTGCTTCATCTCCAAGACTCTGACTGCCTCCTTCTGGGTGCAGAGGAGCAGGGAGACACAACCATGCCACTGAACATGACTCCATGACTGGACAAATACAGTCGCATCTGAGAGGTTAATTTTTCTTAGGAAACAATCATGATGGCAGAGTCTATTAAATTGTATGTCTAGCAACTAAGAAAGCTTCTGATTAAACATGCAATCACATTAATAACTTTATTTTTCCTTGCCCAGTGGCAGAGGGCTTTGTCCTCTGCTCTTGTCCACATGAGAGACTTTGCTGGTGTGACATATGTGATGATGTGAAGGCAAGGGGAGGAACCCGACTGCCAAATTTAGTAAGGTACTGAGTCATTCATGTCAGGATTTAGTTTCCAGTCACATCCTTGTAAACTTATGGTTTTTCATTAATGATTTTCATCAACAGGATGGAACAAAAAAAATTAAAATCTTCTGGGCTAAATATGGGTCAGTTCCCACCATACTTTAATTCTAAAGGAGAGTGGTATTTTCTTCTCCTGAGAGTGTAATTGCAGGAATCCATCAACTGTAGAACAGTGGACTCCAGACAGTCTGTGAAAATCATCCCAAATACAAGTTAAGAAAACTACATATTAATTACTTATGACTGATGTCTCTTTAGAGAATGGATCATCTTCCCAAATAATAAATATTTGGTCTAACACAAGGGGGCTTGCTCTGTGGTTAGAGATCTTTTACACTCCAGGAAAAAGCATGTTGAAGTTGTATCTTGAATTAATGCCTAGTTTGGAAGTCTGAGAACCAGCAAAGGAATCCTCAGCTGTAGCCATTATCATCCAAAAGAAACTAACTCTTAAAATCTATTTAATGAGGGGAAGTTCTTCGTGGCATGAAACAGGGACACATGCTTCTTGCAATGCACTCTTCATTTTACAGCATGCTCTTAATTAATTGCAACATTATCCACATTCTACATTTCAAAAGGCAAATGTACAGGTAAGGGTATCAGAAAACAGAAATGAAACAGAAAACATAGCAAATATAAATGTGATGACTGACATGTTAGTAGAATTGTTGTGAGATGGATGGATGAGTAATGACATTTTGCCCCCTCATTTTATGGCTGAAGCATCAAAATACTACCACCATCTGTTGTGCTTGCAGATACCTTCAACTCTCACTGCTAGAAAAGATAGCGGTCAGCTGCAGCTGTGAAGACTATGCAAGGGAAGCTGACCACTTGCAAAAAACAACTTCAAGAGAGTTGGCCTGGACCATAGGAAATCATTTGTTCCTCATCCCAGATGACATTTTCCAGTTACTTTACAAATTGCAGAAGCATGATAAGACTTCTGCAGAGAAGTGACTAATGTACAAACAAATATAATGTGACTATGACAAGGAAGGTGTTCACAAACTGTAGGAAGCAGTTTAAAATAAATTGATGTAGCTTTTGAATTGTCCACAAGTTGGGTTTAGCTTGCTTCCATTTACCTTTTACTGCATTAACATTTCTTTTGTGGTGACTGCTGCTGGGAACCTATTGTAAGTTTGGGCAATTAGGATTTTTGTTCCATCTGTCCCTCCCCTCAGTCAATACTGTAGCATCAAAAGAGGCCAATTCAGTGTAGGCTGGCTCCGCTCTAAAGCCAGCTAAAAGAGCTGTTAGAATTCACTACTGCTTTGGGTGGAAAGGATGCAGGAGGAGGGGGGGGATGGAAAGCTATAATCATAAAAATGCTGTTTCAGGCTTGTTGAGTTCTTAAAATAATCTGACTTAAACCTCCTACACAATGCACACAAGTCAGAGCATGGTAATATACTTCAATGTAGGTTGCCTCTCTCTCCCTAAATCCAAACTAGAATAGATGTTAGAAATCATTACTGCACTATGTCAAATACAGACTAGCACTGTAATCAGAGGGCTGCGGCTTCAGGTTTCAACGGTTCTTAAAATAATCAGCCTTAAACCTTCTGCAGGAATCAAAGCCTGGTCATTTATATTTCTGTAAGGCTGAGGATTCCATCACCTCAGGCTTCTCCCTGATAAAAAAGCAGCTTGCCTTTTTTTTTTCCCCCACTGAAATAACTTGTGCATGGCAGATATGGGCAGGCAGAAAGACAGTGGAAACTAGGTACTTCATTTTTGTCAGAAGGTTAACTCCATGTGGAGTCAGGGTATGACCTCAGAACAAAACCCAAGTGCCTTGTCTTCACTGTGTTTTTACCTGAGCTCAGCAGATGTATATTAGCTACCTGAACTCAAAACTGCTTTTCCCAGTGAAGACAATCCTTATATCCCACTACGGAGCACTGTGTTAAAGCAGGCAACTTTGCTGCTTACTCAAACCACAAATTCCTAGTCTCTGATTTTCATGTCTGCAATCCATGGGTTAGCTGTTTAAATACAAACCAAAGCAAAATAAGGTGAGTGCATCTGGTTGGGAGTTTGCTCTTCCTCCACTCACCCAAGAGCTCCTTCTGTGTGACCAATTAGTTCTTCCTTTCTCTAATCCCACCCTGCTTCTGCCTCTTTATTTAATACAGGTTTTCTGTGGGTGCAGATTAACCACAGCCTTATTTTCAAGCATAAGTACTTCTAACAGGGCACAAGTTATCTGTGGTTCAGGCTATAGTCATGAAAAGAAGGTAATCTTCCTATTCTTTTGCAAATGTCCAGGAAAGAATATGTTTAACATTGTGTAATAACATCCGGACCAGGAGGGGGGTAGGTGGGAAGGGTGGGAAGAAGCAGGGATGATCTTGCCACACTGATGCAGTCATTAAAACTGAATGCAGCCCATGGAGAGAAAACGGGTGCAAATAACCATACACATAGGGATATTTGCCTGTTCTCACTTTTGTCAACATACAGGATGCTCACTGTGCCCTTGGGATTTATAGGCATTATAAAGCGTGGTATGCTGGTTTTTGTTCACTCTTCCTTTCTGATAGTCATAGACCTACACAACGATTTTTAAAAGAGGGTAAATCTCAGGACCGGCTGATTGCAGAGAAAAGTTTGGAAATGTGGGAACCCCAGAGTTCAAAGCCAGAATACTTTCACCATTATTATTACAAGTGCTGAAATCTCGTGAGTTTTAATGTTTCAGGTGCAAATTCATTGAAACCTCATTCATGGAGGAAATCAGAGACTCATGTGCTCCAGCAGGCACAACACCAAAGCAAGGCAACTGAGTGGAGTTACAGCATCAGGTGGGATTAATGCTCAGTGCTGCACACAGCTAACACAGCTCCAAGCAGACCTGCTTCTCAGCCATGCTCAGTTTGTCATGGGGCAGGGTCTGGCCCACCTGTTGCAATTTTTCCACAACAATCAAACACCAATCCTGAAGGCATGGCAAGCTCCAAGAGGCTATGGGCTGGGGAAAGACCAGCTTTCCAAGAGGTAAAAATGTCTGAGACAGTTCCACTGCCTCTTGCAGTAAGAATGGACTTGGAAAAAATCACACTACACTTCCTTTGCCCTTAGCAAAGCCACTGATTTGGGACTAATATGCCTGCTCTCTTTTTAGGGGACTGAAATCAGTGGATCCCAGGAAGACATTGGAATTGGAGAAGGAACCACAGGAGTAGACTCCAGAGGAAATATTTGCAACATTCAAGTTTGCCAACACCTAAAAGAGCCGCAGGTTTTCCCTCAGCTTTTTGTGCTTTTTCAACAAAAGGCCAATGCAGCTGGATGGAGGTGGTACAAAGTCTTGCAATGGCTACAAGCTCATGAGGAAAAAAGCTTGTGGTTTACCCCACCCAGAACAGAAAACTAGAAGCCCCAAACTCAGTGTTAGGTGTAAAATACACAAACTCAAAACTTCATCTTTGGACCAAGTATCAGAAGAGGCCTGTCTCATGACAAGCATGGTCACTGGGTAAAGGGAAAAATGGTCCTGAGCCAGTCTGCACTGGTATCATGTCCTGAATCAAACCATGGGCTGTCTGTCTGACAGGGAAAAAAACCAAGCTTCTAAAGAGTTAATTCTAAACAAAAGGTTTCAAGTGCTAGGGAAAAGTGGCCACTGGTTACCCAAGTGATTTAAAGTACTTCAGGATATCTACGCCACATTAATCTTGCATGTATACCTGTCACATTCTTTAGAAACAGTTCCTTACAAAAATATGTTAGGCTTGTGTCAGTAAGATAAAATGTTTTAGGCTTTTCAAAACTTCAAGTTTTTCTGTATGAGAGAAACATGAAAAAGGATTGTGCAGAGTTAAGTAGAATCCACCCACATAAAGCAAACAGGTCTGCACCAAACGAATCGTGCTATAAACCTTGGAATTTTACAAGCAAGTTTTATATTAATTCTTTAGAAACCCTTTGTGCTTATGGTTTCAGACAGAATATAAAAGTACCATATAAATATCAGCACAATATAGTAGGCAGCTGTTAGGTACTTTAACCATTCCCAATCAATTATAATAAACAGAGCAAGCACACTGAATCACATCAGAGCACCATGCAGTAACCCTCCACCTCTAACTTCTCCTTCCTGCCATGTAAAATTAACCTTGCAATAAATTACTTGTTAAATGACAGAATCTGGAGTGTTCTGGAAGTTTCTTGGTAGGCTGGGGTGGATAGAGAGACTAAAACCACTTTTTGAATAACAAACATTATTAGCAGTAAGAGTCTCTTTTTCTTTTTTTTAAACGAGCTGCAAAAGAGCAGCAGAATAACCCCAACTATTCCAGTCAAAGCAGAAGGGAAGCCAAAATGTTGGCCCTACAGAAAAACTGGGAAGCAGAGCAAGCATGCCTAGCAGATGAGAATTGCTTAGCTAGCTTAAAATAGACAGAACAAAAAGAAATGCAGCAATTCAGGGGACTTGGGAGACACAGTGGGGTGGCAGCAAAGCCTTCCCTTATGGCAGGGAAGGAGGAACAGCCTCTTGGACTCGGCAGCATGTAAGGAAGGAAAAGTGGGAAGATAACCACATGACTTGTCAGAAGGAAAGTCACTTCTGGAACTGATGAACAGGCAAAGAGCTCCTTAGGCGCTGACATCAACTGGCTGTCCTTTGCTTTCTGGTCACACACCTTTAACCCCATCCACTTGGATGTGCTGCTTGCTTCGGATGGACATGAAGCTGAGCCTGTGGGAAACTCACACTCAAGAAAAACAAGAACCTCTTTTGTGTGTTTGCTAAACTGCTTTTATCCAAATAGGCGATGCTATTCCAACACCCACAAAATCATCTAAATTATGCAAGGCCACAGGCAATTCTCACCACGACTGCTCCCACTTGCATGCTGGATCTGGCTGTAGATGTGGATGCTGATTGGTGGGGTGTGTGCCTGGACCACTCCTGGGTCAGGCACATTGTGAATCCCACAGGCCTTGCTGAAATTATACTTTTATTTACAGTATGCTGTGATATGTGAGGCAGGGAGGACAAAATCTGCTGTGTTTATTTACTATTTCCGCCCACACACACACTATTACAACTGGTACTTTTTTGGCACTTCGGTAGTCACATGTCTCCTAAAATTATATTCATTTGAATTTAAATACTGCCAGCCAGAGCTATTCTTGATAATTGACATTGTTTTCTATGTAATACCTAATAGTTGAAAAACTCTCCTAAAATGAGAATTTTGCAAACTTTGCTTTCATACTTCAAAACTCTTAATTTAAAAAAAAATCTTGGTGCTCAAATAACCATCAGCCTGAGGAACAACTTATGGATCTATTTCAACAATGCCAGATTAACCTATTCCAACTGGCAACAAATACTATGTTTTTAATTGCACTTCATATTAATACTGCCATTTAATATTATCTGTATCATCAAACAAGTGTATTTAAAGACTTGGAAATATTTTTCATTTCTGCAGTAAGACTTCCAGACATAGAAGTGATAACTGAATGTAGATATCCTATGCACTAGACTACCTTAGACTTGGAAATAAGAAAATCAAAAGAAATCATGGAGAAAACATTTTCCTGTAGCTTTCCTCTCAGGCTGGCTTTTCTTTAGCACTAGATTTTGATTCCTAGCAAGAGGATGCTCCAGCAAAAGAGGAGCCAGTAATGCACTGATATTTAAAGATCTAGAATCTCAACCTTTCAATGATCCAATTCACCCTAGGAAACGCCAAGGAAAATGCATTTAGAAACCAAGGACAATACATAACACAAGCAATGATAATCAGAGCACTTTTTGGCCCAGGCAATACAGTGACTGCTGAGCCCTATATTTCCATTTCAATGTGACAGGGTCAGAACATGGTACTGTTTCCTAAAACACAAAATATGAGACAGAATTAAAAATTGTACGAGACAAAATAATCCTCCTGGAGCACCTTCCCTAGTTTGTCAGCAAGTCTGTCCCCTCTCACAGCCATAAAACACAGCCAGCAAAGCTCCAAATCTTTGTAATGAAGAATTATTTCTGACATGGTGAATCATGATGTAAGCTTGGGATAAGTAGGCCATCCCAAGAGATTTTACTGCTAAACACCACAGGCTTGCATTCAACACTTGAATTCAAGTCAAGATGTACGTATGTTAAAAAAAACAGTATCTGTGATACAGCTCCCTCTTTATATCTATTTACCTGTCTGTGAAATTCTGATATGTACTTGAGTCACATCAGTCTCAGGGACAGGGTTTACTGAATGTAGGAAATTAATAGCAGTGGATTGCTGGGGAACTTGACCCTTTCCCCCATAGCATCCTCCCAGAAGCCAGCAATATGGATGTCCCTTCGCCACAGGCATTTTACTCACAGCACAGCAAATACAATCAACATAAAACCTCATTCCATAAGGTAGCTGTAAAGGGAGAGCTACAATGGAAAGCCTCAAACAACCTGTGGTACTATTTCATTAGCATCTGAGCCACAATATAAAGCAACAATATATTTCCAAATGACAGTGTTTTAATAAAGTTATAAAGTTAAATAGAGAAATAAAAATCTGAGCTTTTATGAAACCCCTAAAAGGCAATGAAACACTCAAAACACTGACAAATCATTCTAGAAGCAAGTAAATCCTCATCCAGCAGAGTTTACAGTTGATTTCTGGTAATATATATGTTTTACAACATACCAGTATCTATATCTCTGGTGCTTCCCATTTTTCTGCCATTTTGGAGCAAAAGAATACCTACAACCCAAAAGACTCTCACAACACACACAGCCAGCCTGTCACCTAAATTTTGAAGACAACATGACACAGAAAGATTCCACAGAGAATTTAAAAGAGGCAGAAGCAGAATCAGTGGTTTCTAGTTTCCAGTTGCAAAAAAAATTTTTTGGGACATTTTACTTTAAAGCAGCTTTAAAGGAAAATCTATATAATTAAGGGAAAGACCATTGCTTCAAACAGATTGACTGTCTTCAACAAATTTCTCTCTTTCTAGCTACTCAGATATGCTATATTTCCTAATTATCACCTTTTAAGGGCCATCTGGGCCCCATTCCTCACCATCAGGGGGCAATTCCATTTGCATTGTTCATAGGCTTAGTCATGATCAAGTAGTCTGGTGGTAAAGTTCATTAGAAATTAGAAGAAAAGCATTAAACCTCACACAGTAAACTAAGTAGCTGATACCTACATACCCACAGGAGAGATAAGCATTTAATGCATATTCTCACACGACTTAACAAGTCTTCAATGAGTATTTTTTTTCCAAACTGCTTAAAGAATCATTTAGACTGATCCCTGACCACGTATATAATGAAAATTCAATTCAGCCTCTACACACTCCAAAATATTTCTCAATTAAAGTGAAATGAATGATAAAAAATAGTCTATTAAATAAAATCATAATCTATTTACATCTGTGAGCCTGAAATCTAATGTAATGATACTACTCTTTCTTCTGTTTTACAGATGCTTGCTATGTATTGCAAATCAAAGGCAAGATTTTTCTAGTAATTGACTGAAACATGAAAATACAGATTCACTCTCATACACTATGCTGTTATAAAATTACAGAAACATCAGTTTGTATTAACCATATGAGAAGAATTACTTTGTATTGTCATGTAGCAAGAAATATCAAAATACATTTCCCAACAAGGCAGTATAAACATACATGGGGTAGCAGAGGATGAAAACTGAGCAAGTCCTTGGCCTTGTGCCTAGTTCCTATAGTATAAGTCAGTATTTCATCATGATGACCTCTTCAGATGGTTGGAAAATGGTATTTAAGAAACCTTCAAGAAAGCTCAGAGAATCTATTTCACATAAATGATAGACCCATGGAAGTCAACACTATGACTGTCAAATGCAGAGTCCTGTTTCAAAACAGAAGTGCTGCAAAACCCCTCTTTGACACAAATTCTTTGTCTCTGCAGTTTGTGCTTTGGGTCATTTTACATCCTGTAGCTTCTAGGAGCTCTGTGCCCATATTAGAGATGAATTACCACTTCTTCTCCATGAAAAACCACTAGGGGAGATCCTGGTAAACTGCACCGGGACCGACACAATAAAAATTTGGGAATTAAGGACATATGGACACTACCTGCTATCTTTCCACGTTATTTAATTCTGGAAGGTTTTTAGTCAGCTTGAGAAAAGCTGAAATGATGGTGTTAATGACAAAACACTTGATGCTATAAAATGTGATACACTATAACTTGAACACTATAAATACACTTGCCCAGCTGCATAAAAATTGCAGTATTACTGAGGTAATGTGATGCATTATGGACATTTCACAATTTGGGGGTGAAAATGCAAATGTCAGCATATCACTGGCTATATTAAGAAACTATAGTCACATATTAATGGCTAGATTGATCTTTTGAGTATTTTAGGCTGTTGTCATGTCAGTCAGAGATGAACTCAGGCCACAAGATTCTGGAGTAATTGATTTTGATTTTTTAGTGCTTCCTGTGAAACAGATAAGCTAGCTATACATTTATTCCCTGGACAACCTTTTGTGACAATAAACCTCATCAGGTATTCCACTCATCTCTTGAAAATGGAAGACTCCTCTCAGAGGCAACATCTGTGAGCTAATACTGTACCAAGGAGCACGTCCCAGCCAGCAGCACTGGTAGACAGCTCTGCTCCTAGATCAGGAGGGCATGGCAGGCCCAGGTAGGGATGCCATTAGAAGGCTGCCCAGATGGCTACTGAACATTGCTGTGAAATGCAAGATTTGGAAGCTTTAAATCCTCCTTTCTGATTTTAGGAAACATGTATAGAACAGCTGACTTCTTGCCTCACACTGGTGTAAATTAAACTGCATTGGCACTTAACAACTTGATTGTTAACCTTTTAGAGGGTGTTTTGATTTTGGACATAGGAAAGCAAAGGAGATATGCTGGTTCCAGGTACTTCAGACTGGGCAAAGGTCAGCATGGACAAAGCCCACGTTTGAGGAGATTAATGGAGCTCTGATTGCCAGCTCCTCTTGACACTTTTTCTTCTTGTGAAGTAGCAGACAAAGAAAATATAACCTTGGCAGAAAAATTTGGAATTGTCTTTTGCTTACAGATTGTGATACTCTCATTTCTCAAGCATTGTTACTGCTCTAGTGTATTATCAATTATTTCTAAATGGTCCTTGGTGTAGGACAACCCTATGGATTTCTGAATGTAGCTCCAGAGGAAAAAAAACAACATAGCATGGAGCAATTGGATTTTATAATTTGGAATCGAGCTATGCACTTGCAAATCAAGAAGAGCTAAAAGATTATTAATGAGAATAAACAATACCTCTGATTTCATGGGTTGCCTTTCCTACAAAGAACCGTACGACAGATTATCATGATTAACACAAAATAACACATACAGGGTTTATACAGGATGAAAATTATTGCACCAGGGTTTGGAGTATAACCAGAAGTTCATATAAAATACAACATATGGAGATCTTTGACAAACAAAACTAAAAATCTTAGTGCAACAACTGAAAGTAAAGCCACACTACTGGAAATTGGTGACAATGATTAAAATGTGGTGACAGACTTCCTTCCAACACGAATCATCAGGACAATACTGGAATACTGGAATCTCCAGTTAAATACTGGAATTGCCAGTTCAGTGTCCTGAAAATGACTGTAATTTCCACAGAAAGCCTTGCCTTCCTGGTCCATAAGTGAAAAAACATGAAATAGAAAACACTTTGCCCTCTTGGAGGTTCCCACCACCCTGATGGTTTAGGGGGGGGAAGGCACTAACCCCCCCAGCTGCTTTGCCTTTGCTGAGGTTCAAAGACTGAATGAATGCTTATCCTGTAAAAATATTCAACAAATGTTGAGATATTTCAGAAAGAAACAGTATTAATCAGATTGGGCTTCTCTTCTGGATGGTTGCCTTGCATGTCAGTACCTCTGGGAAGCACTGGTTCACCTTTCTCCTTGACAGGAGCATGGCTGAGATGACAAGTCCCCATCACCTGCCAGCATCATTGGTGACCAAGGGCTGATTTTAACCCTGGGCTAAGAGCATGCTAAATATTTTCAGGCACCTCAAACAAATTCTTACAGTATGGCCAGTCTGCAGGTGATGACCTAGAGTTTGCAAAATAGATGTTGCCATTTCACGTTAAAAATATAGGTAATTTGCCAACTTTTCCCTACAGCTGTGACTTTTACTAGAATAGCCTACACCTGCTTTTGAATATTGTTTTATTATTTTCACTGAACAGTAAAACGTCAGTAAAAATGCAAGCCTTGAGTGGACCTATAAAGCCGGCAAATGCAGTAAAATGTCACTGCCATGTTACAGAATTACTTTACTACTTAACACTGCACAAGGAGTGTGTTTTCATAGTTGCGTTGAGTTTTAGCTACCTGGCTCCTACTGACTTTAATGGGAATCACACTGCTAAAACTCCATGTACCACTTTGTTACTTCAAAGTAATTTTTCAGTCCCCTGGAGAAGGTCATAGAAATATTAAAAACTAAAGCATTCTCCAAGGATCCCAGATTAAAGACTTGCATCAGACTTTATAAAAGTGATTGGTCAAATATATAATATACTCTTAATGTTCTAGCTCCTGGTTTGTTTTCTTTAGAAAGAACCTTTGTGATGTTTTTCACAAAAGGCAATATAAAGCATAAAGAACAGCTCAGCAAGGCATAACACGAAGACATACAGAAGAGTTACTTGATAATTTTTTACAGTGGTAAGGAATTATTTATGTTTTTTTAATATTATGAGCAAATTCAGGGCAATTCTTAATTCTTAATTGTCACAACTCTATACCATTTGATTGCAAGCAATACTGTAACACAAATATTTCTATTCCCTTTGACGTGTTGCCTGTCCCTTTTTGTCCCCACAACAATGTGGCTATAAAATCCCCCTTCCATATGTCTCTCCTAAAGCAGGTTGACATAAGTGCCCTTTCAGACCCCAGCATGCACCCACTGTCCTCTGTTGCTGGTTTCTGGACATACACAACCTTCTTTTTGCTTAGAGCTTTGACATCCTCACAGCCCCATTAGGCTTGTCACATTGAAGGCAAACTGTATCTACACCATCAGCTGCACAGATAGTGAGTAAAAGCATTAGGAAAGATAATAAAGTAGACATGAATTCAGGAAACTTGTATTAAATTTACCTCCAGGTTACTGATGGCACAAGCAGCAACCAAGGTCCTAAACCAATTGTGTGTCTGGTCGTGTTATCAAGAAAAAGTACATTTATATAAAAAAACAGTAACATGACAATCTCAATAAAAATAAAAGTAGTTAACAGAATGTAAGCAGCTTAGTCACAGAATCACAGAATCACAGAATCATTTAGGTTGAAAAAGACCTCTGAGATTATCAGGTCCAACCTTTGACTGATCGTCACCTTGTCAACTAGACCATGGCACTAAGTGCTATGTTCAGTCATTTCTTGAGTACCTCCAGGAATGGTGACTCCATCACCTCCATAGGCAGTTCATTCCAATGTTTAACAATGCTTTCTATGAAGAAATTCCTCCTGATGTTCAACCTGAACCCCCCTAGTGCAGCTTGAGGCCATTTTCTCTCATGGAGTCACATGCTGAGAGAAGAGGCCAACCTCCACCTGGCTACACTCTCCTTTCAGAAAGTTGTACAGGCTCCCCTGAACCTCCTTTTCTCCAGACCAAACAAGCTCAGCTCCCTCAGATGCTCCTCACATGACTTACTCTCTAGTCCCTAGTCTTATCTAGGTCTTTTCTTCATACCAAACTCAACATCTTGTTTAAATTGCAAAGCTGCAAAAGCAAAACTAGAAACAAATTTTTAAAAATTAAATGCACATAAAACAAAAAAAGAATATTTTTAAGCATCAGCAAGTGCCTTCCATACAGTGATGAAATACCTTCAGCCTTCCACCTGGAAGCAAATTGAGAAGCTCACTAGCCATACCACTTCTCCCAAAATACTAGATCCTGCATAAAAGCATAGTCAAGGTATGTGGGATAAACCCATATTTATTACCAGACAATCCCAGCTATAATCTTAAAAGCATGAATCAAGATAAATATAAGCATGTGTAAATACACAGACAAACCTTGAAGTGGACAGGCATGCCCCTCTCACACCTCCAAACTATTACATTTAAGGAGAAGCAGCATATACATACATGCAGTAGATTTCTGTTAAACTGGGGTTTTTTTGTTTCCATCATCCCTACACACAGTTGTCAAGTTACAGACCAATTAAGCTGAAATAACCTTCTGCTAAAGTCTTGAACACAAACCAAAGCACTAGGATGATGCAAAGCAAGTGTTACCATCTTAGCCAATTCACATGAAAAATGACTGTGGCAATATCATCACACTATAGGTATCCTAAAACAAAACAGGTCATGTTTTGCTTTTTTTTGTCACAGGAAAGGCAAATTGATGCATAATTAACAATTGGCTGATGCAAATTCTTTTACATCTTTTAATTAGTGTTAATTAGATTAGAAGTAAATTTTCTTTTATCTCACCATTCTAATGCGAACTAATCTTCTCAGCAGCATGTCAAAGTTTCCCTTTTAATTAAACTTTTCAGCTGGGAACTTCAGCAGCACTCAGGCAGCCAAGGATATAATTTAAGGCACGAGAATTGTGCTGGGTTTTATGAATGGAACATCAAAAATTTAAAGCAATGATTAAAAAGTCTCGGCAGAATTTCAGAAATCTGAATTTTGTGGAGGCAACAGTGAGCTTTTAAAGCCACTTCAAGAATGCACCAGCAGCACTCTCCAGCCACCCCTTCCACATTCAAATCCATCCTTTTACAAAGGAAAACTACCCCAAATGTAAAACATCTTCTGTGAATTAACTTCCCCCTTTCATACTGCTTCCCCCGAAATATTGCAGCTCCTCTAAAATTGTTAACGTGCAGAATAAACCACAAAATACATTTAATATCTTTTATGGGAAGTTGACCTAAAATAAAATTTTATGTAGTTAAAGACTTTTGATAGTTCTTCATCCAACTTTTTTCTCTCTCTATGGGGCAATGGTGATTGAAACCTAATGTCTGCTGCACAAAAAGGCCATAAAATGTTTTACACAGAAGTAAAACAGTAGCCATTAAGTTTTGCTATGATGTTTGAGTAGATATGCAGCATGAAAACATGATAAAAGAGCCATAAACTGATTGTGATCAAATGCAATTACAATGACTTCTCTCCAATGAATGACATGTACTAAATGCACTTACAGTTCCTTGCAAAATTACTTTGGGCAAAGGACCAAGAAAACACTATATCCTTTTTACGAACGGCAGCTTGCCAGGGAAATCGCAAACACACAAGCTTTAATATCTATGGCCAAAAAGCACTTGGGAACTCATTAGCAAAAGGTTTAAAAGACTCACTTGTGAAAGACAGCTTTTTTTTTGCGATCAGAGCAGCATCCTGGAGAGTCCAGCATTTGGGGTGTTGAGAAGAAGTGCTCCCAGAGAAAGGAGAGAGGAGCCCTAGGCAGGGTGGGTACCCTTTTTATTCACCGTGTCTTGTTCCCATGACAAAAGTATGCTCCGGAAAAAAGCAAATTGTTTTGCAGTTTTTTCCATTAAAGTTTTATATGGTGCCCTGACAGAGGACTGGTGAAAATAGCATCATAGCCTAACACAGATTTTGTTAGCAGTATTGTCCTTCAGCATCAAATAACTAAGATAGAAGCTGACAAATTTGAAAAAAGATGAATCTGATTACTCTTTACTGTAAGAGTGGTGAGGCAGTGGCACAGGTTGCCCAGAGAAGCTGTGGATGCCCCATCCCTGGAAGTGTTCAGAGCCTGGTCTAGCAGATGGTGTCCCTAACCATGGCAGGGGGATTGGAACTAGATGGAACTAAGGTTCCCTCCGACACATACCATTCTGTGATTCTATGAGTCTGTGAAGTGGGCTTTTTTAAAAAGGTGAATAGGAACCAAGGTCTTGGGAGTTTCATCCCTTTTATTGTGTTTTGGAATTTTGATTAGATAACCTAGTTTAACTTTTACTTCTCCAAAAGACTTCTATATTTTGAGAAGATAGATCAAACCTCTGGATTTCCTGCAGGGTATACACCAAGGAGGAGACACACTCAGGCATTTGAAATATCAGAAGGTGGTGAGCAGTGCCAGATCACTCTCTGGCTAACAAGATTTAAGGAAGATAGTGTAGAGATATTCCAAGTTATCTCTGTATCAAAACCAAATATGCAATATTAATGTGTCAACGGCAGTGATTTCCTTCAGAGGGAAATTGCTGTGAAGTATTTTGAAAAATGTACACCTGGTAGCCCTTCTTCTATAGTACCATGATTTTCTATATCTACCTGCAATAAAAGGAATGGAAATCAGGACTTTCCTATGGAACTTAAGACATTTTTCTTTATACAGAAAGGACAAAATAGGGTTGGAGTTAGAGATGTAAATTTACCTGTGTTTTTATTAAATAAAAGAGACAAAAAAATTCACCAAACTGTTACTTCCATTGTCTAAGAAACTAAAATTATTACATTTTAAGGACACCTAGAAAGTGCAGAAGTGACTGCTGATGCTTAGTATGGGCACTTAATGAAAGTTAGGTAGCCAGAAGCAACCTGAGTAGAGAACTGAACCTTCTGAGTGAAGAATAAGTTTCCACCACACCACCAGGATTTATTTAATGGAAATTTAAGATTTAATTAATTTGATTTTATTTGATTTCATTAACTTGATGTTATTTACAGCTTATAGAGTTGCTATGAAGTTGAATTATTTATAAAAATAAAAAACAGAGGAAAAAAAGGAATACTAACCAGAATTATTCTAATTTAATACTAATTAGGCAGAGCAGGTTTTTTTATAGTAGGGTTAGATTAAGGGCTTATCAGTCCATTTTAAATAAACTTTAGGTTTACAGCTTGCATTAAAATTTAAACAAATATTTCAATGCTATTAAAGGTGTCTTTGTAAGCACCTTCTGCTGAATAATGTGCTAGATACCTGTATCACCAGCAAGAGAGTGAGGAAATACACAGTAACATGAACTCCTTGCCCAGAAAGCCAATAAATCTCTCCTCCTAAAAACCAGAGCCTGCTCAGTCTTCTCCTGCCTTATTAAATCATAAAGCACAAAAAAAAAGAAATTTTTAAAAAAATCAAAGCATTGCTACAAATTCATATAATTACTGTAAGACCTCCTACACTGTGTTAGAAGATGGGAGGAAAATCTGGACGTGAGAGGTGAAGTTCACTGCTCCAGAAGTAATGCTAGCAGCATTGGGCTTTGGTGGTGAGGAATATCCCTCCTCCAAAGAGCTTTCTTTTTTTAATCCTATACATTAGCTTTTTAATATTAATTGTCAATTTTGCAACAGTGATGCCAGTCAGTAATTGCAAATGGTAATTAAATTCAACTGAAATGTAACAAGGGAAATGTCTATTCCAAAGATATATCTGCTTGTGGAACAAAAGCCTCCTGGAGCAGCACATTGAATAACAGGACCTACAGTATGTTTCAAATTGGGAATATTCACACTGACTACACTCTCACTCTCCTTTAAAAGTGTATTAATGTGGTGAGGAGCAGTTTCTTTTCTAGGTTTTTCAGAAGAGCCCTAACTCATCACTGCTAAACTTCTACACCTTAAAGAACTGCAAACTGCTCTTGAGCATGAAGTGTCCCTCGGCAGTGCCGTGCACCATGGGTAAGACATGAAACAGCACTGCTAATAGTTTAGACTGTGCCAGCATAAAGACTGTTTGAAGAAGAAGTGACACAGCCTGACTCTGACCAGTGTCCCCCAGCATGAGAAAAGGTAGACGTTTGCTTTGCTGGTGTTAAACATAGCACAAGCACCACAATTCCTTCACAAAGGGGATGGAAGTCCCAGAAATTCTGGTTGACTTAAGGCTGGAGGAAGCTCCCACTTCTCTGGGTTTTTTGAAACCGTACTTCCACCTGCACCAAACCCACACAACCAAATAAGCACTATGAGGTAACATCCAAGAATAACCTTCTGGTGGTTGTCTAGTGGTGCTCAGTCAAAGGGCACTGGCTCAAGTATTTTCACAGGATATAGTGATGCCTGCTGTTAAGGTAGGCCATGCAGCATCAGCTCTTCCCTCATTTCCAAAACTGAAAAATTGATGGCAGCCTGCTGCAAGCATAAAAATTAATGCAAGTGTTGGGCTTGCAAATAATATTTAAACTTGTCCAGAAAAATGACTACTTAAAAGAAAAACCCAAACAAAACCCTCCGGAGCAAGGTCTGCTTCTTGACGAAGCTCTTCAGCTTTCTCTTGCTAAATACCTGGCCATTATAATCTTGGCCGTGCCTCTAGTGTCTGGAGTTAAAATCCTGAAAAAATAATGTTGGTATGTGTCAGGCAACAAATTCAAAATTCCCTTTTGATGGGAAATAGAAGATTTGGTGAGACTGAAACTTAGACGCAATAGTGAAAATTCCCCAGAGAAGTTATAAAATATCCATGTGCACAAAAATTCCGTTTTACTTACAGAAACTTTTTGCTAAGCTGATGCCATGGGAGGAGGATACAAGGAGAACCGTGTTGCTACCTCCAACATAAAGTGTCTGCTGGTGAGTCTCACGCCACCCACTCAGCCCTCACCAAACTACCTACTCCAAAACAAAATGATCTTTTGCACACACGAGTAAATTGCTGCAGCACAGACATATCTGGACAGTAATTAATCACTTCGAATGCTCAATGTGTTTGGATATAAAATTAAGAAAGTCGGGTTGTTAAAAAATGACAGATTTAAGCACCATCTGGGCTCTGTGGCCACAGTGGCGCGAATTCCAAAGGAAGGCTTAACAGTGCATGATCCGAGAATCCCATCTGTCTCAGCTGAAATGAAACAAATAAATAAATAAACCAGCAGCCTCATTTGCAGGATTTTCTCAAGTTTCCAATCTAAAAATCATCTTGCAATAGGAAAGAATATAGACTTGAAAGTATTACATCTTCAAAATGCATCTCGTATTTTTTGCATACATAATTAAAGTATTATACCTCTAGGGAAAAATCCCTAGAGAGGAACACCTATCTAGATCCCACATTGTGAGACATCATTTCTTATTATGAGCACATTTTCATAGAAATAAAGTGATAGTAAAGAATTGATGTGATAGGACTCTTCCATTGATTTGGGAAGGCCAAAGTGCCATTCTGGCACCCACAACCTCCCTACTTTCCCAAGCCATGGCTCAACTACACCTGTCCCATGGCAAATCTGCCTGTGGATGAAACACAGCCTCCCTCGGTTCCACCCACCTTGCTGCAAGGGCAGAAGCCATGCAAAAGAAAAAGTCACCTGCAATTAGTTAACCTGCAGAATGTCTTCAGTAAAACTTGCCTGGCATGGGAAAGGTAAATAAACAAATCATCCAGGACAGATGAACACTGAACATGAACACAGCTATTTCCCTCAGAAAAGTTTAACCAGGTGGATTTAAGTATAGAGGTGAGGAACACTCTGGTGAAGTTCCTGGGAGTCTGGTCCAAGTGCCTCCCTCCACCCAGTTGAGCAGCAGGCAAGTGACTGAATGGACAACGTCTGATTCTCAAGTACCATAGTGCCCAGGGCTCAGGACAGTGCTCTCTGTGTCAAGGTGCTTCTTTTGCTCTGCATGAAAGATGGGACATTTCATCCTTGCAGCTTCTGCCCTTGGCACATACCCTGACCCCCAAACTGGCCCAACCTGTCTGGAGCTTAGCCAAAGGAAGAAAAACCCCAAAACTGGCGCCCATCAAAACCATACCTTCTCCCCCAAAGCCACATGCTCACTTTGCCTACGGTTAAGGGCAAAGGAAAGATTTCCATGGACATATGTGGGTCTTTTCTGAGGTCTTAGGGAAGGGGCTTCTCCAAGGGGTTTGACTCTGCCTCATCCTCTTCTCCAGCCAACAAGTGACCACCACCTCTCTTGCATAGCCACTTTTCACTAAAACTTCTTCCCATCCTGCTTACCTCCAACAGCTGGAAGAGGCTCTTCAGACAAATCAGCAGGAAATATGACCAAAAAGTACTTGTTAGTAGTTTTAGACTTCAATAAAATATAGCATCATACTGTGTAATATTTTAGCTTCTTTCAAATAGAGACATTTGTATAAAGGCTCAATCCTGGAAAAATTTGTTTTTCCAGTATCTTGATTTTACCTTCAGTAGATCTCTTTGCACTTGCAATATGGAATATCTGGGTAGTACATTCTTCTGGATCAAGAATGCAGCGCTTCTTTGACCCTATTTCTTACAGCGCAATTTCCAGAGTACAATTTTGTATGAAAATTATGTGGACCCAAATGGGCAAGCAAATAGATCATCTATTCTGTCATTTAAAACTGCTTTTAAGTGGCACTAAATGAACTTATTCTTTCCTTTTAAAAAAATTGTTGGCTAGTCTGTAGGGGTCTCCTTTCAGTGAACTCATGCAAACTCCTGTGGGCATCACTGACAGCTCATCAAGATGATAATGCAAATGATGAGTTTCCACATAGCTCCATATACAAAACTGCCACACATTAAAAGTAAACAAAGTGTACTGTATTCCACAAAATAGGAATTTGCTAGAAATGATAAAGAATAGAAATAAGAATGGGGAAATGTGATTATTCTTAAATATTTCAGGAGATATCTAGCAGGAAGATGATCTCTGCATAACTAGAGAAATCAAGAAATCTGGAAAAATCACACCTGAGACCAAGCTTCTGTCCAACAAAATGAAGCCAGGGCCTGATGCTGGCAAGCAGCAGGCAGCAGCCACCAGCCTGTTGAAGTTACTCCATGGCAAGGTCTCAGCACCTCTGATGCGTGGGTCTGGTGCTCCATAAAGGTAAGCCAGCAAGGGCTGCCCAGCTACTCCCTGCTCCTCCATTGCTGTCGGTCTGCTACTAAAATAAACGAGATTTACCACCACAATGACAGAAGCACAGTAATTGCTGGGCAGGCCAAGTTCTGGTGACGGGGATGGGGAATGGTGAGTGCAGCACCTGTGTGCAGAGGGTGACTGGCAGAGCTCGCCCTGGCATTCCTAGGCACCTTTCCTGGGAGCACTGCTTATCTGAGACACTTTGAGATGCCCTGGTTTTGGAAGATGACAAAAAGCACAAAGTGCTAACGTAATTTTTGTAACGCACCATTTCAATCAACAACAAATATTTTCTCAATAAGCACTATTTATGATTTTCCTAGGAGTCAGACAAAAGATGTGTTTGTTCTCTCAGCACATGTTGCATAAAAATAAATCTGCTTCCCAAAAATGGGCATTCATTTTTTCTCTATAAGTAAACTAGCACATGCTAATAAATTCTTCTTTGTTCATCAGTTTCCTTAGCTTCATCAACTTTAAAATAAGATAAAAATGCATTTTTTTCTGTAGATTTTTGATTTAAAACCCTTGGAGTGCAAAAACAGGCACAGAGCACTTCAGATAAGCTGAAAGAAAATATAGTATTTTATATACTCTCATATTATTGAATACTATACTATTAAATAATATTAAATATAATATTTTTACAATACAGTAAATTAAGCTATCCTATTAATAAGATACATTTTATTCCTCTATAATTTAGTCTTTATCACTCTGGTTCTTTCCATATTAAGACTGTATACTGGGTTTTATATGTGCAAAGCTGGTACAAGTTTCCCTGTGAGTTTTTGTACTGGTAAGTTAAGAAAATAATGAACTCAATACTCATCACTGCACACCTTCTCAAGGACACAATCTGCAGAAAGGGTAAACATTTTCATGTGTTGTGGTGGGCAAGCCATGCTTGATGTGCACCAGAGTGGAATCAAATGGCCCACAGGCTACCAATCCATTTGCATTGCATTTGGTGTCATCTCCTCCGTTTACAGAACAGCTGTGTAAACTGAAGGGAAGGGAAGGGAGGGCAGCAGGGATTTAGGCTGAGGTTTGAGGGTGAACACACACATAAGAGAGGAAAGACACAAGTAAGGCCAGGCAGTCCAGCTGCAGCTCCAACACTGGAGACCAAGCATCCCTTTGCTACCCACATGGAAAGCAAAAAAGTAGAGCACGTTGGTCTGTGGGACACATGTGGAGACATAGTGGGAGCCAGCACTGGGAAGCCCAAGGACAGCAGAGGAAGAGCATAGTCCAGCTTGGCCAAATTACCTCAGAAAGGGCACAGTATGAGGGGCTCCCAGAGACAAAACTACTGCCCCACATAGCAGCCTTTGGACACAGAGCCTGCCTGCTTTGGGGCACCACGGAGGGCAGGTGCATCTCCAGCAGGCACACTCCCTGTCCCGTGGGCAGCTGTGGGGCCAGGGAGCCAAGTGGGGTGGGACTGCCAGAGCTGCGGCAGCCTGTGGGGCTGGCCGAGGGCACATGGGGCCTGACTACCCCAACAAAAGGGATTACATTTCCTATTTTGGGCTTGAGAATGTTTTCAGTCCTTGGGTGAACTGCAACCTGTCTGTGCCTTGCAGTTTTTTGACCAGTAAAAGGACTTGAAATGCATGCCCGCCTGGTAGTGCTCTGCTCTTCCAGGAGGAATTGTAAATACTTGGAGATTCTTGGAGGAAAGGAGTAAAAAAATAATTACCATAAAGGAAAACACTTAAGAGTTTTCCTTATGGGGAATGCCTCTTGCTTTACATAAATTTTCTATGCAAATTATCCCAAGGTAATTCTAGCCACATGAAAAAAATAGATCTTATGAAATGTTCACTTTGCAATGAATGCTGAAATTGGCTGGGTGACGCTTCTGAACAGTTCTGTTGTAAAAAAGTAAAAACTCAAGTAAGTAAAAGGTAAAAACAAAAGTCTTTCCTTAGCGCTGAACCCAAATGATGGTGAAATTGAGTTAAACAACAGCATGTGTTGGTGCTAATTTCCACTCTCAGAGGCAAATTATTTCTGAAAGTCCCCAAACTCGCTGTAATTACCCAGCCGATGTTGGCTGCCTCAGACCAGGCACGGCACCATTTCAGCGACGAGCCCTTACGGAAGAGGCAAAGCCACCGAAGTTATATATGAAGATTAATAGAAAACTGAACCGCGCTACATCTAAAATAAACAAAAGCTTTTGTGGCCGCGTTGAAAGGCCCATAAAAAGTAAACTACAACCTCGGCAAAGCCTTTTAAACTGACAAAACCGGACGGCAGAGGTCAGGGAGGCAGGCGGGTCAGCAAAGCCGTGCCTGCAGGTTTGGGGGTCGCTCCGTGTCCCCGCTCGCTCACACGGGGGCCTCGCCGGGGCCGAGGAGAAAGCCCACCGCCGCTCCTCCTCCGCCGGAGCAGGAACACTTGAACTGCCCTTCTGTCTCAACAAAACTTTAGTTTGCTGATTGGGCACGAAACAAAAGAAAGACAGCGGGACGCGATTTATAAGGGGGCAGGGTAGGCTGACATGCTATTGTACTCCAGAGGTATCCACAAGCTGTTAATTCCATTTTAACATTGTTAATAAGACTGTTAACACATCTGACTTTGTTTAGAGACTTTGAAAACATCAACAAACTGAAGAAAAAAACAAAACAAAACAAAACTCAAGAACCCCACCCGCACTAGAAGTAAAATATGATATTTTCAAACAGCATCAAACATCCAAATGTGATGCTTCTGCCTGTCCGGACCTGGCAGCGAGGAGGAGATATGGCAGGGAGGCTCAGGGACGTGCATCCACATATTCTGCATCCTCTCGTTAGACTATTTAACTATTCACATTTTCCAGGTTAAATTTAAAGGACTCGTTTCTAACACCATTGCCGTTTTGAGAAGGAGAGGGAATAAAGCTGGACTCCCCCCTCCGCGCACACCTCCTCTCCCTCACTTGCACGCAGGCAAATGTGCAGATTTAATCAGTGTGGAATGTTTTAAATGAATAATTGGGTCTGACAGATTTATTGCAGTTAATTTTGCAATAGAATGGAAAAATGTTTGGATCTCAGCCTTTAAAGTATTAGGAAAACAATTAATCCATCACATAACGGAAATTCCTGTATTACACCCTCATGTCCAATTAAATAATGTCAAGTAATCTTACATTGTAAAATGCTGAAAATTGAAGCTCAAATCATTGAGTGGGATATGTTTTAATTTTTAAAGGAACCTTGAAACAAAAAATCACATCAAATTAAAATCAGATGCTTTGATAAAAGGCTTTTTTTTTTTTGGTTTGTTTTATTTGGAGGGGGAGATGTTTTTAAATGTAAAAGAAAAAAAACCCCAAGCCTGTCTCAAAAAAACATTAATTTCTCTTTTGCTCTCCAGTTTCTGCATCATGAACGCTGCCTTAGTAGGGCAACCTAAAAGCAAATCAAAAGCTTTAGGATGAAGTCTGCGACCGCATTTTAAAAGACCGCATTCTTTCAAAGAACTTTAAAAGGAGATAACCAGCACTTCTCTTTTTCCAGCAGGCAGAGGGGCTGATTCCCGGGTACTTACTCAGACACAACTCTCCGAGACTTCAAGCCGTGTTTTGCTTGAATAACGTCCCGTAGGATCGAGTCCCCAGTTTAGGACCGACTGACAGCAAACTTCTGAGACTGAAAGTAAGCGGGATTCGTTTGTTTTTGTTTACAGCCCAAAGCTGCTAATGCTGTAAAATTGCTTAATGTCATACTTAATCTCCTTTTTATTAAAAGTAAGGTTAAAAAAAAAGAAAAAAAAAAAAGCCTGCAAATCAAAGAACTTTTCCAGAATAACAAAACCACCGACTTACAAATGTCTTGCCTGCCCCTGAAATTTGAAACTTGGCAAATTCATCTCATTCGGCTGCTGTACAAAAGGTCCCTGAAGCGTGTTACAGTAGGGACCCGCCAGCTTCCCAAATACTTTGACTGTTTCTATACTAGGGCATACGGGGCTTCGGTCTCAGGGCTCTCTCAGCTAGAGCGAAATGAAAGCGGTGGTGAAATTTTAATACCACGGGGGTTTAAGGGGAGTACGTCCGGCTGTTTTTACAGGGGGATTGCCGACGGTCCTGTGGCAGGCAAGGTAGAGAGTGCGGGGACAAAAAGGGATAAAAGGGATTGGAGCACGTGTCGCTACAGAAAGGTAGAAAAAAAAAAGTTGGAGGCACTGAAGAAGGAATAAATATAAAACATAAGGAAATATCCTTCTAGTATGTCAACGGCAAAAAATAACAAACTGAAATCTCAGGTCGCATTTAAGGGCAATAAATACTGTAATGACTTGCTGGCACCTTCGTTAAGGCACTGTCGGCATGGCTGGACAGAAGAAAATGGGGATTACACTGAATGAAAGAAGTGTAAGACTTGGCCACCATCGTTTAATTTGTTTTTCCAAATACAACACGCTTCCTTTTTTTGCTGGTTTCTTACAATCTTGACGTTCTGGATACCCACATTGCCACCCAACTATTTCTGTTGCCATAACAACATCAGAAATTTGTTCCTCGATGTCCTTTTTAATAAAATAATTTTGGGATTTGGGAGTTTTCAAAGACGGGACAGTTTCTCAATTTAGGCAGCTTACACCTTTCTCACAAGGAACCTATTTGTTTCTGTTTCCCTAAAAAAACGAGGTAATTTGAAAGTGATGCCCCCTCCTTCCCCCCTTGACTTTGGAAACAGGCCTGTTGCTATAAACAGTTTTTCTGGGGGACTTAGATTTTCAAGAAACAGGCAACCTACAGCAGCCAGGGGACCACCTCCTAAGGCATACAGAAAGGAAAGAAGTTCCGTACATGTAGCCTAGTGTCTGAAATAACGGCCAAGTTTTCACCATCTATCCACAGGATGGGTTTTAATATCATCAAAAATTAAATATGCAACAGAAATTACTAAGGAAGTGTAATAACGCTGTATATTTTGTACGCTGTCACTTAGGAGATCCTCATCCGTTCCTCAAGGTGACTCTCTTCGAGAGCTGCTCCTTGGCATGGCTAATATTTTTTCTTTCTCAGATCAGCTCAGAATGAGTGGAATAAGAAAAACAAAAACAAAACAAAACAACAAAAAAAACCCCAAAACCACCAAACAACCCCTGGCTCTTTACCATTAAATAAATTGGATTCCCAGCACAAACAGCAAAACAATGGCCAAGAGGATGTGACTAACAAACGCCGAGGGAAGAGTCAAGCTGCCCTCTCTTTGCATATGCAGCCAAACAGAAGTCACTGGGGTTGGGATTCTTTCCCTTCCTATTTAACATATCTGTGCATTTCAATAAATTGAGATGAACAATGCCCGGCTTTCAAAAGTTGCAAATTACTGGGAATACATTGCAAAACGTGAATAGCCCATAACACTGGGACATGCTTAAAAGTATTTTTCTTTGGGTTTTTGTTTTATTTTGTTTGGGGTGGGGGGTTTTTGTTTGTTTTCGTTTGGGTTTTTGGTTTTTTGGGGTTTTTTTGGAGGTGAGGTGTTTTTTTTTTGTTTTTTGGGTTCTTTTGTTGGTTCGAGTTTGTTTTTGTTTTTGTTTTTGTTTTAATGAGGAAAAGAAGAGGAAGAAATCATTATGCTCTAGGAAAAACTAGACTAGGAAAAAGTGTGCCCGTGAGATATGCAAGAAACTTCAAGGGATAGAAGTGATTCGAGTGTGTATTTTGCAAAAGAGCAAATATCCATTTATCTCATTGGCTGGTCTAAGCCAGATAGGGAGTTCTTGCTCATGTGTATTGATGATCTTCAGCAAGATCTAAATATTTTTAGTCCTCGCTGCCGATGGCAAGCAGACACCTGCACACCTGCACCTCGAAAGGGGAAAAATTCCCCTTTTCACTGTTACAGGAGGCATTTCCATAGCTGCTAAAGCAGCGTGATGGGAATCGCTCCCTTTCGGAGCACCGCTTTAGCAACACAAGTCGGAGCCCGCCAGGCGCAGGAGAAGGGAGGAGAATACTCCCCACGCGGGAAAAAAACTCGGCAACCTCCTCGGCAAAAAACCGAACCAAAACAAAACCAAAAAGCCAAACCCACACCACCCGACGCCTTTAAAGCGTGGAAATGTCTACGTGGAAATGTCTCTCTTTCGGACACTCCGTGGGGTGGGACGGTCACCGCTCGCTCCGGGGTGACCCCCCCGCGCCTCTGCGAGCCCCGCGCCCACGCCACGCCGGGCGGCAAAGCGGGGCCGCGGCGACACCCACCGGCCACCGCGCGAACTGCAGCCAGGGCCGCCCGCCCCGACGGGCACGGCCGGCCGGGATCCGGGCAGGGATAACGGCAGGGAGCCGGGCCGGGATCCAAGCAGGGATACGGCCAGGGATCAGGGCCAGGATACGGCCAGAAATGCGGCCAGGGGTGTGGGCCGGGATCCAAGCAGGGATACGGCCAGGGATGCGACCAGGGATCCGGCCAGGGATGCGGGCCGGGATGCGAACAGGGCTCCGGGCAGCAGGCAGGGGTGTGGGCTGCGGCAGGCAGTGCGCTAGGAGGGGGTAGGGAAGGGGCGGGCAGAGATGTGGATGGGGCAGGCTGGGATTCGGTCAGGGTGCAGGCAGGGGCAGAGAGGAATGTGTGCAGGGGTGCGGGCAGGGGGCAGGCAGGAAAGCCATCAGCTCAGCATTCCTGGCTGGCTTTAGATCTCCACAATTGTTCCCCCTTCCCTCCCGGCGGGGTGAGAAGGGAAGCGACCACTTCAAAGAGGAAACTTTCTGCATGAGGCAAAGACAAGAGTTGTTGTGTCTCTCCGTTACCCGGACTATTACTGTTATTAATATTTCAATATTCTCGTTCTTCTCTTTCCTCTCCTTTTTCCCTTTTATTTTCCTTTTTTCTCTCTCTGTCTCTGTTCTCTCTCTCTCTCTTTTTTTTTTTTTTTTTTTTTTTTTTTTTTTTTTTTTTTTTTTGTCAGCTTGCTAATGAAGCTGTTGTTATTCCTGGGAAAGGAGAAGGCAACACGCGGTGAGGGAGGCGTGCACACCGATAACTCCCTTTCCAATTTGTTTTCTCCTGAAGAAAATGGAAAATATCTCCGGCGAAGGAATTGGCCAGCAGCTCTCTCTGGATCCTCCGCTCCCGTCCTCGCCCCGTGGGGCTCTGACAGCGGCAGGGCTCTGGGGTGAGCCTCTTCAGCCCCAGGCCAACCCGCAGCACCTTCCAGCACCTTCTATGTGAGCATTTTCAAAGGGCTGCACAAACACTAATTAATTACCCGTGCTCCGTATCCGTGCAAACGGGGGCCCGGGGATCCATTTTACAGATGGGGAACTGCTTGCACGAGAAGAGCCAGTGAGTCACCACAGTCGAAACAGAAATTAAAATACCAGTTTTCTCGTCTTTAAATATACAGCCTATTGACCACTTCACCATTCCAAGGGAAGGGGAGAGACAAGCTAATGGAGAAATTAATTCCCCATCTTGCATTCAGCCTAGAGACACAAAAAGCCTAACAGAGGCATAACAGGCAGCTCCCTTTACATTCATGCCCGTTTGCACCGTGTCTTTTACCCTTAAATGCTTTACACAGTCAAAACAACACCAAGAAAGAATTAAAAATCATTAAGAGGAGAGGCAAACTAATTTGAAAAATATGGGAACGCTCATAGCTGCTCAACTGAGCTTTTAACCAGCTGAAGAGCCAGTTTGGTGGAGAGAAAGGAGAGGGATGTCCCTGGTGTTAGGAACTACAAAGGAGGAGACTCCAGCATCAATACAGGCCAGAGTGCAGGAGACAGAGACAGAAGACAAATATTCATGGGAGCCGTGGGGGTGCGGTGGGGTGGGGTGGTGTCACGGAGATAGATGGGGACCAGATTTTCCAGGGCAACTGAAGATGCAGACAGGCACCTGGCAGGATTTTCAAAAGCAACTGAGCAATATAGGTACCTAAATCCCACCGATTTCAGTGGATGGGAGGATGTCTAACCTGCTTATGCTCTTTTGAAAATCCTATTAAGTGCCAGCTGCATGTTTAGGAACCCAAACACATTTGAAAATTTATCGTAAAGCTCCATGATGAATAAATTTTAAGCGCAAAGTGTTGTTGTGATGATGTCAAGAATTAGAGAAACAAAGCCAGATTCCCTCTCCGTACAAAAAGAAATCTGGTGGTTAGGAAACGAGAATATTTCTTTCTGTTTAAATAAACAATTTTGCATCTTCGCATTTAGCCTTCTAATTACTCGTTCCTCTTTGTGTTTTGTAATAAACCAACTGGAGTGAGTAGGGATTTAAGGCATAAAACAAGTGATGCTGCCACGCTCCTGACACAAAGTGTGCTTGTGGCAGTGCTGGGGGGACACACAGATGGGTGCAGGGAGGGGACAGGTAGTGCTGGGCTATGCAGTGAGGCAGCAGGGCTGCGGGGAACGCTGCTGGGACAGCGATGTGTCGCTGCAAATGCAGGGAAGCAGGAGACAACAGGCAGGCATCCGGGAACAGCTTTGCCATCATGCTCAAATGCAAAACGATGTGACCGAGGACACCCGGGTGATGTCCCTTTACTTTCAGGGAGTGCTTTGGGGCAATTCAGACAAAGCAGTCTGTTACCATGAAATAGCTGTATACAGCATGTACCTCGTTAAGAATTTCAACATTCATGACAGACGGATTACTTTTTTTTCTCGGAATCAAGGTGATTTTGCCAGCATGGATTTTCCTGTAAATTTTGATGCTCTCATTTATACTTTTTTGGAAAACTGTTAAAACAGGACTGTTGAGGGACTGCCAGACTTTCCCATGAGTTCGCTTTAAATATTTAGGTAGCAGCTATCTCTTGATCACTGATGAACTTTAAAATCCACAGAGTAAAATCTTAACAAACAATTGTGTAAAGACAGAGACTTTCTGAAAGAGTCTACAAAAAACCCCCACTATTTTTAAAGCATCTTAGCGCCACCAGTTAAACTGACATAGCAAACCTATTGTGTTTTGCACCAGTTTTGTTTTGCGCTATACAGCTGTGTTTTCACAGATGCAAAACCATGTGTCTTCAGCAAAAGGTCTACTCTTCCCTTCAGATGTGAGCGAAGATCAAAGGTTCAAACACAGAAATACAAGCTCCTTTTCCCTTTGGAACATGTTTTTATTTTTTGCAGTGGCTCTACACCAGAATTTCCATCTGTTGTCCTTATGCAGCGTGCAGGTTAACCTCAACAGCCGGGTTTGCGATGCTGTTATCTCAACCCAGAAGCACAGAGATGAATCACTCTCGCATGTAGGCTCTGAACATCTCACTAAGCAGCAGAAGCAGAGCTGCCTCAGATAGCCATCATTTCATGGAGGTGGTGGCTCAAGGAGACTTGTGCCTTCCTTTCCAACAGAAAATCAGGAACTTCCTGAATATCATATGACTATGGTCACATATAAAATTCTCTAGCGTACTCTCTGTTGTAAGAGAATTGTGTGATTCCTTTAAATAGCAGTGTCTGTTTTTAACACAAGATATCTTCAGCCTTTGGCATTTAGACAGTGTCACTTGATATTTTTGCCTCTGCTTCTCCATCAGGCTGGCTGGGAACAGCCTGGGAACTAATATTTTCCTGGAATCACAGAATGGCTTGGTTCAGAAGGGACATACGAGATCCTGGCTGATTGGAAAGGGCCCTGTGTGGCTGCTATTTCCGCGACTGGCAGTGAATAATTTATCTACACTTCACAATAGCGTGATATTTAATAAATTAATAAATCAATAAAGTGATAACCTAACAAACAGGTAAATAAAGAGCGCTGGCGGCAGCTGCGCGCAGAGAGCAGCACTGAGGGGCCGGCAGGAGCTCCCGGCCCCGAGCAGGCCCCGGGCGGCGCGCGGCCGCTCCGCCGGGCCGGCACTGCCATCTAGCGGCGGCCCTGCCCCGCCGGGCCCAGCCTGGAGAACAACCACGAGCTGCGAGAGGACAGACCCGGAGCTGCAGGTGAGGCAACCTCAGCTTGCGGATGCCCCGTCCGGAGCGAGGCAACCCTCGGCGAGGAGCTGGAGCAGCCCCCGGCTGCCTCTCGCTCCCGCACAGCTGCGCAGGTATTTGTTTATGGCTCCGCCATGTCCTAATTCCCACTATTCCAGGTGTGGGGCGCGCCTGCCAGCCTAAAGAGGAGTCGGCGTCGCAGCTGCCACCACGGAAGTCACTGCAGCGGCAGGCGCGGCCCCTCCGTGCTGGCATCGCCCAGGCGTGTGGCTTTATTCACACGATGCCTGTACCACCTTTGGACGTCTGCTCGCCTGAACCGTGGTGTACAGTGCGGGCAGCTGGGTTGCTCGGCACTTACAACAAGCTGGGTAAATCCTTGGCCCCATGTAAAGCAAAGGCATTGCCATGATTTTACCCATTGCAGAGACTCCTGTGAGATGGAAATGTCAGGGGCCAGCTGGTGTTGGGCTCCACTCCTGAAAAGCAAGGCTAGTGGAGGGCACAGCCCGGCACCTCTCTGGGCCACAAGGCGAAGGGGGACAACCATGGCATCACGCCAGCCCACGTCAGCCGCTCCTCGTGGAGTTCCAGTCACGTGGCGTGGGCAGCCTGCTGGGATGGGATCATCATCATCATCATCAGAGCTGGACCCTAGTTCCATTTGCAGCTCTGACACTTAGGACTGCTACCCGAGGATGGATGCCCCTGCCCACGGTGGTGGGAATCTTGTCCGAACTCCCCCGTAGGCAGTGGCAGCTCTGTGATAGCAGGGTGCACACCAACCCCCTCCTTCCACAGCATGCCTTCCCTGGAGCAGCCCAGCAAGTGCAAATCTGCACATTTTATGGGCCTGCATTGAAGGCACATAAGGCTTTGGATTAGACTTGCTCAGTACTTTAATGAGTATTAAATTAGCTTTGGCAGCAGCAGAAACCCCCAAAAGCATGCTATGCAAATTACTCACTTTGAGAAAAACACACGGCAATGTTGTTATTTGGAGAAACCAGCACAATCATGGAAGAATAGCTCATCAGTAACTCTTCCTTTGAAAAACATCTCCAATGGGCACAGTAGGATTTAATTTCTACTTTTTATTGGAGAAAAAAAAATCAACAGTTAATAGACTTGAGCATTGGCAAAGATAATTGCCAAGTACAGCTTTTGTGAAGTTCAGCCTTCTTGTTTTTTTCTGCCTAAGTCCCTTTAAATATGCAGGACAAAGACAATGCCACGGTTCCAGAGCAGAACAAGAGCGGAAGTGAGTGTGTGCCAAAGAATCAGATGGACACCTGTATTTTTGTCATCAGATTTTCAAGTTTTTCCAAGTCCTTTTAAAAATATTTCTGTAAAACTCAGCATGTACTGCCATTTGCTAACATAAATCAAATCTTACTAGTCTTTCAGAAAAGCGATTGCAAAAGGTGTGATCTTTTCTTACTCTGTGCACCTCCAGTTGTGGCTGGTTTTGCCCCTTACAGTAACAGCCAGTGTTGGGGGGAGCAGTAATTCCACATTTCGCAGGGGGTATGACTTCAGCATTGTGTTTCCCCATGGCCGCTATGCAAACCAGAAGGGTACAGCCTATGAACTGCTGCTACAGAATCTCAGCACCATCTTACTGCTGCTTATGTACAACCTCCAGGAGTACTTTAAAGCCATTACTCACTAGGGCTGGTTGATTTTTTTTTTTTAATTAAGAAAGAATAAATTTTAAAAACCCCAAACCCACTGTCAAAGCTGTTTTGCTATTCCAGTCAAAACTGGGAGGCAAAGAAATACAGGCATAACCTGATCTATTGTTTTCGTTTCACTGGCCCTTTATTTTAAAAAGGGCAACTAATACAAAAAAGCATATAGGAAAATTAGGGGAAAAGGGAAGAGAGAGAAAGGAAAGAAAGAAAAACAAAGGAAAAGAAACCCATTAATTTTTTTTAAACAACAGAAATACCAAGAGGAAAGAAGTGTCCTTTTCCAAAACCTGGATACTTTGCTTTACATTTATCAGTCAGCTTGAATGTTATCTAAACAGGAGCTTAGCAGAGATGTAGCACATGAGTCAGAGGATGAATTTGGTCTTCATGGAGACATGTGAAAAACAAACACTTTTATTATGATGAGGTATGTGTTTCCATTGGAAAGCCTATGCAATTCAGCTAGGGGAAAGGGAGTAGAGGAACATTAAATGCTTTCCGTGGAGCTCTGTGCTAAGCAGAGGCCATAAAACGTATACTAGCAGGACACCTACTGCTTTCAGTGATTGAAGGCTGCAGGCAGACGTCCTCTTCTGAACCTAACTGGGATGGCATCAACCTGGGGTGCTTGGGATCACCAGGGCCAGATGCGATTGCCTCCAGAGCCACGCTGGTGGGAAGGGGCTGCATCAGTTCCCCTGGAGCCCCATTAGCGTGTATTGAACTTCTCCCAGGCAGACCTACGGGACCCATCGCCTCTCCTGGAGTGGCAGTGAGAAGGGGAGCAGTGCCACTCTCAGCCTGCATGGCTGGCTCCAAAGTGCACAGATATGACCCAGCTACCAGCTGCTGTTCCAGGACATCAGTTCCAGTTAACAAGCTCGAGCTGAGCATTTTACTCCTAGGCCGTGCTTTCGCACAGCCCAAGCACAGTTTTGCTTGCTTTCTGTGCAATAATTAAAATTGAGCTGTGAATTCCCTACTCTCACACAGATTCATTTTCATTTCAGTACCAATTAGTAAAGGCTCAACTTTAGGGAAACTGTTGCACAGCCTAACACCAAATGAAATTCCTGTTTCTTCTAATTCAAACAGAAAGCCTTAGTGCCTCTTTGTTGTGAGAGCAACCTAGATCAGAGAAGTGACAACTCATCTTCACAAAGACAGTAATGTGAGAGCCCACTATCTGAACACAAGGTTGTAATTCAACATGATTAAACAGCCTTTTTTGCTGTAGAAAGATGTAAACAATTGTTGCAATCATGACACCCGAGTTTTTCCACAATTTCAGACTTCGTGTGTGCTAATTTGTTAGTCCGGCACTCTGGTGTTCCAATAGCAGGGGGTCTGCATCAGCAACGTTGGTCTTTTTGTTATCAAAACCCTTCAAACCTCCACATCTAGTAGCTCTGCATCTGAGCACTGGAGAGGGGTATCATTGCCTACAGCTTGAATTCATGCTTCTAAAGTTGTGGAATTTGCAACCTAAGCAGACTAGAAAAATAGCCATTTTTTTCCATGAAGCCTGCAGAAAGTTTTATTTCTCTATTAGCACAGCAACATCATTCTCCACATTCAGCTTCCCTCATGGAAGTGGGCTATCTACAGTAGGATTATATTGTGGCCTAAGTTGCCATATAGTTCTCAGTTTCAGTTGCATGTTATTCTGCAAGCAGGGAAAGGAAATGCCACGGCTACATGTCCACTTTGGGCTGAAGTTCCAAGAACTTTACAACGGTAACAGGCAAGTTCAGAGAGTGAGGTTCTTCTGCAGCAGAAGAGCCATCACCTGCAATGGCCCTGCTACACTTGGGTATCTTTAGTTGCAGAGATTCCCCCCATAAGAAGAATCCAGAAGTGTCATAGCTCCACCAAATATAGTTCAGTTGTTAGACAGTAAATGAGACTCTGGCAAGCAGTGGCTCTTGTGATCTGCTCATAGTGGGGGCTCAAACATTGTGACAAAAATACTGCAGCAGAAAGGGGTCCTAAAAGCACTGCAATCCCCATTTCCTTCCACTCCTGCAGTCCTGTTTTCTGTCCCCTGTTCTCAGGAGGACAAGGCTCCTGTTTGCCTGCCTTGGCTCAGTGCTGAAGAAGCAGCATGGCAACCTCCCACCCATGGAGGGTGCCAGGTATAGACCATGTTCTGGGGACAGAAGCGGCAGGGGCAGTGGCTCAGTGACCCTAGGCCACTCTGAGGAGACAAAACGCCTGTGCAGAGGACACCAAGAGCGCATCAGTTCCTGATATCTTGGTACCATATACATACTGGTCAGTGAAGGATTGCAGCACTACCTGCACATTGGCCCCCATAGCTCGGTGCTCTCCAGCTCAGAAGCCATGCCGACAAACTATGTGGGGTCCAGTATCATTTCAGGCTAAAATCTCCTCTTAGCAATCTGCAAAAAACCCACCAAAATACTTCTGCAAAGACTGTGAGGTAAACTAACAGAAAGTTAAGAAATAGCCAATTTGACTTTTCTGTGTAATCCAGATTTGGCCCTCAGGGCACACAGTTTATGAAACTCTCTTCAATAATATATTCCCGCAGAGATGTTCTACAGGACAGACCTTAATCATGACTGATAAGGAAGATTATTGTCTGTAGGAATGTGAGAGGTTTTTTATTTGTTTGTTTGTGTGTTCATTTCAAGGTTTTTTAAGGTCTTGCCCTTCCTGGCGGACACACTGCAGAAGCACTGCTTGCTGGCATGCAGTGACATATTCACTGCATCTGAGGAGGATGACCCACAAACATGGATCGTCCTCCATGCTTGACCTTTGAGGAGTTTATGAGACTCAAACAAAAGCTACCTTTTTACTGTAACCAATACTTGATTAATACCAATTACTTTGATAACTAATTGGAGAAAGGATGGAAACTGGGTTTGCCCCCTACCAAGTGAATCCTTCTACCTATTAAACTAGAAAGTAATGGTTTAACCCATTACTGGTTAAAGTTGTGTTTTGAAAATACAGGCTTGAATAATCTCAAAAATAAGGATGAACTCATGCCTTTACTCCTTATTACTGAGCAACTTCTAAAGTAAGAGGACATTCCTGTCAACATTTTTGGTTTTGTCCTCTTTTGGAAGGGTTTTACCTAATTAAGTCAAATTCCAAACTGCTTTTGGATGCAGGAGTTTAGATACTCCAATATAAAGGGTTAAGAACTCAGAATCTTGAGTAGAAGAAACAGCTTTCCTGAAAGCCACAGTAAGGATGCTAAAGCCATGAAAAGGCTGTGATTTAAGGAATCGTATTCTGCTGTACTTCCCCTTGTCTAGGTTTAGGTGATTCCCTGCTCACTTAGAAGGTAAGTATTTCCACCTCTTCTCAAGTGTAGTGAAGTCAGCTGCCTTGATAGTCTGTGAGTCTCTAGAAGTTTCTGCTTGACACAGAATTAAAATTACTTGGATGTTCAAAAGTAAAAGAGTGCAGGTGAAGAGAGATCTTTACTTCCTTAACTGTAAGCTGACAACAAAGCACCCAAATTTATAGGACACTTCTGACTCTCATCTCCATATGCCTTAGCTCCAGATCTGTAAAACAGAAGTAATACCAGCCCTTTTTATCGTGAGGGTTTTCTGAAGATAAATTAATTAATGTTTGTTAAGCGTTCAGATATTTATAGCAATAAGTGCCATAGAAAAGCTCATAAGGAAATTACCAATTCTGTCTTCACAGCAGGGTTTCAATAGTGTGCAGTAAATAAGGCCTAGGGCTACACATTGAAAAATTAGGAGAAAACAAAATATTGAATAACTGCTCATTAACTCAGCATCGTCCATCTTGTTCACTAGCTGAGGTAGGGGTCCTGTGGAAAAAGCTATGTATGATCTTGATTTTAAAAGACTATGCTATCAAGCAAATACATAAGGGGGCTGAACTTGACTGCACCAGCTATCTTAATTTTGACATTTCCTAACTCCTGAATATTTTACTCTCCAGCCTTAATGAAGCTGCTTTGAGCTGCTATAAGACTTTGCCAGCTCCCCTTATAAAAGAACACTTCTAAGAATGCTGTGTGCAGGGAGATACAGAGGCTGAAAGAATGCCAGAATCATAAAAGAAAACAATGTTAATAATATCAAAAGAAAACTTCAGCAATTTTTTTTCTCCAGTCTTTTAGAAGGCAAGAAAATATCAGTGAATCAGCTTACATTTCACAACAATAGTATGCAACCAATTGGAATTTCCAAATGAAGTGTGGTCAGAGAGAGTATTTTACACACTTAAACCAGACTTGGTCATCAGCATTCAGCAATTCAGCCTTCCATGCTGTTGCTTTCTCCATACCAACATTTGGATGTGAACTGGAAGTTAAGTGCCTTCCCAAACATTAGGTGCTGGAAATCAAGATTACTTTAAATAAAACACTGAGAGCATTTAAAGCTTAATGAATCCTTATCTGCAAAGGTCCATGGAAAAGGTGAGTGGAATATTAAGGATATGTTAAGAGCAGAGCAGGAACATTGCCTTGGCAGGAATGCTTCTGGGCAGCAGGAAGGGGACTGCACAAAACAGGCTGGAGGGAAGTATCCCTCCACTCCACACAGTCATTCTCAGAGAGGGAAATTTGTGAGGACACACGGCAACAAAAATACTTGTCTGTTGGACAGAAATCACCAAGCCCTAGCTGTTACTGCAGTAGCATCTAATGTGACAGTGGATTTATATGTGACATCATCATAGCTAAAACAAGACAAAACAAAATTTAAAATAAATTGAATATGTAGCCTGGAAAAAAAGAAAGAGGAAATACAGTTACCAAACTGATGTATATTCACCTATTGGCAAAGTCCACTAGGTTTTTGTCAGATATTTAATCCCACAATGAGGTTTTTTTTTCAAAAAAGAAAGAGAGTAGTTTAGGAAAAAAGGCAAAACCAAACAATCCCAAACCTAAGATTTAATAAAATGTTAAATGTTGATTTGCATAAAAAAGATTAGGTGGGAACACAGTGTATCTTGTCAAAAGAAAACAAACTCTAAAAGTAGTGTGTATTGTAATGAATTCAAAGCTATGAAAAGAAGGGGCAATGGGAAAATGGCATTTTTCATTTTTGTGCCACTTTGCATCTGCATTCATCAGCTAAGGTTTTGTATTTTTTGGCTATTTTTTTTCTTCCATCAAAAAAAAGGAAAAATGGTGGAGAAACCAAAATATACTTGTCATGAGGGTAAAATGTTAATTCTGCTAGAAACACTTGCTTATTCTTTCTGTCTTGAACATATAAACCTGTGGGGAAAAATCTCAAGGATATTTTTAAACTGTGCACCATAAACATTTTAACATTTGCTTGCTGAGGAAATTTTTGCAGTGAAAACTTTCTCTAGAGAGATTATTTACAATATTAATTTAAGCCCTTACTTCATAATTCCTCCTCAAAGGAAAAAAAATAAATCCCATTGGCTTCAGAGCAAGCAAATTGATTGTTTATGATAACTGCAATGAAGATTCAAGTGATATACTTTTGCCAGGGATTGTGTTTCTTTTGTACTACCATTCCAGAATTATGCTAATTAAATACCTACTAGAATGCCTTTCAATTAAGTAACATATTCTCTCATATTCCTCCTTCTACAGTAGCCTTTAAAAATAATTAGGCATTAAATTCAAGATCCCAGGCACCTGATTCAGCGGCAAGTTGCATTGTGCTGAGCCCCACAATTTCTTGTCTACACTAACAGTCATATGAGGAGTGAGGGAATTGTGTTGTCCTTAAATTTCTGGGTTTTTTTTTTTTTGGTCATATGTACTTTTGGTGGTGTGTCAGCCTTTACCTGGTCTTTGAAACGCAAGGGGGGAATCCCAGACAGCCTGAAGCCAAGGGGAATTTTGCATTGCCTTCAGCCACCCTGTGATTCCATTTCCCTCAAAGCCTTTTTGCTTCGGACTAGGTTGTTTTTAGCAGCACCAGACACTGTTCCCAACCACCAGACCACCACAAAAGACAGCAAAAATGATGTCAAAGATTTCTTCAACTGGACTTCAGCTTAACTGGTGTGACCGTCCAGCTTTTCTCAAGGTCACTTGGTGTGACCGTCCAGCTTTTCTCAAGGTCAGTGTGGCAAAGCACCTGGAAACATTTGCCTTGAGCAGGGCAGACAGCTCAAAGCAAGGCCTTCCTAGCCCCAGCCGCTTCCAGCACACCATTGTCTAGGGCTGGTGGCAAAGCAGCATCCATGGCACATAAATAAGCGGTGCCAGCAGTGCAGCATGCAGGGAGCAGAGCTGCCCCGCATGGCGCTCAGCGCAGGCACGCGCGGCCCCGCGCACGCAGCCTGCTTGGTGCTCGGAACATGGACAGACTGAGGAGCATCTGTGCTGGGGGGGATATGGAACAAATAAGTAATTGCTGTTTTTACTAAGCAAAGCAGAAAATTGCAGCGTATTAACAGCCAAGCGTGTTTGTTGCCTGGGAAGAACCATTTGTGTTCCAGTTTGGGCTTTTTTACTCATCTGAAGGCTGTGCCTCAAAGCACGTTAAAAACATTTTAATTATTATTGTGAGTTTATGCTCTCATATGGATTTAAAGTGTATAAATATTATGGGGGATGGGGAGAGAAGAAAGTAAAATAAATAAATTCAAGAAAATGTTCTGTATTTTTAGCAGTGGAATCTGGCAGTGGATGCAGTCTGAATTAGTACTTTAGAAAACATATAATTCTTTTTAGAGAGCATTTATTGCATTAAAAATGTGTCCTGGTTTATCAGAAAAGTGTGTGGCTATGTGTATGTGCTCTTAGCCACATTCAGCTCTCTTCAAAAAGACATCCAGCAGAATAGCACTCTTTAGGGACAGTTGTTTCAGGGTTGACAAGAACATTAAACCATATTCTAATTATCTCTTCAATGAAAACACGGCTTTGTAGTGGAGGCAATGCACAGTCCTCAAGGCGAGTGTTATTAGGCTGTATGTGTTTTCTTGGAAGGAGATTCATGGAAAGAAAAAAGCTTTATAATTTACTGCAAGGAAAAAAATAGAGAGTACATGTCATGCATAGCAAAAGGGATTTTACAAAGAAGGCACTAAGTTGAGTGCCTCACTTATCTTCAAGAATGCTTCTACATAATAAGTGTGGGGATTGGTTTAACACAAGCTACAATATAGATATAACACACACATACAATCCCCTGTGACCATTCATATAGATAACTGCAAAAAAATTGTCTGTAAAGTAAGGTAAATATAAAGCAATTGCCTCCTGTGACATAAATGCGTTCTGTCTCATTCTTTGAGAGGTCATCCCTGAACAGAATACATTCTTATGGCAGTGTAGATAATAAAATCTGTTATTCTTAATGTGAATACAAGGATTTTCTAACCCATTTTCCACATTCAAAATACTCTTTTCTCAAATTAATCTGAAATGATAAAGTATTAGTTCTGATATAGCAAGCAAAGTTACAAACTGCACCAAGAAGATTCTAGTATGTTCATAAATGAGAGTATTTAATCATATCTTACACATACTATCCACACATGCACATTTGGATTTATTTATTCACATTTTAAAAATACTGTGGATTTTAATACTTTTACAAATGCTTGAATTATTTTAAACCAGGAATTTTCTTCTTGTTTGTGAAAACGAGATTGCAACTTTGTTTTGTTTAGTATGTTGGCAAGTGGATAGATTTAAATTGCTTAAAATTTGAATTTTAAGAATTCAAATTAATGAACTAGAGGGAAGAAACAAATAATGTTAACCAACAGTTACATATATCCTGAACACAGCAAACACTGACAGTATTATGAAAATCTTGTGTTAATCAAGAATTAATTGTAAAGCTGTGGCATTTCAGTTGTCTGCAGGCAAGTTCAGGCACATGCAGGCATAAAGACAAAAGACAACAGCCCCACTAAACAGCTACCAAAAATATACCCAAGTGTACCCACAACAGCTTGAGCATTTGTAGGGAAAAAAAAGTCAGAAACTCACCAAATCTTGGTTTTAAAAGCATGCTAGGTTATCCAGAGAGAGAGCATTCGGAATAGTCAATTACTTTCACATTTTGTCCCAGGACTTTAAAAGTTAAAGGCATAGTTCTGCCAATTGTGAGATGCCCCATCCAGCACAGACCACCCACAACTACTGATTTTCCATCTGGTGAACAAAACAGACATCTCCCTAATTATTTTTAAAAAGGTTTTTTTTTCTAACATACTTCCTTTATTTGTCTGTGACCTGGAACTTAATGGAAAACCTGGTAGATGCCAACCTCATTTCTTGTAATGAAGCATCTTATTTTCCCTACTTTAAGCATGCTTATTTAAAGGCTATTTAATAGAAAGTTATTACCTAAGCTGATCTTTGATAGGACCTAAATTACTAAATAGTTTGAAATTAGAACAACTTTATATCAAACCCTAAATGTTCTAGTTAAATATTAACCGTTAAAAGTCTTTCCCTTAAAGCAGCATATTAAAACAGGAAGCAATGAGGTTTACAGTCTCATATGCTGGGTTCCCATATTGCCAGTGTCAAAATTTATGCCTTTTTCAGCAATATGGTTGCCATTGCCAGCACCACACTTATAAATGCCAACTGTAATTAAAATCTGGCACCTTATACAAGCATTAAACATGCTTACAGATTAAAAAAAAAATCTTTATTTTAAAATACTCATTGCAGCATATGCAGGCTTAAAAAAAAGTTCTTCTTCTGCCAGTTTTAGAAACATCACAGGAAAAAAAAATCAAGGTCCAAGTTATCCTGAAAATCAGTCCAGACAAACCTAAATACTGTGCTAAATTTCACAGTGGATGTATTTGAGGGAGGGATGGCAAAATCTGGATTTTTCACTTGAAAGGGGCCGCAAAAAAATAGCATACTTAAAAATCTGGAGCCTGGGCAGACACACAGGGCAGGTAACACACAGCCTTTATCTCAGTGCCCTTTACACTGGCGGTTACAGTTCAGTAAAGATGTAAAGCTTCGTCTCCGTCATGGTGAATGCCCAAGCAGGGCTGTGGATCCCAGAGCCCACTAAGGGAGGCTGCAGAGAAGAACAGAGGCTGGGATGAACCCGTAGCCTGTTCATCTTAATAGTTTTGGGGATGTAAACATGATCATCTGGGCTTTTCATCCCTTAAACACCTATCATTGCTGCATTGCTGTGCCTCCAGTCGTGAGCATCAGGCTGGGTGGCCAGTTAAAAAAATCCTCTCCCAGGCTTGCCAGCAACAGAAGTGATCAGCAGGAGGCTCCTGGAGGCTCAGGACACATACAGGGCTACCTTGGGAAATAACCTTGGGGAAAATGGAGATCTGGAGGAAACTGGAGCTGGCCATTTTACCCAGCAAAATGTCCAGTCATAAATTCCTTTTCTACTTGCTGGTGTGCTACTTCTAAATTGCACAGCTGTCTTATGGACCTGCTGGAGATGAGGAACGCACATTCATGAGAGCTTAAAACATAAAGAAGCTACCCAGGCACACAACAGCAGGTGCACAAATGGGGTGTTGCAGCACCCTGAGATTGCCTCTTGGTCTGGCAGCACTGCACCAAGGACTGGTCTCTATTGCTCCAGTCATTCATCTTGGCTAAGAGGTGAGGAAGAGTCATCCAGCCAGACGGCCAAGTAAGTTGCTGGAGAAGGACCACCTCTCAGAATCTCAGCACCACCTGGGGACTCCGTGGGGAATTGCCAAAATTATTTTTAAACAGCAACTGAAAGCAGTGTTTTTTCAAAGCAATTTGATGACAAGTTATGAATTGGCATTTACAGGAAGAGCTTCCAACATGACCAGTAGATGGAGAAGAACCCTGATGGCTCCGTCCCAGCATTTGGGACACCAGGGACCAAAGGCAGCAGGACTCAGCAGCATCTCTGCCACAAAGGCGTGATGACCGAGACACTCCATCCTGTCCTCTGTACCTCATTCTGCTGGTGCCTGAAGCAAGGCTTTTTCTCGTGATCCTACCAGCAGAAGAGGTAATTAAATTTCATTGTGGGGTGTCCCGTGTACCAAATGTTTTTGGGCAGGACTAAAAAATTGTATCCTCACATTATCTTGACATCGCTTTCTTGGCTGAATTTCTGAATCCTTGTGTCAAGTTTGCACTGATGTTTATGTTCGCGTGTAGGTGCTTCAGTTATTGATGACTTTAAGCAGGATTAAATCTTTCAAGACACTTTTCTTAGAAATAAACTAAACTACCAAATGGGAAAGCTTGAGTTAGATAATTAATTTGAAGCATGTTTTCCCATGTAAAGGTTTAGTTATTTTCTTGGAGAAAGGTTAATTCTCAGTTTGTAACCACTAAAGTATGTTGCTTTGTAACTAAATATAGCTTTTACACTAAATTTGGCACTTCTTATTGCTAGCCAGAAGGACAGAGTAGCTCTGCTGATATATATTTAAACTTTTCTATACCTCATTATACATTTTTTCCGATTAATTTTACTGTTTTTATTAGAAAATTATATATGGCACAATTCTTATTTACTAGTTGATCTCTTTGTGTTTACTTAGGATTTATGTTTCTTTGGATGAAAACTGGAATGCAATTTAAAAGGTAATAAGACAGTTTATTGCTTGCATAGCACTATCTGAGAGAGGCTAGACTTGTAAAAAAATTGTGATTTAAAAATTGATCTATTAAAATAACTTGGTATTAGCTAGAATTAGTACCAATCTAGTATTTGGTCTTAATATCCTCCTATATTGTAGTATTAGCAAATTTAATCCTCTCATAATTAGCTTTTATTCAGAGATTGGTAGAGAAGAACAAGCTTTTCTGCTTCTTTCAACTCCCAATTGGTCAAGTTTGAATAAATTAGTCATTTAACTGAGCTAATTGAATATATTGAAGAAAATATTCTCTTGGTACTTGCAGAGGAGGCTATTCATCTCAAAAGTCAACACAATACTTCAAACACTTCGGGTTTCCAGAGTTTAGATTTTGACTTTCATCAGCTGAATGGTTCAATCCACAACCTGGAAGCACTGTTTCTATTTTGGTTTGGGGTGGGGGATTATTATTTAAACAGATTACAGTAAATTTAGGATTTGTTATAATTTATATTTTTAAGAATAAGTACACCCAGCATACATTTTGAAAACTGTTTTTCCTATTTATTTATTTATTGATCACAAAGTTTCTGCCATCTCATTGACTTTAGCTCTCTGCTTATCATTTCGTTCCAGAATTTTTTCCTTTAATGGAGGAATATGTCAGCATTACCATTACTGGTGGCAGAAAGCAGCAAGACCTACATCTCATGTATTTTATATAAAGACGCCAGAACATAATTTTTATCAGTTGTAAACAGGCTGAAAGTGGTCTGAAAAAAGAATCTGGAATTGTCTGAAGTGTTAAAAATTTTCAATGTCTTTCTTTCCTAAACTAACTCCCTTCATGGTTGTGGAGTAAAGACATCCTGCAGGCACCACTCTCCACAGTGCAGACCTTGTCAGGCATTGCAACAGATCAGTCTGGCAAGGAGTATATATTCCTGTCTCTGAAGCCAAGGCCTCCCAATATATTTTCAGTCTACAATACCAGAAAGGCTCAAACTCTTGCTGGTTTGCCCCAGCTTATGTTCAAAACCATTTAATTTTGCCATTACCATTGCATAATCAATGTCATTTTATACAGTCATAGATTACAATAACAAATCTAAACTATCATGTCTGTATTTTTATTTCTTAGATTCTGCCATTTGGTGGTTGTGTTTTCAGGTTAATATGCCATTTCCCAGGCAAAAGCAGTCAAAGAAGCTGATAAAAAATACCCAAAGGAAAAATGCCCAAAGAAATGCAGCCCTCTGAGAGCATATTCATTTTCTGGTTTATCTTGTTCAGGAATACCAGTGCTGAGTTTCTGTGGGAAGATATGCTGCCAATGGCATGTGTCTTAGATGATGATACTGACATTAAAGACAAGGTTGACTTAACTGAGCTCTGTAACATTTCAGATATACTCAAAGGAAATCCATTGTGACTACATAAAGACCATAGGGCACTTCAGTTTTGTCTTAGAAATTACAAATCTGGAAATGCCAAGTCAACTTTCACATCCTGAATGTGTCCTTGTGCAAAGCTCTTTCTTTTTTTAATTTGTTGTGTATAAGACATGGTTCTGTTCATTCCAAATTACTGAATCTAGGCAAGATTTTCTCTGTTTTAAGGTTCTTTACTGGAACAAAAAGAAATGTTAGGAAATGCCACACCACTTTTTGGTAAGTCATTTTCATTTCTTTCCTACGTTTACCTGGCCAGATGAATGTGAAAAACAGGGCTTGAGAGCACTCAAAAGGGAAGGAAGCACTGGTCAGGTTCTGTTTAGCAGAGAAGGTAAAGTATGTAGATGGAAAGGAGCCCCTTTGATTTTTAGTGTTAGAAAGTTTATAGCATCAAAAGCTCTGATGCCAGGCTTCCCTACCTTCAGACAGACATGATCCAATGCAACCAAACTTCTAGAGAGTCAAAGAGTTTATGTGGCTCCAGCATTGCAGACAAAAAAGAAACTTTTCCTCCTAAAATGAGACTCTTCCTCCTTAGGTAGAGAAAGAGGGACAAATTCAACCTTTTCCCTCTCTGTAGGGCACCACAGCCTTTAGCCTAAGATGGGCACTGTTCAGCGTGCTGTGCTTCATGTGCTGTGGAAGCAACTGGAATAAACTGGTGTGCAAACAGCACGCATATCAAACCATCCACACTGAAAGACACAGAGGTGTTTAAAACATGACAAAAGTAAAGAAACACATGGCAAGAAAGGAACTCTCAAGCTGTAAGAGTGTCATGGGTGAGAAAACACACTTAACCAATAGCAGAAACAAAAGGGGAGGGGGAAAAAGTTCCAGAGGAGCAGAGCCCATTCCACTGAGAGAGATGGAGATTTTTGACATCAGTCTGCCTTTTACAAAGCCGTTACTGGCTCCACCAAAATTTGGCTGATGGGCTTCCTTACAGCATGTGGATGAACCTTGCAAAACAGCCCTGCTGGGCTGATGGGTGACTAAAATTGTATGAAAGAGGGTAAGAGAAGAAAAATGCAGAAAGATAGGAGCTTTTCTTACCCAACAGCATTACCTTTCAGAACTTCATTCAGAAAATAACTAGAGAAGATTCCTGAAGACAAAACTGCAATCCAAGGGAAAGATCATCTTAGGAGGAAACTGCAGAATTATGCTTTCTGGTAGATGTGATACCTGAACCAGCCAGGCTAAACTAGATACAGTGCTCTTCTTCTTGACATAACCTCTTTTGCATCAGGCCACCACAAGAGGTTATCCTGTAGCTCTAGAAACACCAGCGTCACAATGTGTAAGAAAACAAAGCCTCTAATTAAAAATGTCATTATATATTTTCATTATTTATGGGTACTGTGAAACATGTATCTCAAGGAGTAAGTCAAAGTAGGGCACAGAAGGAAAATGTGCCTTTGAAAAATCATGTACTACCTCTTTTTCACTGCTTCTGTGGGGAAGTACCGAAAAGCTCAACCCTGTGGGTCTCGGGCAGAGCTGGCACATCAGGAGAAAACATTGTCCTCACTGAGTTGTTTAACACAACGTCACGTCTCTTTTCCTGTGAATTAAGGTAGAAAAAGATTTACTCCATGGCTTAAAATCTGTCTGGAGGAGAGACAGACTCCAGAGCAGCAGTCCATGCTCAGACCACCGTTTCATCAGATTGTGGCAGGTAAGTAGGAACTACAATTTTTTTATTATTCAACAGATGTTTGCTGGTTACAGTGAAACTACCAGGAAGGTCAAAAACTTGAATGTCCTTACAAATTAAACTGCCTTCTCAAACTCATGATTATTACTTATGTGCTCCAGGTTGAGAGAGGGCTATGTGGAAAAAATCTTGGGTCTCCATTGCCACTGAAGCAGTGCCAATAACAGAAAAACCTCAGGCTGCAGAGGGAGTGCCCAACTGCAAACTTTTACAAGCCCTAAAAACTTACACTGTACATGAAGTTTCAAAAACTGAAGATCAATTACATGTTTTATTTTGCACACGGCCTGTTTGAATTTTATCTACTTCTAATACTACTCTTTTCATAAAGTTACTGTTGTTCTCACCACACAGCACACCAAGAATCATTAAAATCTGAGTAAGACCTGTTTGTTGTTTGACATGATTTATCTATTTATCTAAGCCCATGTGTTCCCCAGGAGAAATGGCAAGGCATTAGTTCCCTCCTGCCCAAGCAAAATAGAAACACTTTGTATTATATTACATTATATCATAAACTTCGGTAACCAGTATTTCCCTTCACAAAAAACCACACATGTTGCCCTCTGCCTTTAGCAGGCACACATGGGTTCCAACTGGCTGCCATTAAGTTTCAGGTTTTAAAACCTGCAAACAAACATACGGTAGGAGTTAAAATTATGCACTGCTGCTAAATTTGCTGTGTATACTGGAGGAGGATGGTATGAAAAAAACATGTTAGCAGTTCAACATTTAATCAAAAATAAACAAACTAATTAAAAAATATAAAAAGAGAGGGATGATTTTGAGTTTGTATTTTCTATCTGCTACATCTCATTTCTCCTCATTTAACTATCTGTCCATACTAGGAACACAATCAGCCAAGACTTTAAGTGAATAGGATCAGTGAGATAAATTTTGGGACACAAAGTAATGGGAGCTTTTCATTTCTGTTGCAAACAGAAAAGCTGCTGCAGGATGAGGTGGGAGCAGGCAGCAAATCCAGGGGGTGTGAAGGGGACTGGCCATTAACTTATCAGTTCCAGGCCTTAGCTTTCTAATTGACAACCTCAGGGCTACTTTCATCACTTGTCGACTTCAAACCCACACTCAATTTTTCCTTTAGATAATGATGCAACTATAACATAACGGTGTTTCTGACATATTGCAGCATGTAGCAGTAGGCAGATTTCCTCAGTAGCTTAGTTTAACAGGAAAGTAAAGAAACGCCAACTGTTAAATGGTTTTCACATCTATCAACTCCTCAAAAAAAAAAAACCAAACCAAAACCAGTAAGAAAACAGATTTTATACTTCCACTATGCCGAAGTCACTGTTTGGTGCTGACCCAACGCAAAGCATTCAGTGCTTTAGTATCACTACAGATTTAACAAAATAAGTGAATGGTTAAGCAATAAGCCCACAAAACATGCATTCATATACAAAGCCTAAATAAAGGAACCCACAGAACTCAGAAATGTAATACAAGTTAGAGGACTTGAACAATAAATTCCCCAGAAATGTGATTAAAAATATATATTAATGAAATGCCATCTAGAAACCTTATGTCCTTCACAAAGGAAACAGAGAAATAACAAGAATGCTGTCATGGACACATCCCTACAGAGAGCCTGAAAAAACTGACTTGGGTCCCCCACCGAAATCTGAGCGGTGGCTGAAGCCAGCTGAGCCATTTACGCAGAGCAAGGTCATCAGGTAAGTATATTCATCACATTTGGATCATAAACTTAAAAAATACTAAATTTTGTCCAGTAACAGCACGTCCACAGGCAGCAAAGCACCTGGCTCTAACATAAACAGTCACATAACTGCCTTTTAATAGTGGATATAAAGGTTTGAGTCCTGCAGTCGGCTCTGCAAAGGCCTGGGGTCACAATGAGCTCAGTGCAGTGTCTGGCGCCCTGAGCACGTCAATCCAGGCAACAAAAGCAGCGTCAGAAAATGGAATAATACTGATGTGCTCCCAAAGCACAGCCATTCCACTGGCCCATACGTGATCCACGTGAGGAAGGATGACAGGCTGGATAGCACACTGCACAGCCAGGTGCTGCTGGAATAGGTGTGCATAAGCAGGCAGGTGTGGAACTAATCCAGAGTAACAAAGCAAAGACGCTGCAGGCAGACTTGATGTGCAGTCAGTTCTTGTCTCCACTGGCATGTGGGCTCTGATGGTACAAATGGGCACCCAGGTAACTTCAGTCACAGGACATTAATGTGGCCATGAATAGCTGGCTTATTCTGGCCTGACTGGAAGAGTTCAGCCCCAGCCATTTAAGGTTACGGATACGGATGGCTCATTCCAGGCAGCAATTGCTACATTTTGGTCATAAACTTTAAAACAACGGCTCTGGCTTTGAGGATTAACAGGAGAGCAGGTAAGGAAAGCAGCATCTGCTCTGAGAAAAAACACTGGGCTCAGTGTTTCTTTGGGCTGCCTTTCAGGCTTTCTAAGTCCATAAAGCCGCAGCATATTGTGAATTTTACAGATTACATTGCCTGTTCAAAGTTGCAACAATGGCATATCACCATATCACCCCCTTTCAAGTGTTGTACATGCTGCTACTCCTTCTCAAGCAGTAAGGAGGCAGGAGGTCTCCCTACAAAATGCCTGGCCCATATCATGGGCAAAGGTCACTAGTTGCAAAATATTATTAAAAAGTCAGGACAGACTTATTTTATAGCCAAATTAACAGCTCAGCGAAACAGTGGGCTGTAACAGGGAAGACTGTAAGTCCAACAGCTGGGCAGTTCAACTGCTAAGGTTTTTACTGGGATCATTGCCTGGGATGTTTTGAGGTTGTTCTGAGAAAAAAAGAGTTATCAATACAAGAAGTGTGAAAACTCAAGTTATACATGAGGTATTAAAGGCAGGTGTTTTTCCATTTCTAAAACCAAACCCCACCACCTTTGCAATTTTGCCACTCCAAGGCTGCTACCAGCAGTACAAATCGGTTCCCTTTCAGGGTTTGGAGCATGGGTTTTACAAGCCTGTTTTGCCTTCCTGCAGGCACTTTGAGCTTATAAATGGCACCTTTCAGTGTCCTGAATTATGAAGGGCAGCTAGTCCCGAATTCTCCTGTCGCTTAATGATCTCACATAAAATGAGGTCCACAAAATTTTTACTACCACTGCAGTTCAAATTTGCAGGTGAAGAACCACCAGGGAAAGGATGTGGACATCTTTTGCTTTCCTAATTTTCTAGGTGCAAGAAAGTTTCGCACTTGGACTTGAGCAATTAGTTACTCTCAAAGTGAAGCTTGATCTAAATAAAAAGACTTCAGTATGTTCCCCTGATATGCACTGGGAAAATCCAAGGGGAAGCCACTTGAGAACAGCACACAATAGCATCAAATTTAGGTTAAAAGGGTCCTATCTAAGTATTTATTATTTTTTTTTATTTTTGCACCTAATATTTTTCACTTACCACAACTAAGTATATCTGACACTCAAGGATTAGATAATATTTAATTGAAACACGGATTGGTTCTGCCCCATCTTATGGCAGTAATATCCAGTGTTTGGAAAACATACTGCACCTTAGCAGTATGAACAAAAAGTCAAAAGGAAGTCTTTCCAAAAAAATAAAGGATTTTGTTGGTTACAAATTAACTTCTGCATTTATATAAAGATTTAACAATTCGTGGCATGCCAAATACAGTGCTAATGAGCTTTGAGTTGTGTTTTTAATTTTTGTTAGAATTTTTTTCCTGCTAAAAACAATTACTAGAGACCATTCAAATGCCACTGCATAAACCAGGAAACCTAGTAAAACTGCAGGTAAAATTGGTATTTTGTTTCAAGTGTGGCTCAGGAGTCCAATTCACTTGTTGGTGAACTGCATATTTCAAATAGCACCTACAACTCCTTCAAAAATGGGAGCCAGGTAAGATGCTTTTAAAAGAAAACATTTATAACATTCATTAATGAAAAACAAAAATTAAAGGGTGTAAGCTTACCATTTAATTCCTGCCTTCCAAGGATGAACATCTTAGCCTCCCTGCTTTCTTCTCCACTTACCAATGAAAGGTAGGTAAATGAGCAGAAATATAAGCTCTTAACTCTCAGCACCTCTTAGAGGACACACGTGCCCATAGGAGCTTAAAAACCTTCCTGGGGAGCATTATTAATCTTGCTGCTAACAGCAGAGAATTTTTAAAGCCTATTAAAACACCGTCTAGTCATAGACATGCAAGTCTTGCTTTTTAGTGACCTGGTTTCAAGAAACAAACAAAAAGTCAGTGAAAATTATGCCAAATTAACTTTCATCATTCACTTACACAGATCACTGCTCACCTCAACTACTAACTAGATAGCAAACACTGTCCTTCTACAACAAACTTTGCCATCTACCACATAGAATAGTTTGAGTTGGAAGGGACCTTTAAAAGTCAGCTAGTCCAACCCCATGCCATGGCCAGGGCCATCTACTACTAGATCAACTACTGTTGATGCTTCAGTCTAATGGAAATCCTACTTTGACCTTGCTTCGTCCTTGACCTTGCTCCTCCACCTCTGCCTTTGGGCCTAGGAGTATTTTCAGAAATCTGAAAATAATTCCAACTGCTTTCTTCCCAGGGTGTAGCACTCTTGCCTGGCTGCAGCCAAGTTCCTGCCCATTTACACCACTGCAAGTCAAGTTTATATTAATTCCTTGGACTTCAGTCTTCCAAGTGACATGTGAATTACTCCAAAGGCTTTCAGATTACTTTTTAACTGAAAACATCCAGGATGTTGAGGTGGATGATGATTTTAACAAATCATCACAGCTATCGCCCAGCAGCTGATAAGGCTGAAGTTAATTAATGTAATTTGATGTTAATTAATGCCAGGAAACAGAAATATAGCTGTGATGAGCTAGTCTTGTTATGCCCATATTCAGTATTTCCACTCCTTTCCCTGAAGAGCATTTCACCAATTTAACAAAATCCACAGAAATGAACACAACCCCCCTGACCCAATAGGCTGAGTGGATGAAAGATATTCACACTAACTAACCCTGCTCTCCAGTTCACCCCCACAAAAATCCCACTGACAATATCAAGAGTGGGGAATCAAACCCCTTTATTACCGAGTCCACAGCAGATAAAGCAGCAATTGTGCTTATACAGTACTGGAAGTGTAGCTACAACATAGCGTGACAGCTTGTTAGTGTTGAAAATATATAAGCTCTTTGTAATTGTGCCTTTGGAATGCCATCTGTCTTGAATTAACGTCCACCTGGGATCATGTTTCGATGACCAATATGGACAGATTACTGGAACTTTAAAACCTCGCTTTCTTTGTAATTGACATTTAAACTGTTTGAAGTTTCTCATTAAGTCCTTTTTTACAAATTAGGTGCAGATGTATAAAGCTAAATGTACAGTACTAAGGGAAATTAGGTCACCTGAATGCTCAATAATAAAAGTGCAATGAGTACATTAAAATTTAGAGATCAACTTTATGCCCCAAATTCTTCAAAGTTTCATCATTCCCCTTTCATTGCTTCAGAGCCCCTGATGCCAACCATTTTTAATTAAAAAGGCAGAGAAGAAGGCAGGTTGACCATGCAGCCAATGACAACTGGACAGCCCTGTCATACAAAGAGCTAGAGAAGGCAGGGCAAGCAGCCACAGAGATGTCCATTTCACAAATGCAAATCCTATTTACATGAATGATGCTGGGAGGTTTAAAGGGCACAGGGAGGCCTGAGAAGTAAATATAGGTCTGACCAGAAAAGAAGGGGAAATATATGAAGGAGACTTGTTCCTGGGGCTAAGCAACCACAAGCTGACCTCCAGACCCACTTGCAGTCAAAGTTCTGCAGACCTGCTGTTCTCCTCAGCCTTGTGGGGCGGAAGAGGGAAGTGCATAAAAGGGCAGTGGCTGGAGAAACACGTCCATGAACAGCCTGGCTAACAAAATAAGGGCAAATTGAGTACTTCCCCTTTCCAAACAAGGAGGTTCAGAACTCGGGAAGGTGTGAGAAAGGGGTCCAGAAGAAACGACCACCAGAAGCTCACATGATGTGCAGAGGACAGGAGGAGATACATGGGGGTTCATCAGCAGAAATTCTACAAAGCTCTTAGCATCAAGGGACTTTTACCTGCCAGAATGGCTCTTAAGACAAGCGACTTCAAGTACAGCAGCCTAATCTCCCCAACAGGTATGAAAACTCCAGGGACCCCACTCACCCAGCCTTTATGAGTAGCCAAGAAATACTGCACCAGTTTGTGAAAGCTCAATGATGGAAGGTGCTGAGCACCCCCCAAGGGAACACACACCCTCCTTTCCCATGCAAGGCCACCGAGCAGGGGTGGCATTGGATCTCAAGATGCCAACCCGCAGCTGGCAGTGTTTAAACTCAACACAATCACACACAGAGGTTTGGTGGAAGGTCCATTAACCTTCTCTCCTGGAGAAAGGTCTCCCACTTTAAATTAGGACACCATCTACATAAAATGCACGAATTCAAATCCTTTTGGCACCACAGCTGGCACATTAGTTCTGGAAATGATGCCAGGCTGCGTACCCTGGCCCTCTCATAAGTATGGAGGTGTGATGGAAGAAGCAGTCTTATCTTAAAAGCTGGTGATCCAGACCAATACTATCAAGCAGATCTCTTTTTGTCTTCTTAGACTTAATTTGGCTGCTTAGACTACTCACAAGCAGAGTGTCTTCAGTACCACTACTTATTACAATGATTTTTAAAAGCTTTTCTTCTCACACCCCCTTATAACCCTATTCTGGTAAGCTACTAAAACTCTTGGCAAAAGAAGTGTAAACTTTTAACTGGATACTGGTTTCTGCTGCTTCTGATAAACACCCAAGCAACTCTGCTGTGAAACTGTCTGTGCTTCTGGTTGCAAGATGAACAGCAGGCTCCCACTGGTATCAGAACAGGAGATTCTGGTTTCCTCATCCACAGGCTCTTTCTCCAGTGCTCATACACATCTTCAGTTCAAGGAGGAATTCAGAAAAAAACTGTGTATTCTACAAAGAAATAAAAATTGAACCAGCCATATGTAAGCAAACCTCAACATCTGGGAGAGAATAAAACCTGACCAATATAATACAGCAAGATAACAACATTTTCCAGGAAAGGACAGCCCAATTCATTTGCAAAAGGAATGAGACAGAGGAGTAACTCATTTGCCATGCATATCAAACAAGAAAGGCTTCTAAGGAAGATGTATTTGTACCCAGTTTTGTTTGCCCACGCACTTTACAAATACTGGTTTTCATTTGGGTAATGAGTTTGCAAAGGCAGGTACAGGACCACACAAGACTGTCCAGAACAGCATAAGCTTTAAGCAGACGAGTTGAGGTGCCAGTGGTGATTAGCTGGACACACTCAGCTTCTCATTAGCATTAATTATCCTACCATCATAGTCATCATACCTCTGCTGCTGCCAGGATGAAAAATGTCTCCAGCAGTAGTTTCACAGTCCTTAATGCCAACTGTGGAATTGCCAGAGTGCACAACAGGGACCTTATGTTGGCCCCATGTCTTTCTGCCAAGGGCATAGGAGAGCAGAGACCTGGCTGAGTAGAAAGCTGGAGCAGAGTGAACTCCTTCACTGTAAGACCTCTCAATGTGACTTTAACCTGACAAAAATGTTTGAGTGAATTTGAAACACCAGAGCTAAGGCTCAGTTTTGTAACTTCACCATGCTTCACCTAGCCTAGCAGTGATGGCTGATGGAAAGCCCTATCCTACACATGGCCTCACACACACTCCAGTGATGCTGGTTGCAAGGTAGACTGAGGCTCCATCAGGTCCATCCCCAGAGACAGGATCACAGGGACTTGATTAGTGGTGCTCAGGGTGTCCCCTCCTCCCCAATGTGAGCTACTATCAGGTTCTCACCTCACTAGCAACACAACAATATTAGTTTAGGTGAACCAAAGTGACCTTGTAGAAAAGCAGACTCTGCACATATGGCTCAACAATTCTGCCAGATAAAGTGTTTTTATCACTAGAAAGTCACACTTTCAAATAATTTTCACCCCGAGGCCATAATCTCAAAAGACACACTTAAAAATGTGTAGAACATAAAATGAGTGATTTTTTTTGACAGAGGTTGAGGAAAGAAATCCCTCACAGACATAACACTTTATTGATATTCTTGGTCACAGCTCTACACATGCTGAACAGGATCAGCTACTGGTAAGGACCACAATTCATGTCTTTCCATTTAAACACTACAACAAAGAATAAAACTATTTCACAACTAACAAAGGGGAACCCTTTAATTTGCTAGAACAATTTCAGCTCCCATTCCATTAGCACCCTCCAGTGTCCAATACATGAAAAACAACATCTTCACTAATTTACCAAGCAGACACAGACTTGGAGCCTGAAACGCAAGACACAGGAGTGGTGGATTCATGGGAGGGAAGATGTCAACTGGTGATGAAAGAAGAAACTCCCAATGCTAGAAATTTTAAATTACACAGGCACAGTCTCTGAAGAAGATCTGACATGGGGTTCGTAGTCGTCAGGTTCCTTTGTTCCTAGCAGGCATGCCGGTGTCTGCACCTTTGGCATGACAGGCTTTACATGCCCACACTGTATGTGCCATACTCTGCAGCGTGCCACTGATCTAGCACAGGCATGTGGGTATGGAGATGCCTGGAATATGCCAGGTAAATGAATACATGTAATAAAATCCTCTCATACATGGGTGAGGCAGACTGGCTCGCTGAGGGCAAACAGTAAACTGTGCTTACATGTGCAATGCTCTTCCCTTACAGCATAATCACGAAGCAAAGAGAGAACTATAGAAAAAACAGCTGCATTTGATACTAAAAAACAGCTGGATGAAGGAATTTTTTTAACTTTTTCCAGTACAAAAATCTTTCACAGGCAGGGAGAGCCCAGTAGGTTCTGGAATATGGCAAATAAGAAAAACCTGCTCTGGGTACCTGTCTGATAATGACACAAATACTCGGTCCACCTTTTCCAGGCATCACCGCTTCCCCCCAGCTTCACAGAGGCAGCAGCATGCACATGAGGAGAGGATGGCAGCAGCTGGAAAGGCAGTCACACCACATCGTTGGTACTGCTGTAATTAGGGTCCCAACCCAATAGCATGGCAGAGAGCTCTGGTAGGACACAAAATCCACAGTCTAGAGCTAGTGGCACCTGCCAATTCCTGCTAAAGACCAGGCAGCTGCTAATTAAATCTAATCAACATGTTCATTGATTGCTGACATTTGAAGTCATCCCTATATTTTCTCTCCCAAGTGCACACAGCCCCATAGCTGCCTAGCTCAAAGGTGAGCAAGGACCCCTCATGCATCACCCTGCTCTGGTCTCTGACTGCTTGGATGCCCAAAATTTTGTGGTCTCTACCTGTCCAGTGGCCTCTTGGGCTCCACAGCAGCACCGATGACAGGGAGCAGGCAAATCCCACCACAGGGAGGCCATCACGTCTTCTGAGAGTCAGGCAAGGGTGTTGTGATGCCTGGCAGCCATGTCCCAACCCATGGCAGCACCAGCCAAGGAAGCCCCTTCTGAGCCACAGCTGGAAGAGAGAGGCCTCACCACGGGCATGCAGGCAGCCTCCTCTCCCAGCTCTGAACAGGTGCTGTGCTGTCATCACCCCACTGCCCTTACACTGTGGAGATTCCTCTTCCCCCCACAGCATGAATTTTCAAAATTCTTCATGTCCAGAAATAGCAAGGTGTAGCATTTATGATTCTGCACTAATATGGGGGAAAGGGTTGAAAACAAGGGGAAAAAAAGGCATGTTCTTGCATTCATCATGCATACATCTTCTTCAGAAATTGGCTGTAAAAGTACGCTGAAGGAGGTAGGCTGGAAAAATGACCCTGGGTGCTATGCAGGACAGTTATTCTGGGCAGGAATGATTGACGTGGACTTACTGGGCTCTTCACTGCACCTCTAGCACAGCACAAAGCACTCCAGCTGTCCCTGAGGTTCCCCAAGAACACCAGCATCAATAATGCATGATCACAGTAACATCTACGCTACAGTTTTACAGACCGCATAGGCTTTTGTCACTCAGCTATGAAATATTTACAGAACCATGGTCTCAGCAGAGAACGCGAGAATTTAAAGCTTTAAATATTGATATTAAAATGAATTAACACTTGATTGCCTTCTTAATATCAATTAAAAAAAAAAAGTGTTCTCTTAGCAGTGCTGTTGAAAACCTGCCTTAAATGAGCTTAAATGAGACCCATCAATCACTCCCTCTGGCAGAAGTCACTCTCTGCCCACCGCGAAGACGCAGGCACACACCTGCAGGCAGAAAGCCGGACATCAAACCTACACACATCTCCAAGAGGAAGGTGCAACGGAGCCTTTGTCTTCCCTGGCACTTGTCACTCGGATCCTGATCCTGCACACTGACCTATACGACGATCCTCTATTTAAAGACGAGTTTTTCCCAGCATCCCGCCCAAAATCCGTGCTATTCCTGACAGCTATTCACCCACCTGCGGGAAAGCCCCTGGTGATTTCGAGCCCTTGACAAGTGGACATGTCGCCTACATAACCTTCCCTCATCCACGCACTGCCACCACAGGAGCACCCCTGGACTCAAAGGGGCTCCCAAGGACCAGGATCAGGGATGCTGGGGGGCGTCTGACGGCCCCGCTTCTGCGCACATCACCACTTATGCTGGGCCATCGATGGAGCAGGCGACACAGGATACAACGGGAAAGCCAAGGGTGTGCATCCAGCCTGCCTTGCCCCCGGTTCCCCCTGCGGGAAATGGGCACGGTGGCCCTGAGGAGCCCGCTCGGTCCAAGGCTGGGAAAGACCCAAGGTCACTCTCCAGGTAGGAGCTGCACCACAGCGGAAACCAGGCAAAGGCCATGTTCTGCTAACTGGAGGAATCACAGAACAGTTTGAGTCGGAGGGGACCTAAAAGGCCATCTCATTCCAACTCATGGCCGTGGCAGGGACACTGTCCACCAAACCAGGAACTGGACTTCCCACGCTGCCTGTGCCCGAGCACCAGCCCCGCCGCCGGGGCCCAGCCGTCCCCCCCCCCCCCCCGCACGCACGTGGAGGATCGGGGAAGACCCCCAGGCGCTGCTCCCGCGGGGAAGGGGAGGAGGCGGCGCCGGGGGTCCCGTCCCGCCCCGCCTCAGCGCGGTCCCGTCACTCACAGCCTCCGCCTCCCCGCGCACAGCCCGGCCCGCCAGCACAGCCCCGCCGCCATCGCGCCGCCGCCGCCCGCCCCGCGCCCCCATTGGCTGCGCTAGGACACGCCCCGCGCCCCCATTGGCTGCGCTGGGACACGCCCCCGCCCCCCTTGGCTGCGCTGGGACACGCCCCACGCTTCTTATTGGCTGCGCCGGCGGCGCCCGCGGCACGCCCACGCCGCGCTCTCGGCTCTGACGTCACCGCGGGGGCCGCTCCCGGATCGCTGCCGCGCTCCCGCTGCTCCAGCGCCTCCAGCCTCCGGAGCCCGGGGTGGGTGGGATGCTCCAGCTCCACTGCTCTCAGTGTGCAAGTGGGTGCCGCGAGTGGGAATAGTCCGGTCGTGCGGAGGATAAAGAGACAAGACCAAAGATAACATAGGAAGCAGCAGTGGATGGTGTGGGAAAGAAACAAAACTTGAGAAGTAAAGGGTCCGGAAAAGGAAATTGAGAATTCTAATTCTATTTTCCATCACTTCAAACTTAGACTGAACATATATATAATTTTCTTTGCCATGATGCTGGAATGTACCAGAGCCACAAAGCATAATCCCAGCAAGCTCCTCCAATATTGTGGATATTTCAGCTTTGTTTCCAAAGGACAAGAACTTGGATCATGCCACCTCTCTGTACTGTCATCTCTCATTTCTACCCTCCCACAGCTGCTGAACATGTTGCCCTTGCCATGAGAGAGATCCCCAAGACACTCGATTGCAGCAGCGTTTATAAGAACAGGAGACAGACAATGAAACATCCCAAACCAGTGCCCTTATTCCTTGGAAAACCCAGGTTCACATCCATGTAGGTTCATCACAAGCCTTCATGGAAAGGCTTTTTCTTTCCTAGGGTCATTGAGTTTTGCCATATAACTTCGTTCTTTTCCCGACACACAATTGGCTTTTCTTTGTCTGAGAGCTGTGTAGAAATTTTCCAATCTGGCTTAGCATTACTTTACTGGGGACATGGTGTCATCAAAGCATGAGTTTCCCTTCCTAGCAAAAAATAAAATACGCTGTTTTGCAGAGCTGTGCTGAACCGTGAACATGACCTGAGCTCAGCTTCCTTCTCTGATGTAATCTTGCGTGCAAGTCTTGGGTGATACCACTTGAATCTGACACACTGCGATAACAAGCATTTCGTTATCACCAGCAGCATGACAGCATTAACCCTTCTCAGCACGGCTCCAGTGAACTGTGTGTGGCAGACACTGTTCCTTCTCCCTCCTGTCATTGATGCCTCCTTCCCTTTGCTCTCTCCTCCTACCAGTCTTACCTCCTTGGGGAACTTCCTCATGAAGAGTGATATTGCACAAGGTAGTGGAGGAGAACCTTGAATTGTCTCTTGCCCCTCTGTTGTTTCTGAAAGGAGAGATTTCCTTCCTAGCACCTCTCTTGTCTTTTCCCCTTCCAGCTCCAAGACTCCCAGATGTACAAAATGCTCTCCTTCCCCACTTCTGCTGATGAGGATGGCCTGCAGTGGGGAAAAAAACAGATGTGTGGCACCTGATAGAGCCTTTTGGCTGTTGTTTCTGTATGGCATCCCGGAGAGGAGAGGAGAGGAGAGGAGAGGAGAGGAGAGGAGAGGAGAGGAGAGGAGAGGAGAGGAGAGGAGAGGAGAGGAGAGGAGAGGAGAGGAGAGGAGAGGAGAGGAGAGGAGAGGAGAGGAGAGGAGAGGAGAGGAGAGGAGAGAGGAGAATGAGCAGGGGTTCAGCCAGACCAGGCAGAACCCCTGAAATGCACATCATAGAACCATAGAATATCCTGAGTTGGAAGGGACCCAAAAGGATCATGAAAGTCCAGCTCCTGGCCCTGCACAGGACATCCCACACCATGTGCTTGAAAGCACTGTCCAAGCATTTCTTGAACTCTGTCAGGCTGGTGCTGTGACCACTTCCCTGGGAGGTGTTCCAGTGCCCAAACACCCTCTGGGTGACGAACCTTTCCCTGATATCCAACCTAAACCTGCCATGACACAACGTCATGCCTTTCCCTCAATCCTGTCACTGGTCACCAGAGACAAGAGAAGAATCTTCCTTGCAGCAACAGCATTTAGTGCAAAAACATCAGGGGGAGGCAGGACACTGCTGAGACAAGCAGCTTTCAGGTTTTGTCAGAAGTCCAAATAACCTTTCTTCAGCATTTGTAGTGGAGCGTAGGTTTTGCATCAACCAGTGCTGGAAAACCTGGAGTATCCTGGCCTGTTGTCCCTTTGACTTGTAAGTGGTCATGGGAACACAGGGACATGAATTAAATCTCATTATCATATTTTCCCTTCTGTACTCTGGGAAAAATACTGTTTGTCTGTCTCGTCCTTTTAAAATGAGAAGCCTTTTAAAGATGCTAAGTTTTCACTTAATTGGATTAAGCCAATGTAACATTTTCCAGGATGATCAGAAGGTATTTATGAACCTCTCACTGGCATCCTCAAGAGTTAGGCACAAGGTACTTTTGAGGATATGAGTTCTATAGCAGCACTATGGTTGGGGCTAAGACCCCTGGAGCTGTGTGTACATGAAGAATATGTGCAGAAAAGGGTTGCTTAGCTCATCTGGGGCTGGTCATCAGAATTATGGTACTTCTGTGGGTGTACTTATTGGGTTTTATGTCTCCTTGCAAAATCTCATCTGCACAAATGTTTCTGCTCAACGTGAGATAACTGCATACAAATTAATCAGAGAGAGGGATCCTGCAATTTCTCAGATAAAAAATAAATCATGAAGGTCAAATGACTCATGGACTGTGCTGGTAAAAATTCATTTAGCAACTATAATGGATTAGGAAAAATATTCTAAAAAAAGATAACTACCTACCAGTTTTTCTTATTTCAATAAAGCATCACACCAAACACAATGTACAATTCATTTACAGTATTTTTTCAATTGCTGGATTTCAAACACCTTTTTTATAATCTCAGTCTAGTATCTTCTGAGATGTTGAACAAATAAGGTTGCTACAAAAGAGCAAACCAAATATTTTGGCAGGATTTTGGCAGTCCTTGTTCTACAAGCATTTTCTAATTCTATGATGATCTCTTAATGGTATGATAGTGACTAAAACAAGTATTTTTCAATGAGAAAGGGAAAAAGAAGCAGTGTACTACTGCAGTACTGTAGAACTATTTATAAACCATGCTGATAAAAAGAAATAATTTTGTAGCCGTGGAAAGGGGTTTTAACCCTTTAAGTGCAGCAGAAATAAGATGCACAGCTACATGGTGGTCTTTCATGACAGGAAGAAAGAGACAAGTTTATTCAGAAACACACTTGGTTTTATAGCATGACTCACAATTCCAAGAGTAGAGAAAAGGTGATTGGTTCAGAGAGAAGACACCCCATTCCCAGGGCCTGGTCACACACCACAACAGGTGTTCTATCTTTGTTATTAATTCCTTTTTATCTTGACCAAATTATCACCCTGGGAGAAATTCTCCCTAGCTTTGAGCTGGACCAGCTTATCGGCTGGGAACAGAGCTGAAAAGCTCCAGCCTGGAATATTTTTCAGGCTGTAATTTTCTTACTTTCTCAATATGTGTCCCACATAATTTTTTATTGGAATCTTAGTAGAAAAAAAGAGCTGCGCTGCTGCCTGAAGCTATTGCATGTCAGTGTCCCCTTGACACTCATTTACTTTGATTTTCAAGAGAGAAATGAGCATCAAAACAGCCAAGGCGTGTTGTGCCTTCCTCTTTGTGTTTGTGTGAACACAAAAGGACGTCCTCCTCAGTTCATTGTGCAAGAATGGGAAACAAACAACTGTGGGCACCAATCTCACTGAGGCTGTTGTGCCTCTTTCCGACAGGCACTCGTTTTTGCTGGCCAGCAGTGTTACAGAGCTCCTGTGGTGAACGTGCAGCTTTGGGCTGAACTCCACCTGCCCAAGTGTTTGCTGCCTCCCAGCCTGGAGACCACAGATCACACAGGGAGCTTTCTCCTGTGGTGCCTCCTGTGCCACCAGACAGCTCACAGCACTGTCTCACGTTACACGTCTCCTCCCGTAGGATGAGAGCCAAAGGAGCAATGTGCTTTCCAGCAACAAAACATTTTGAGAACCTCCCCCAAAACTGTATAATTATACAACTAGAAATAAGCCAGCATTTTCATTATGAAAAACTAATTGTCCAGTGCCTCTTCATTGCACCATTATGTTCAATGGAATTGCAGTGCATGTGATATCCCAGCAGTGCATAGTGTTTTAATCCATCATAAATCCATGTAGAATACATCATCTGGAGCATTCAGCGTGGTGGATTTTGGTGAAAATGGATTGAATAGCCTTGGTATGTTGAGACAGGATCATTTTGTTAAAAGCTTTCTCTGTGGTCTTGAAGGGCCCAAAGCTTCCCCTTCTCAACTGCCCCGAAAGGACCACTCAGGCAGCTGCCTTCTCCACTTGGGGAGGGCAGAGAGCCCCTGCTAATCATCCTATTGAACCAGGGGAAATTCACTGCCTTGTACTCTTGGATCCTCTCCAGATCTCAGGAAAGATAAATATCCCTGCTTACCTGGGATGCTGGGATGCTCTCCAGAGGTTGCTTGTCCAAGTCTGGTTCTCCACTTTTGAAATAAAACTCTTCCCTTCCTCAGTAAGCTGGGGATACTGGTAAGCATCAACAACAGATAGAAGAAGAAAGTCAAAAAAGGCAAAAACATCTGGAAAAAATAAAGGGCCAGTAGCTGAGGTGAAGCTGCAGGGAATATAAACTATGAGAACAGATCCATCCATAAATTGAAGAAAATGCTTGATAAGATATATGAAGAATTCCTGTTTCCAGACATCAGGAGGACATTACAGTGAATTTGTTGCCATACAATTCAGATGCTGTTACGTACTATGCAATTTTGGGAGGAGATTATTGAAAAGTGGCTCCATGGAATCACTGGAATTCAGAAAAGTCAAAATATTTTCATGCTGGGAAGCAGAACATACCCCATGTACTCTATACACTGGCTGGGAAAGATTAGAAGGAAGAGGGGGTGGGGAAACAGGGGAAACAACTGGGAAACGACTTTGTAAGAGGCTTTGGAGAGATGTGCTTCCCAGTTTTCCAGGTGGGAGCAGGTGATCTATCACAAAAAGAGGTGTGGTTTCTGCATTGGGTTTCTTACGAGCTGGCAACAACCACTCCCACTCCAGCAGAAGTGTTTCCTTTCCCTGACTACAGGCAGAGCTTGGGGAAAATAACCTTAAACACGTGGTGACGTTGCCGGGTGAAGCGAGTGGTGGGGACACTCCTCTCCTTTGCATGGTGCTGGAGAACCTCTGCTGCAGGCACAGCAGTTTGACTTAAAGCAAGGTGGTGATGCTGGAGTTCAGAAGCAGGAATATAATAGATCATGGGGCTGTCTGGAGCAAGGTAATTAAAAAAAGAGTTAAGACCATCATGATGGGTTTTCTATATGAAATCCTGGCAAATTGTGAGAGGAAATGAGGATGCTAGGACAAAATTATCGTGCACATGTAGAGAAGGAGTGGGCCAAGAAAGCAGACTGTGCTTCTTAACATTGTTATTTTAACAGATTTCAAAACTCAAAACATTCTGTGTATCTTCTAGTTGATTATATATAAATGCTTGTTAGTAATTATATGATCACTTTTATTTCAAAGTCCTGTCTCCCTATAGATGTGATAATGTTTTCACCTTTCTGGAGATTCATTAAACTCGCTTTCCTGCAGGATGCTTTAAGGCCAGGAGATAATCTGCAGGCTTGTTGACACCATAATGCTATGATGGCTTGTTTGCCATTAAAATAGATCACAGAAATGCTCATCTACGGAACCTGAACTCAATACATTGTGTCAGTATACAGTATAGATCCCTTAATCCACAGACTATTATTAAAATAGTGGATTAAGGAGTTGTTTGGGATCAGAGCACGCTGTATGTATAACAAAACAGTTTAGCTGAGATTAGTATTTATTAGTCAATGCAAAATTTGATTGAAGGATTCATAGGTGCTTATAATATCACAGTTTTTATTTTATTACTATATTACTGACTTTTTGCCACACAAGCTCTCGTTGAGACCTGAGACTTAATCACTGTATATGAAAACAATAAAAACTGAGTAACTGATATAAATGTAATTAAAACATTTTAGCTTCGTACAAATATAAAATATGGTATTTGGATGTTTAAAATGCATTGTATGAGAACGTGCATGGAAAGGACATTCAGACTTCCAAAAAAATAACTTGCAAATTAAAAAAAAAAAGAAATTAAAATGAGTTCACAGAGAGATCAGTGTCAATCTAATCTAAGACAAAGTGAACTGGAAGCCAAAAGTATTTTTTCCATACAATCTTCTTCTGTCAACAGTCTTGGTGAAATTGTCAGAAGGAGGAGTTTGCAACCTTGTGGTGAAGCTGAACTGAGTAAGATAGTGGCAGTTTTACAGACTTGTCTTTAATGCAGCAGAAGCTTGTCAACAAGCCTTTTTGGTGACATCTCCACATGAACATAGTGAGCAGATGATCTGAGGATTACCAGAGTGCTGGATAGGTCAGCCAGCATCTTAAAAGTCTCTTCCATAAAGGATGAAATCTGCAGCCAGGAGCTGTTTACTGGCTGAAGTGGGAGGGAAATGGGTGTGTCTAAAAGGCAGAGACCCTCGGATTTGTTTGTGTGTGTATGTGGAATAGTCTCTAAAACTCTCTGTAATGGAGAGCTGAACTCTGCTTCAATGACACTCATTTTCAAGCAAACTAGGAGACAAAATAAAATTTCAGTTGTGAGGTGCCAACATGTAAAGAAAAAAACTGTGTATAGAAATCATGATATTTACAAGGTAAGTAGAACAGAGCCATTTTTTTGGCCGAAGGTGGAGCATGTTTATACTAAATTACAGTAATCCTGCAAGATATATTAAAAAAATTATTTCTAATCACAGTTTTAGCTGTGGATTTGTTTGTTTTTCTCTTTTAGTCCTGTTGCTTCTAGTCCAGGTTCCTATTGTGCTTTACAAAAGAGCCTCGATATTTCTGAATGGAGGTCCAGACACTTTCATATCAAGCAGATTAAATTCCTGTGAGCGTGCCTATGCTGGAGATTTCTCTTCCACGGACTATCTGCCAGCTGATTGTCTCTGTTAGTTTTCAGGTCCACTTCCTACATCTGCACAGCCCCTGGGCATATGATGCTGTGGTTTGTAAGAAGGTTATGAAACCCCAAGCAGAAGGGCACAGCAAATGGAGCCAGCGCCAGGCATCGCTTTGGCAGCGAGCGTGACTTGGCAAGCGGGGATGACTGTGGCACTTGAGGCTGTGAGTGCTCTGCCCAGGCTCGTGCAGCACGGACTGGGAACCTGCATATCCTAAAGCATCACGTGAATCAAAATACAAGAAAAGAAGGACCTGTGGCAGCCTTTCAGTGCATCTCCAGAAGAGTGAGTACTTGTGGCCAAAGAACTGAGGAATCAGCTCTGGGAAACTGGAGAAGAAAATATGTAGAAAAAAGTTGGTGAGCATTACTTACCTGCACAGCTCTCCATGAGGCAACGTTTAAGGAATGTCCAATTTCTACCTAATTCTAAACTAAAGGTTTGTACAAATTAGTCTTTACTTCTCCTTACTTAAAAAGTCTTTTATAACTTAGCCCTGTGGTACTAGCAATTTAGATTTGGCTGCTTCTGGCTTCAGAGGTTATGCTCCACTGTAAGAAAAGACAGAAAGATCAAAGAAAGCATATAAAGAAGTCATAGAGAACTTGAAACTAGCCAGTCTACATACCACTTGGACTGACTTTACATTATTTTTAAACGTTTCTGAACATTTTCCAACATAAAAGATTATACATAGTACATTATCCTTTAATGCCAAAAGGTAAAAAAGCAGAAAAAAGGAGGAAATAGAGCTTTCACTGATTTCCTATAAGATTTTCTCAACCCGTAAATTTGCTGAGATCAAGAAGGTAAGAATACATGTTCTGAATACAGTGCATATTTGGATTACATTATTGTCTTTATAGAGTCTGAAACATCATTTCAGCGCTGCTGCTTTCTGTCATGTCAGAAGGCAGTGGATCTCAAAATAAAATAGTTTTTCAAAGACCATTAAACATCCAAAGGCTGGTGTCTCACACTACTTCGATAAGGTAATATTTTCATTTTTATAAAGAGAAAAAAAGGATTTGGCAAGTGTGATTGGATTTTGTGAATGTTTTCGATGTGTGAAACATCAAGTGAAATTGTTTGTTTTCCTCAAATAAGCCAGGTACCAGAGCATCCCAGCCAGAAACAGGGACTCTTCATCAGATGAATAGTGGGACAATTTATTACACTCTATCTTTAAGCACAGACCATTAATGCTGGCAGCAGAGCTCCTTCAGGATCCTTACAGGCACTTACAGGAGGGCTCAGGTCACTGAGAAAACCTGAAATCCCTTGCAAATTTACAGAAGCACCTTGCCCTCCATGTTTCTGTCTCGGCTAGAAGTTTAATGGCTTGATTTGCCTTTCTCCTTTGCATAGATTCAAGTTGTAGGGTTTTGTGTTCATTTCATTGGGTAAAGTCTCCAGGAACTGCCTCACTGACTCGTGCCAGTGCTCCCTGCCACATGCCACAGCAGAATCAAGCCGGGAGCTCTGTGTAGCTCTCCACGTGGATAAGGCAGATGTAAATTCAGATCCTGAACTGAAGTATCTGCTGACTTTGACATCCACGTTTATCATGCCCATCAGGAGCACAGAGCCTCTACATCTCAGAAGCTTCACAGTGACTGACATAACAGGAGTACCTTGGAAATACACTTTCCATTAAATCTCTGTTTAAATTGATTCCAGTTGTGACTGACATGGTGTGAAAAGTAGTTGTCAATGATTTTAATGACACATAAATACTTTCTGCCATCAAGTAGAGCAGAATCATCCATTGTTCCAGATACTGCCATATGGCTATCACATGGCAGGAGATAAATCCTCTAACAACTTGGACTACCTTTAGATCAGTCAAGGACTGAAAAAATTCCCACCTTAGAGCCCCGACCTAATACCTGGAGAGCAACCTGAGACTTAAATAGAAGTAAAGAAGTGCAAGCAGATGCAGAAATGTGCCACTTCCTGTATCTCACACATCTTTTACAGGCAAAAAGAGAGTTGTGCTTTTTAGCAAAGTGATATAGAGAGTGGTTCAGGTAGATTTGCACCAGTTGTGGTCATAAATGGCCTACTGTGACCTGCAGGACCTCCTGAGTTGCCTCAGTGGGTGGGTGACTCAAGAGAAAGGATCATATGGTTGCTCCCCAAGGTGTTTAGTTGAAATCAGCTGGTTTAAGGAGGAGATCTTGGCTACCCAAGCATGTTTGAAATGAAATGAGCTCAAGGTGATCACATAAATGTTTCAGCCTGCAGTTCTAACTGGAATGTAGTCTCTGACCTACCATGTTTGGGAGCAAAGCCCCCCCCAGCCTGGCCTCACAGGACACAGCCACAACTGGACGAGGACCCAATTTCAGATTCTGGTGAACCAATATTGTTTTTACCAATTTAAAAAATGGTTAAATATTCTCAAAGGGTGAATATTTACCTATATACCTATTGGACTAAGAAAACTGGGTCGACATACCCGTATTCCTCCCTGTGCTAATGATCCAAGTGACTATAAAGGAACTTGGCTAACAAAACATACCACACTCACAGAATAAGCCCACAGGCCAGTTATCTTGACAAAAATACTTTTGACAAGGAGATGTAATTCATTGTTTAGAATCACCGAAATGTATTTTATAACTGTTATTCTCTAGCATTCACCCCAAAGGAGTAGCTGTGCTGCTTATCCAGCTGCTGAAGGCATAAGGCATCCACTACAGATACAAAAGTGAAAAATTTTGTCAATTTTTAAGGTATGTCTGTATCACACAGGAATTCCCTACATTAGCTTGGTGTTTCCTATCAATATTTCTAGTTTCACTTTCCAAATTTCAATCCATTCAAATAACTTCATCTCAGACCTTGTTTTTTCCTTAAAAACTCACTGACATATGGAGGAAACATTAAAATTATTGGATCCAAAGTAAAAACAAAAGCAGCTTAGTGTTAGTGCAAGAGGCTTAAATCAAGACAATTAAACCTAAGTTACACTGAAAGTAAAAATGACAATTTTGGCCAGATGAAGACCACACACCAAACAGAAAGTCATTGTTGTTTATGGTGGAAACACGGTCTTCAAAAAAAGATCATCTTCAGAAATAGTGAAATAAACTTCCAAGAGAAATCTGTGCTCTAAGCAGACAAGAAAAGCCTCCAGCAGGAGTAATTTGAGAAGAGGCTGCCTTCCAGAGTTTCACCAGGGGATCACTCACTGCCACACGACCAAGTGATTGCCTACCATTTTGGGAAGAAGGTCATGTGGTGTTTTCAGCACGGATAGGACCCGGGATAATCCTTCTGCAGCCCAGCTTTCCTCTCCTGTTTGTTATTTTAATGCCATGGTTTATACTTAATGCTGCTGTGAGTGACAGCTACTATGACAGCCGCCTGTGTATCTCCCAGATAACAACGGCTGGCCTCATTAACCAGTGTGGCCTTGGGATATTTAGAAGTAGTCTTCAGTTGTTAACAGAATAGTTGAAAACAAGACTGCTACACTTGGTGACCACAGTATGAATTCAGTCTTCTCCACATATAAAAATCTTGTCAGTGTTCATTGACAGGAATAAACCTGGTCCCTCAGAAATGCCAAATTTTAGATATTTAATTTATAATGTTACCAATTCGCTGATACCAATCTGTGATCCTCTACCACAGCCTTCTCTGCTGCCTCCCAAAGACCACTAAGTGTAAATTGCTAAGATGAACCTGCAAGTTCCAACTGAAATTTTGTCAGGAGTTCCTGTGACAACGGAGAAGAGGAAAAAAGCCCAACAAACACCTGACCAATTTGTTGAGCCGCCAGGGCAGGCAGTGAGATGATGGAATGGCCCAAAATTATAATGAAAGCGGTGAGTAATAATTATTACTGTCTAATTTGTTAGCTCTATCCAATCTCTTTTACTCCAGCTGTGGATCTTGCCACTACTGGCAAGACAATGGAGGCAAATATCTGCTTCTTCCTATGCCTTCACTACTCTATTGAAGCTGTGCTAAAAGGTAAAAGAGAAAGAAATGTTTGCATCCACACATTTATGTGAAAGGCTGGAACATGTCCATACCAAACTGGACTCTCTGGCCTGTGCTGTGTCTGGAAAAGTCTGTCCTCTCCTTTTCCTTATCATTCCCGACAGCCCAGATTTTCTTTTGAAGCTTAACTGTGGTAAATACAGCTCTTATTATTGATTCCTATAAACCTTTGAGGAGCATATTTATTTGTTCTTCCATGAACTTATTCTGGTGCGACAAGCACCAGCTTAGATTGATTTCTGCTATATACCATATATGAACTAGCAGTGCTGCTTTATCTGTATTTGCTCAGGCTGTGAGATTCAAAGTTGAGTAAAACTGCACGTTTTTGTATTTGTCCTCACTGCCATCTATTTGCAGCCCAAAAACTTGGCATTTTTCATGAAATTTGTTTCCTACTTTTCACCCCCCTTTTCTCTTTCTTTTACATCAAACTCTGTTGGGTATTTATATGGATATTGTACACTTGGAGCAATGAGAAGTGCATTTCTGCAGCAAAGTACATGGTAGATGGCTTGCTCAGGTTATTCAACCAGCAATTCTCTGAAGTGTCAGGGATGAGTGGGACAGGAGACAGTGTCCCATGCAACAAAACTGAGATTGCAAGTTCTGTCCCATTCTGTGCAGCAATGGGCCTTCACAAACCTATTGGTAAAGCTGTTCCCAAAGACAGATAGACACAGTAACCTTAAAATAATCCACTGGTCAAGAAAATCTCTAGGGATTTAGTCACATTCTTATCTGTCTACATGTGTCTGCTAGGCTTGGGTCTATTCAGAAATTCAGTTCTGGATCTAAGATGTCTCTTCCAGCAAAAACCCCCACTTGAAACAGGTAACAGACTGACAGAAAATATTTGAGTTTAATAAACCATCATTTTCCTGGTACATTAGTCAATTCTTTCTTTGGAGTCTGCCCCCTGGGTGTGGATATTGTCCTTCTTGAAGGGAAGGAAGCCTCTTTCTAATTTTTATCCAATGTTACTACAGTCACCCAGCTTTCTGGGATAAACAGTAAATTTAAGGCCACCACTGCTTCTCCTTTGCCTCAACCTCCACCTACCTTGGGGCTACACTGGCCTGACATCACACAGCAGAAGAGCACATATGATTTAGCTCTGGTGCTCTCACTACAGCCTGCAGAAGGACCCAGAGCGACAGAACATCAGTTTCTACTCAGCTGTCTTCTTCCAGTGGGCAGAGAAGAGAAATTTCCAGCAGGAAAGTGGAGAGGGCTCCTTGTGAGAACTTGCAGAAAAATGTAGGAAACAGATTTGATTTTCTGACTGCTCCATTTTGTAGCTCCCAAGCAAGGTTGGAGAAGAAATGTCACAACCCTACTTCTTCTTGTTTCTTTGTGCTACAAAGGGAGAGGATGGGCCACCTGTCTTGGTTTGAAAGACAGGTATTTGCTGAGAAAAGGCAAGAGCCCCTTCCCTGAGATGGAGAGTGCAACTCCCTCCCTTCCAATTACTATAATTTTGGAATCAGGGGCTTTCAGGCAAAAGACATGGGAGGTAGGAATAACAGTTCTTTACTAATGTATCTAACAAGGCAAACAGTAGAAACAACAACAGCTATAAGAATTGACAACAGAACAGACCAGTGTAGCTCAGCTCCAGTCCCTTTGGCCAAGGCCCTCTCCCTGCGCTCAGTTCCCGGTGCTGTGGGCAGGGCAGGGCCCGCGCAGCTGAAGGCGCTGGGTGATGGCGACAGGGCCCAGGGCTGAGAGGGATGGGGGAGCCACTCCTCCCTCACGGTGTCGGTCGTGGTGCTCGGCAGAGTGTCTGGAGGCAGTTGGATGAAGTGGAAAGGCATCAGGGCGATGTCTGACAGCAGGGAACGTGGCTCCCAGCGTTGGAATTGCGGGAAGGGTGCTAGGTAGCAGCACCGGCTGTCTTTCTCCAACTCCATGAGAGAGTGAGAGCAGGCCCCTGTCCCACCTGTCCTTTTCCCGTGTTCCCCCTCTCCCCACCCCTTCGAGAGAAACTGTTACCCTAGCTGAGCTAAAAATTCAACCCCCAACACCACCCTGGAAGGCCACTGACTTCCTCAATAATATTCGAGAGCAACTAATTACTGGTGCATGCAATAGGTGGGAACTGAACACAGCCTATCTGCCTTTACCAACCTCCAGAGAATGAGAAGTTTGCTCACCTTCTGCAACACAGAGGGCAAGCAGAGGCTGGACTGTGCATGTGCCTGCCCTGCTGAGACATCACTTTTTTTCTCAGTTGCACATTTCCCTTCTTCACATGATGTAGCTAAGTCAGTTTAATGATTTCATAAACCTCAACCAAATGTAATCATAAACAAATCAAAAGACAGTCATGGGCAAATGGGAAAATATCAGGAATACCATCTTCTCTACTTGAACAATTTCCCCAAGAGACAAAATTGCTTGATATAATTACTGAAAACACTTCAACAAATCCTGAACAAAACCCCACCAAACAACCCTGCTCCCCCCCACCCCCAAACCCCAACCAGACCACCCACACAAGCCACATCAAGTCTTGAGTCTTGCAGCAGCATCAGCAAAACAGCGGCTGTGCTGAATTGTTTGGAAACGAGGCATTGGCACCACTGAACTCCAGAAGCTGGCACGTCATGTCCTGCACATCTCACTGCCCAGGCTGGACAACCTCTCAGGACACCCTGTGGGCCCCTATCTGAAGTAGCCTTTTGTAGTGAACTTAGAAAAACTGTTTGAAGATATCAGAATGGGTTCCTGAGTAAAGACAATTAATCCTTATAAAGCATGGCTTTAAAAACACAGTGAATTCTAGTGGGCCCTTGCTAGCAGCATGTCCACACTACATGTAGGAGACACAATGTTAGCACCGAGAAATTATTTGCGTAATTACTGTTACTGTTCTTTGCCAAGATTTTTGGCCGTGCACTTCCAGAAATTTAGGATCACACATATTTAAAGATCTAATGTTAAATCCCTCCAGTAGACTGCTTTGGTCAAACCTTCCTATCACCCCCTTGCCTCTGCTCCTGCACTCTGTACTTGTGTGTGTGCTATGGCTAGCAGGCGATGCTCAAATACCTCAGAGGGGAGAACTTCAACTGCGTTTGCATTGGAAGTCCTGGAATCCTGGCAAGTGGCAAGAATGTGCCATCACCCAAACCTGACAGGCTTCATTTGTAATCTTCTGGTTTATCTGATTTACAAGCAGTTAACTACTCTAATCTCATCAACAGCAAGTTCCAGGTGTTTCACATAAGAAGAAATAGTGCATGATGACAGCTGTACAGTAATCAACTGATAAATTAAGGCTCTCAGTAGTCCCTGAAGGTTTCTGCTTTAATCTGAAGTGTCATAAACTTTTGTAGGCACATGTACCCGAAGTCATTCTATAAGGTAACAGGAGAAATATTTCATGAGTCTGTTGAGGAATATATATTTATGGAGATATGGAAATAAATAGATTACTAGTGTTTGACATAAGGAGAAAGAGCAGGATACTGAGAATAAAAAAATTAAATCAGAGGTGAATTGTAGGAAGCAGCATATCTGGGACAAGACAGGAACATCTCTGCACAAGTGATCCTTTCCTTTAAGGAAATACATAGTTGTGATGGGCTATTGGAGCTGGAGATACAGCTGCCCCCGGAAATGAAGGTGGTGTCCAAACTGGTAAAGATGCCCAAACAGAAAGAGGATGGCCTGTAACTTCATAGCAAAAACTCATGTCAAAAACTCATGTGTTTCCCACACCAGCTAAGCTTACTAAAGTTCTTGCTCAATTCCTGGAGCAGGAACACTAAATAAAACACTCTGCTAAACCAAACACTACAGTAACACTCGATTAAAAAGAAAAAAAAAACCACAACCCAACAAAAAACCAAAACTACCTCCCAAAAAACAATAACAAAAAGGAAAAAGAAAGCATATTGGACTATTCTACCATTCTGTGATTCTATGCTCAGTGCTGTGCTTTATCAGCCATCATCAAACACAAAAACATCTACAGCTCTTAAAGATTTACCATACTTCCATTACAAAATTTCATGTAACTTACTTCTCATATTACTTGTGAAACTCAGGATCTCGATCAGCTAAGTAACAATGCAGTGAGAAACCTCAGTTTTGACTTACTCTGTATGACACCCATGTCATCAGGACCACTGCAGCAGCCCCTCCCCAGCATTCGCACAAAGCTTTGCAGAAAAATTTGGCCACAATGTCACTCTGCTGACCAAAGTCAAATACACTAAAACCAGTCCTTCAGGGACTCTCACTTCTCCCCTACCTTGCCTGAAATATATATGTTGTCCAGCCTACTTAGAGATTGGTATTTTTGCCTTGACCAATATAAGCAAAACATTTCACATCCACATTTCACCTTTTTGATTTGTACATCAGTTCAAACAGGACTTGGTTGGTGCCTCCCAGCCTTTCAAAACAGATATTCAGATCAGTATAACTGAGCACCTCAGGTGCCTGTCAGAATTTTGTCCTGTTTCACCTCGTCCTCACTTCCAGACTTTTCCTGAAGTCATTTCTCACAGCCTTTTGCGTGAAAATGGCACAAAAAGCATCAAGACACTGACTGCTTCACAGTCAACTGATATTTATGATATTGCTTAGAAGATCCAGCCAAGCTGAGGGCACACACAAACTGTATGACTGCAGAAACCTGAGGACTCTCGTGGGTGTTCAAACACAGCCAAGCTTTTGAATAAGAAGGAAAGCTACAGACTAAAGATGACCCAATGATCTTGCCCTGAGTGACAGCTTGCTATAAAGCTTCTGGAGAAAGAAAATCAGGACACCAACTCCCATATCATGTTTTCACGTATGATTTGGACCAAGAATTCCTTTCAGGCTAAAGTCAGCAGTGATGGCTACTTTTTTTCAGACTCTGAACAATAAGTTTTAAAATTATTTATCAGCCACCAAAAAAATGATGCTTCTCTGAAGTGTTTTGTCCAAATTTGTCCTGTCTTCCTGCAGCTCTGCAATTTGCCCTACCTATTAACCCTCCTATTAATTTACATTTTCTCAGACATTCATGCTTTAAGTGCAAATTTAAGAAAATACTGGGTAATCACAGTAACATTTTGGAAAAGCTCAGTATTCTGAAAGTTTAGACAAAACAAACGGGCCTCCCAAGTGATCTGAAAGACAGATACAGTACACAGTAGAACACTTAGATGCCTAACACACACCAGAAGCCTAAATTCTAGAAAAACATTTTAAATTATCTGAGGCAGTAATGTGTTACAAGGGCAAAAACAACTTTAGAACAGCTCTTCTGTAGAATATGTGATGTATTAAACTTTCTGAACTGTCTCAGTTATTCCACACTGAAAGTTTAACATTTCAATTGTGAAACAGCTGCAATTATTACAAGGCAAGGCTGCTTAAAAAGCTGTGTATGCAGCAGGTTCCAATTCCAAAAGATAATGACACATTTCACAGACTGCCTTTAAAGCTGGAAATAAAATACTTGAGAAGCTGCCACAATTTGTCAACTAATCTGTAGAAAAAAACCCCAGGAAAATACACCTGTCAGTTTCAAACCACATAGAGACCACAGTGGCTTCATCTACCTTCTATTAATCTGATTTTTAAACAGCAATTGTAAATACACCACAAAAATCTGGTTTTTTGAATTTGAATTTCAATAGCAGACAACTGATTCATGTTTCTCAAACTAAGTATCCCTATTTGTGTAAAAACTACTGATGATTTCAGACGGTGACTATACAGTAAGTGATCACAAAACCAGGGATATGAAGACTATTCAATTTTATAGTTTTAAACATTTGACTCAAGAGTCACACTACAGTTCACTGCAGTAGTAAAGAGCAAACACCATACTCACCCTTTGCCTGTTTTGAACATAAAGCATGGAAGATTTACCTAAAATCAGCATTTCCTAGTGACTGCGTGTTGGGAGGGGCACAAGAGCAAACCTGTCCACATCTGAGCAGAGCCGTGTCTGGTGACAGGCAGAGCATGAATGCCGTGGTTCATCCGGAAAGGCTTGTGGAGCACAGCAATTGTGGGAATGCCTCCTGAAGCCTTGATGTGCCAACTTCTGGGATTTTAATAATGACAAGTTACCTTAACCAAGGATATTTTTATTTGGTCCAATATTCAAGCACTGTCAGGTTAAGGTCCTTTAGAAAAGTAAACTGGTAAAAATAAAACCCCCCAACCTTATAAATGGCAATTGGTACATGAAGTTTAATTTTAAATAAAATTTTACCAGCCAAATTGTATTATGAGTCTAAAACTACCAAACAAGGTTTGAACAAAACACTCCATTTCCAAAAAAAGGCAAATAAAGGTTTAATGCCAGTCATCCAAAATTGACATTTGTCTCTTAATATAAGGCAAAAATAGTAATTTTCTTTTATTTTTTAACCTACATTAAGTACAGTCAGCAATAGCTGCTCTATAGAATATGCATCATTGAGATCTAAAAGCAAGATCAGCAGAAAATGCCGATTCATGCATTGTAAGATCTTCTCAACATAAGGACAACTCCATAGCAATCTCTGGAAATGTCTCTGGGTTAAGGACTGGATTAATGCTGCAGAGTGGTTTTGTTAAATGTGTGTGTAATTTAGTTCTCATGCACCACAATCACATGTCCATGTTATAACCATTTAGCACAAATAATAATTCTTGCAGATCTAAATGTGTGTCAATATACATTAAACCATAGATAATGCCATAAAGTACTCTATGCAATCTTTAAGCATCTGTCTTCAATATAACTGTATTTACATATTTTTATGAACTTGTAATATGTAATAAGTCAATGAAGACGTTTTTACAACGTTTATTAGATTATGAATTTATAAATTCAAGGACTCAGAGGCACATAGTTTAAAAGGCCAAGAACACCAAAACTAATTAAGTCACAGAAATCAGAATATTTATGGACGTAACACCAGTAAAAAATAAAAATCACATCCAGACTAAAAGCAACACTTCTTAAGAGTCATCCTTCAAAGTTAGCATAATAAAAAGTTCTCATTTCCCTCAAAGAAAAATAATTCATCCCACCTACCAAGCTAGAAAAACTATTTACAGTTGTACTTTTATCAGAAGTATCATTAAGTTGTGTAATACAGCCACTTCTATTTTGCCATTAGAATTTAACATTTCTTTTAAAGTATAGTTGTATTTACAAACGCATAAATATCGTAACTCTGATCTTCATTTAAGGTTTGAATGAAAATAGGTTGTACAAACGTGTTAGTGGAAAAGTAGATGTATTTCAGTATCATTCTCAAAGAACAGGAAGCCAATACTTCTGATAAAGCTCAAGTTCATCAACGAGACCAGATTTTTAAGTTATGTTAATGAAGATTAAACCTCTTCTGTGTTAACTCTTTACATTGGTTTCTTCAGTCGACTTTCACTACGCTGTATATTTTGGTTACAAACCAAAAGCATGCAAAGAATCCAATTGTCCCTAAAAGAGAAAAAAAATAATGACATGTTAGAACACTGACACAGGAGACATTAATTTCTATCCATAGTTTATAAGTCAGGATGTATGTATATGTGATCTGCTGTCCTTAGCCTTCAGTACATCAATCAGATAAGATAATGGAAAGTTACAGACAGTACCTGGTCCTTGCAGGCATCAACTACTCATCAACCATGTCATTATTTTCAGGAACATAGAACAGATCATGTGGAAGACTCTAGTTGTAAGATGTTTCTGTGTTATCTGTCTTACATTTTGTTCTTGTTGTTCCAGTATTCTGCAGTCTCACTCCTTCACACTGCTCCATTTCACCTTTTCTCAGTGACTACTCAAACACACTATCTGATCTGCTCAGTCAGAATATTATTATGTTCAATAAATACAGGAACAGCATCAGAGTTCTCATTACTTAGCAATATTTTAAGGTCTTGGAAAACTAGAGCATTACCTTTATTTCTCCATAGACTGAGTTAAAACAAATTATAGTGTAGTTACTACACAACTTGCAGTCCTACTGAAAACGTGTGTTACATACCTTAAAAATATACACTTCTGAAATACTTAGGACAGTCAAAAAGTACATACAGACGAACTAAAACTGAAGGATGAAGACCATTTCCCTGATAACTTATCATCCTTCTAGCAGAATAAAAAGGGTTTCATCTCTTCTCTTTGTGTAACTCCGAAAAAAACTTTTTAACAAAAATATTATTTTGAACGTGAAATAGTTAATATAGTTGAGCTTTGTTAATCTAACTGGATTACATCAAAATTCAGTCTCAATCAGAATTATATTGGATTAAACAGCAGCTCAGAACACCTGTTACAGGAACCTTAATTTCCCACAAAAACTAGGACAGGAAAAAACCCCTGAAGATTATCTGATTTTTGCCTAAGTACCTCTTCTAAAATCATATCCTTAACTTATACAAGCGTCAAGGAGGTTCTTTAGAGGGTAAAAAGCTTCGTTTTAGATCTGGTAAGAGGGACAACAAAAGTTGTGTGGTAACTTGTTCTCTAGAAAAGCTTGAAAGGAACCATGAATCATATCATGGTCATTTTTTTTCACTTTACGCTTGCTAAACTACTGATGTTTAAGGGACTCATTTACTGTGATACGTAGTTGTGATCCCAGCTGTGAATCAAAGATTTGTCATGTAGCTCTCGGTATTCTGCCTGCTGAGTCTGATCAATGACCTGGAATGCAGTATGGATGCAAGTGCCTGAAGCATGTGTTACACCGACACAGCAGCAGGGCACCGTCAAAACCCTTCCTCCTGATCCTGACAATTTTTCACAGATGAGTAAGCAGCAGCAGAATAGTTTTCATACAACAATTATGACTTTTTCTTTTTAGCTTTCTTATCATCCTGACATGGGAAGTCAGTTGCCTTTGGGAACAGTTTTTACTAAATTGCTAATACATTATTTTGTTTAAAAAAATGGAAAACTGCCTGTCCCTTTACCCTACCTCTGATTTCTTCTGTAAATTCTTATCTCAGAGCACTTCAGTAAATCTCAGAGAACTGAACATAATCTACTTTTACATTCATATCAACCTAAATGGACAAAATTCTTCTTAAATCTTAAGAAACAGGATTATTTCCCCAAATTAAAAGGTAATTTGCACTTAATCTTTTGGGAAGTAGATAAAAAAAGTCATTAAGCACACAGTGTTTTGGAATTCTGTGTGATTAACTTCGTGTGTATCCTCCCCTGATTCCAACAAAGAAACTGAAAATTTAAAAAAACCAAGAGCATACAGAATCTGAAAACTTAGTTCTAGTTGCACAGGATGACTTGCATTTCCACTTTCCCAATTACAAACATAACTGCCACAAAAAGCAACTGAAAGGGGCTGAGAAGAAACCACCTCTTCTTTGCATGCTTGTGAACCTACCCTAAAAATTTGCTGGCAGGTGCTGCACGGCCACTTGACCAACTCAAAGTGAACATGTGAGCAAAGGAAAAAGGGGATGCAGTGGACACATCTTAATGCCTCTAGACAATGTCATGTGACATGACTGACTTGAAAGAATAAGGGCAAAAGATGGAAATTATATGGGTATCTGAGATGCAAAAAGGCAGCTAAACCATGTCTCAGCATAAAAAATTTTTGCAAATCCCCTTTATCTTGAATGAATCCACTTCAGAATTAGTGCATGCATCCAACATAAACAGAGTGAACAAGGGAGACAGGGTAAACACAATTCTGGTTTTGGGCAAAACTGTTTACTATTACAGGTAGACTTGCTGAACATCTGTTGGAAAAGCTGGTGAAACTAAATTAATTGACCTTACACTTATGTAAGGCCTAATTATTTTTCATACTACTTTGTAAGTTTGCACTGCTTTTAAAATCAATCTGCATACAGCAGTACACATTCATTTCTAGTTGAACAACTACACATCCTAGGATTTTTTAGTTTGATGAAACTATCAGTACACCCAAACCAGAAGTAAAGGTTAAGAGAGAAGCAGGGTGAAGAAGAAGAAAAAGTGAGCAAGGGAGGTAGAATCTCTGATCTATGCATTCAGAAAGTCTTGTAGGCTAGTACAGAAATGTGAATAAAAGTAGAGCTGTATAAATTACAAACTATCTGCAAGCAATGCCAAAACACATTAGACTGACTTAAAACAAAGGACGGAAGATAAAATTGACCACTTTTGGGACACAGCTTGATCACTTTTCATTGAGATTATATAATGCTCTCAAGTCCCAGTTCTTCCTTTTAACAGGCAATGACCCAAGTAAATCCTTGCAGGCCATTGCTCCCGTTCATCATCATCTGCATTCAGTCATAGTGCGCAAACAGCTTCAGTATTTCCTTAGCTGAAGTAGAAATGTCTTTGAAATATTCGGTTACACTTAAAGTGAACACCATTCTTAGTTCTTTTCTCTTTTTTACTATTTTTGTTCTCCTATATTACGTGGAAATGAAAATTCTACTTAATAGTCATAGTGAGATTTGTATTAGAACCTCTGATGACAAGCTGTTTGTAGTCTAGGAGGCCTCAAAAGATAGCGTCTATACATCAACACATATCCAAGCCTTTGGAATCATTAAAAGTCATTAACACAACGCCTGAAATTATTTAAACCATGGATCAGTTCAAAGTAGCTTCAGAAGTACTGCTCTAAGGTAGAGTATACAAGGATGGAATGCATTCTGCTGGAGCAAAATACAGAATTTTAAAGATTTTTTTGAGGAGTTGGCGGTTGCTGCCTTCTTGCATCAGTTTGAAAAGAGACTTCTTGCATTTTCACTGCCATTTTTCCACCTTAAACAAGGGCTATTTCTGTCTGACTGAAGACTACAATGGAAGATTTTGTGACCTCATCTCAATTACTGAAGAGGAAATTGAAATGCAGCACCTAAGACATGTTTTTTTCCAAACGCTCACAATGAAGATTACAAGTTTCTAACAAGACTGATATAAAAAATGTTAGAGAAATTCTGTCTGCTTCCCACACCACTTCAATGCAATTGGGATAAAGGTAAATACATTCTGGAAAAGAGCAAATAAAAAAAAAAAAGGTATTCTTTGTCAACTTTTCCTCCTCTCTCTTCCTTCCAGCTATTCCATAAAATCTGCAGTTTTTATCATGACACTGAAACATTATACTTGATTGTGTGTGGTGTGCTTCTCCAAAGACAACTAATTTTAAAGACTGAGTTTGTCATATGACTATCATAAGAATGAAATCTGGAAAAGTATTCATCACGTAATTTGTAGACCTAATTAGAGGCCACACCTCAAATTAGCAGTAGTTTTGCCTCATCCTCACTTATCTCTTTTATTAAAATTTGTAATCACATAGTTGCAATATGCTACACCTGGAAAAAAATCAAGAGGCATACATAAATTTATAATTCTGTATCAAGATCAGTTTTGCCAAGGATTTTACTGTGCAAAACTAAGGGCAGATTCAAAATTTAAAACTGAAGTTCAATACACTTACCTGTGAAAAGGAAGAAGATCAAAACCATAATCATAGTATAACCGAAATATAAAATGGTGCTAGCTGTTCCTGTGATTTGCAGTTTAGAAAAGAAATAATGTATTGCATATATTAGGAAATAAACTGCAGTGAAGCCACTAGTGAGAAATGAACGCCACTGCCAGTGATAGTCCTAGAAAGAGTGAAGAAAAAATACATATGTGTGAGAAATATTGCACACACCTCTAGTCCACTGACCCTACTAGTGAATGCAGAGCTATTTTCTCTATTACTTTATCCAAAAGTAAGTTTTTGTAGGGTTTTTATCTAGAGGGAGAAGAACTATATATAATCAATACCGCTTTAATTACACCATTCAAAATTAGAGATAAGTTACCTAAAGATCAATAGCAAATACACAAAATCCTAAAACCCCAAATAAGCCAGATGTACTTATTTCCAGCCATAGAGATTTTTTCCCCAAGGTTGGGCATGTCCAAAATACACTCTGATTGAACAAAATTAATGGATTAATTTAGCACCTTCAGAAAACAGGGAGTGAGAATCTAAAGATGTGATATCTGACTCAGCAATACCCAGTGCAGGGTTTTAGTATAGTCTTACAAGTTTTGCCAAAAGTGGTCTGCTTCACTTTTTAAAGACACGGTTTAAGTACATCTCGTCTAGCACTAGTGTTCATGTTGAATTCTGCAATACTTCTTTTCAATTACAAAAGTATTAACATTTTTTTAAGCATTCTTAGAACATGATCAGGTTTGAAATATTTCCTACCTCTGCACATAGATGGAAGTAGCAGAGCAATATTGTAGCCTCAGAACAGGTAATAACCAAAATAATGAACACCAGAAACAGGAAGCCAAACATGTAATACATCTGGTGGGACCTATAAAAGGGAGTTAAAAAAAAATTTAAATGGCCATTGTGATATTATTATTTCCTCATATGTAGTAACATCACCTTCACCCTAAGTATTTCCCTTTCCTATTGAAATACTGTCAATTGTGCAGCCATACAATTGACTAATTTATTTTCTAACTAAAGAATAGGAACCTTGGCAGCTCAGTCTGAGAACACTGAGAAAGCAAGGCCAAAGCATGCCCCTGGTTGGGATTTTAGAGAAAGAAATGACTAAACATAATGGTGAAACCACAGTTCCAGTGAAGTCATCATGACCTCTTCCACTGACTTCAGCAGAACCTGGATTTCACCTCACATTTCAATCAAAGGGGCAGAACTCCAAAATAATAAGAAATGTCAAATGCTGTAGCTGTCTGTTGGGTAGAGGCACCTATTCAAGGTTCAGACACAGTTTAACAAGATCCAATAACTAAATTGTGCCAGAAGGAAGACAAATTCCTCACAGTAGATTAGTTTGTCAGTGAGCTCACATCAAAATTCATTTCTACTGGAGTAGTCTATGGTGCTTTATTTTTAAAAATAATTACTCTTGTTATTTTTAATAAAAATTTCACAAGAATTTGCTGTTGGTTCTTTTTTTTCCTCCCCAGAGTAGTAATACTTTTCTCGCCTAGTAACAACTACAAAAAAAATCTCAGGTTTATTTTAATAAACTTTACTACTGTCAAGTTATATGCCATATATCAGCTTCAGAGCCACTTCCACGAAGTCAGAAAAGTAGCATAAGAAACAACAAACTGTCTGAAGGTAGGTCATCTGCAGATTGCTAAGCATATCATAGCCACCTGTCTGTACACCCCAACAAGCACAACAGGCACTGAGTATCTTGGAAACAACAAAGTATTAAATTGATGTTAACATTTAAGTTGTATTGAACCAGTATGGTAACCCTGCATCCTCAAAAAAATCAGGCAAAGGATCTTGAAGAAAAACTTTCACAAAGAAATTACCAATTTTTAAGACAGAGAAAATTCAATTTATGGTGAACTTACCAAATACTATTGAGAATAAAGAACAACTGTATAAAGATACATCCAAAAGGAAGAATCCCTCCCATGATAATGCCAGGTAATGGCTTTGTATAGAATGATTGCTCAGGAATCTGACGTGGAATTTGGTTTGTGCGAACAGGGTGTTCAATAGCCTTTAAATAAAAATAACAAACAATTAAATAAATAAAATGTCAAACCTTTTTGCTTTCTTTTTATAATGAGTGGTAGCAAAAAGTCTACTCCTTGTTTTGAGCATACCCAGCTACACTACATTTGCTTTTGCATCCAGTGCAGTTACCAACACTTGCTTGACAAACTTGCTCTTACTGAAAACACAATGACAGATATTTTGGATTTCCCTTTTAATGCTTGCCTAGCTATCATCTGTTACAGATCCTGAGCTGATTTACCACATTTCAGCTGGAGTAATGGTGGTGCAGACTCCTGTTTTCACCTCACAAAAATTCCTCCATGTTGTTTTTCAGGATTTACTTCAAGAATCACATTAGGGTAAACTTACTAAAAGGACTCAATCTGGCAATTTAATCCTAATTCAAGATACATGCATGGATCAGCATGTTGGGAGAAAACAATGTAAGGCACTGTAAGACACATGCATTCTTTGCATCTTTCCCCTTTCATAAAGATTATATCAAAAGCATCAATAGATACTTTCTTTCTGATTTGATTTTCAAGTTTTTGTGACACCTACCACATTACCTTATTAGTGTATCAAATCTTCCTTCCTTAAAAGAAGATGTACACAACTGTATAATGCAGGGGAACTTGACAGAATTTCAACATGGTTATCAGGAAAAACCCATTGAATTCTGGTTAAGAAAAACAGGATAACTGCATGACTGACTTAAAAAGTGCCTACTAAAACAATAATCTCTGAAGGAGATCTACAGAGAGATGGAATCCTGGCTTCCTATGCAGCAAAAACCCCACAAATTTATCTGCACTTACAGAAGTTTATTTGTGGGGGATAGTAAACTGTTTTTTAAGGAAAAAAAAAAAAAAGAACCAATCTCATTATTTAATGATTTGGTCACCAAATTATGAAATGTTTGGTCACAAGGAGCCCTCATAAAAATATGCAAAATTGATTGATTTAGGAGTAAATCACAATTAATGTCTGCCAAGCAGAGAAAACCATTTACAGAACTGGTAAATGCAAACAGATTTCACAGAACTTCCGCAATCTGATCAGGTAACATCCTCAGCATAGAGGGCAGACAGAAAAAAGAAATACATGACGAAACCCAGAAATACAAAATTTGCTTTCCCTTATGCTTGCTGAGTCAAGTACTTGTTTTAATATATGAAAAAGATGCTAATTAAAATAAAAATGCTGAAATCACTGATTTATCTGTAGCAGTCACTCAGTTAAATACAAAGATAACCCAAATTGCTGCAGAGAAGTATCACTGCCACCAACCATGTGTCACAGCCCTGGAATACCAATGTAGTTCTAAATGTACTACTAAATGTACTATAACTACTAATGTAGTTCTAAAGTAACTGAACAGAACTGGAGCCAACAGTGCAACTAGCTTAGGTGCTACCTCAGTTATGGCCTATACAGAGAAAAACATTTGTGTGTGTTTCTGCATGTATACACTTTAAAAAACAACTTCTCAGAAACACTTACGTTTTTTTTAAACCCAAAATAGGCACCAATAAACGTCAGTGGTACAGATATGCAAAACCAGAGTGCCAAAATAGCAACCAAAGTACCAAACGGAATAGCTGCTGAAGAGCCTTCTCCCCAGAGAATGAGGTTCATGATAAAAAAATCTGCAAATACAATTCTGAAAAACACACAGCACACTTAGAGCACAGAAATATTTCTTAACATTTAGTAACATTGACAAAACAATGGCATCGTTTTAAGATTTAAGTGCGAATCTCTGCTAAAACCAAATGACACACACAAAATATGAGAACAAAGAGGTCAGACAAGCAATTCTTTGTTAATCTAGTGGGACTGAACTCCAGCAGGCGCTGACGTTCCAACTAAGCTATTTCAAATATAAGCTTGTCTTAACTACACTTCAGGGTAAGACTGCTTGCTGTGATTAAGTGGAAAAAAGTATCAGAGTGGTTATACATTATATGACACTATGTAAGACTGACTACAGTGTGGTCAGAGAAACAGTCCAGAGAATAAAAAGACAATGAAAGCAGGCCTAAAACTTGCCACTATCATAATGCTTTTTCCTAGTCAACCTTTTCATGTGCTGAGAGTAAACAAATGCTTACCAAAAAAAAAAAAATCTAAGGATAATATGTCACTAACATATTCATCTTTGTCAAAAGCACCATGATACTCTTGTAGCTTTCAGAATAAAGGGACAATCTAAGATTTACTTGTATAGCTGAAACTTAAAAAATTAGCTATGCGTATCAGAGAAGCAATTTAATTCTCTTAATCGTGGCAATATTCTCAGCTTACCCAGGACAAAGGAATGATGTCAGCAGGACATTTGTTTTCCATTTCTCACCTCCAAATGCTGTATATTAAAACATTTGACAGACATTAACACATGCATTAAGCTCAACTATTAATTTTCCAGTCCATTTACCCATTATACTTAGCTTGCAAATACTCAAATAATGTGCTATCATGCCAAATTTAAAACAGTAAACTAAATATTCAGTAATAAAATTAGATTTCCTTATCCTATTGCTTAACCACAGAACTTCAAAGCAAAACGTCTCAGACCAAGGTCAGGAGAGATATCCAACTAAAACTGTGTCTTTGGCTACTTTATCTACTAAAAGGAGGGAGCAGATTTGCAGTATTTCTAAATCTTTAAAAATACTTAAAACCTGAAGTGATTAAGAAAATTAAGCTTTCTAGCATGTGACTGCAGGTTTCAGTAGGTAAAGACACATAAATATGTGAAAACCAAGCTTAACAGTTTTCTTGAAATAAGTCTTGCCTATGAATCTTAGAGAAGAGTCAGAACTACACACTTACAGAAGTAGTGATATTTTTCTTGAGTCTTAACAGCATTAAGCAGTGGTGATACCAAAAGACCAAAGATAGCTTTATTAAGAAAATCTTTATGAATTTGCACTGTGCTGATAAAAATTCTAGTCAGTATACTTTCAAATGAAAATATCCTGCTGGAGTGCAGTGAAGCTGATAATTTCATCTGAGCACTGCCATAATGACATGCTTCTTTATTTCAAGTCAGAAGTGATTATGGTTAGAGTGATTTTAATTAAGTTTCTATTTCTTCACAAAAACTTGGTAGAACGTGACAGCAGTTATTAAGATTAACCATTTAATTTCAACTAACTTTTTAAATGCAATTTTGAAAAAAAATACTCCAACTTTTAAAATTGGATATCCATTTCAGTTGCATTTTGTTTTGTCTCACATTACTTTATTTGTATACTATTAAAAAAAAAATCATGTTTACATGCTCTAAGAGTATAAACCACTTCCTGTTATAACAAAAATATCTCTGGATTAGTCATTCACTGTCTTAGTAATTCAAAAAAACATTCAAGTATCAATTAAGTGATTCCCAGTAAATAAAATCTGAAATTTAATCATTAATAACTACATTTCCACCAAAGACACAAGATTCAATTTGCCATCAATACATTTCAAAATAGCCTTTAAAATACACACTATATACCACAATATAAAGAATAATTCTATCCTCAATTATGTTCTTAATACTAAAATTTCCTTCCATTTAAGTCTAACTGGCTTGGATATTAAGAATACTTTACTATCATGTCACCACCACTATGTAAAAACTCCCAACAAAATACAAACTCATTCTTCCTACACGTGGTTTTCCCCACATGAAAATTACAAGATATTTAGAAGAAGAACTCCAATATCTACTGCCAAGCTGAAGTTCTGAAATTAACTTCTCTAGCCCCCTATATTCACAACTAAAGTAGTCCAAAAGATCTATCTCTCTCAGTCAAAAAACATTTCACCTTGAGTAAGGTAATTAATGTGGAATTCCATGCTTCACCTTAAAATAAATCAGAGGATAAAGGGGTAAACCATTTGAGCTGGTAGACAGACAGGTCTTGCATCAATAGCTGGGATCAGTAAGGGACTGACTGACTCCTGTCAGGGGCACAAACACCATGGGGTTGGTTTTTACAACTACAGAACACTTAACAATCCTTCTCCCTGTGCTCCAGCCACAGTCCAATGAGCATTGTTCTCCAAAAAGCCTGGGAGCTAGCTAAAAAGAGGTCACAAATCTCAGGCATGCAAGAACTGAGGTTCCCAATCTGGGGGTGCAGGTGTGTGTTGCCAAGGAAACATCCACGGCTAAAACTAAACGCAGGTTTACACTGTCCCCGCAGTGATAGGAAACAGAAGCAGAAAACCTCTGATGTAATGATGTAATGACCCTAGTACTAATACTGTTTAATTTCACAAATACACAGCAGCAAGAGCAATTCAGGGCCTTTAGGCATGATTACATCAAAAACAGTGTAACTATGTTAAGTGCTCTGTATCTATTTTCTGTTGTTAAGGTAAGTACATTTCTCCAAGTTGCCTTGAGGGAAGCTACAAACAGTGCAGCAAAAATAAAAATCAGTTCTGCAGTGATAATTTACATTAATGAACTTAAGAATTGTCATTTTCAGTAACTATTACTCACATTTGTAGAATCTGGCAGCAACATAACCAGCTGGAGTTCCAAGCAGTACCCACAGAACTACAGCACAGGTCATTAGAGCTCCCCTGTTAGCAGGTGACAAAAATCCCAGGCAAGCAAAAACTGTGAAGCAGAGATGCACAATTTTAGAAATTAGATTAGAAACCTTAGACTATATGTTTGATTTAAAGCCAGCATATCAGTTATCTTAAAATCTGTGCATACTAAGTTGCATGTCTACTACATCAGCTCAGCTGTTTCTAATGACTTTTATGAAATTTCTAGAAAAAACTGTACTGCTATTTTTACTAGCACCATGCAGTTAGCAGGGAAAAATCATGTGCAGTCAACTAAATCCTCCCCACTTTACTTACACAGGGTAACAAAAGTCATTATTAAGATTTGTGTGCCAGAGCCTAGAAAAACTGACAACAGCATTCCTTTTCTTGGAGGCCTGAAAATATCACCATGAACCAGCTTCCAGCCAAATTCTTCTTGAGCATCTTCCTGTGAAAGAAATACATCTATTTTAATACAGTAGATGCAACTTAAATAGCCTGTTACAACTACACATATAACTGAAAAAAATACATTGCAAATAAATCTTAGGAGTTATATTTTAGACTTACAGTGGAATCCATCTGATTGTATCTTGCAATATCTTTATGCAGTGTCCTCAACATAATCATAGCTACCATTCCAGACAGAAAGAGAACAATCACCAGGGAATTCATAATACTGAAAAGAAAAAAAAAGAAAATAAATGAAAATCATAATTTAAACTGCAACGTGAACGCTTCAGTACAATGAACTTCTTTCTTACCTAAACCACTGGATGTGAGTGTGAGGCATGGATTCCAAAATATAATCCCATCTTGATGCCCACCTGATACTTTTTTCTTCCTGAAAGAGTAAACACATGAACTTCAGATACAGTCAGTACCCAACTCATACATTTGAAAGTTGATGTTCGTGCAAAGCAATCTTAAATCTCGTGACTAACTGAAATTTCAAGTTCCATACCTTACAGGGAACAGTTTAATAAGAGCTACCTAGAACAAATGTAAGATTTAACCATAGAATGTAAACCAAAATATTTTCTGAATTTGAGCACCTGTGTCTTCTTAAGACATTAAGGCTTACCAAATTAATTCAATTGTGCATCCTCCCTTCAAGAACTGTATTAGTTCATCTGGAATGGACTCACAGAATAATGAAAGAATTTTTTAGCACATGTAAGTCCATATATCGAGAAACTAAGCTATGCTATACAGTCTCCAGCATAATACTTCACTCTCTAGATCATGCTCTGTCTAAATTATCCTTTGCTTTCATACAACCTCATTTCAGTACCAACTACCAATCCCATTACAAACAGCTTTTACTGCAGGACAGGTGGGGAGACAATACTGTAGAACTTACACTGTTAGTAGAGGGAAGTACATTATTTCTCCAGGCATTTCAACAGATTAAACTTATTCAAAATGAACATTAATTGATCAGAAACACTTCAAAAACAACATTATTTTTTCTTTTGCAGAGTAAACAGGAAATAAAGGAATAGACAGTGCTAGTTAAGGTGAACATTGCTATTAAATAAACCATAAACACTACTATCGATTAATAAAATTGGCTAAAATTGACAGGCTGTTATTTCAGTAATTTATAACATACAAGAGCAAGAGTGCTTTCCAGTAAAGCCAGGCTTTGAAAAAAGCAGTGGGTGAAAAAATTTAGTCAAGATCATATATCTAGTTCAATGAGATAACAAAACCATGTCTCAAAGCAAGCAACCAATTTCTAAACTAGTACCAATGACTCTAGGACAGAACTGCATTTTTCCTCATACCTAAACTACCTTTTTTTTTTATCTTCCTGAGATGACCTGTCTGCCAACCCAATGGAAATTCAGAAGATTACCTCCAATTGACGTAACACTGTGCACAAGACAGTTGCACAGCTGGGCATGTCATTTTTGAGGACAAACAACAAAATAATATGAAGCTGAGGTCACTCTTAAATACTAACTTATCACAGGTTTCCAGAAATACTTGCTTTTCAGTATACAAATTGATTTCAGCACCATAACTGATATAATTTCTCAAAATATAATTATATAGTATATACATAGTACAATCCCTCCTGAGTATGTTTCTTATATTATTTATTCTATTTTGAACTCAGAGTAACACGGAAACAGTTTGAGAAGGAATAAGAAACTTTGATAACACCAGTTTGTCCAGCAAACTCCATTTACAGACAAACAAAACAAAGCCTCCCTCTCTTGTTAGCAGAATGAGAGATATATAGCTATCACTGCTGCCTGCAGTTGCCAGATATACTGCTCCTCTGCTTTTAAATAGTGAGTAGTAGAACAAAGACTACCAGCTTCCTACTCTTCTGCAGGTTTCCATGGGAGGAAGACCTTGGAGAGAAGGCAACTTTTGCAGCAGGAGGGCAGAAATCGATCAGCTTCAACCTACAACATTAATTCGTTGAAACACACAATTTCTCAGACTCAAGAACTTGGATTGAAAAATAATCTCCCAGACAACCTAGGCAGATGTGGAAAGTTTGACTCTTTTAAAAACCACATACGTGTTTCATATCCACTCTGTGTGTGTTGGTATGCAAAACTGTAATGTATGTGGTTAAATCCCAATCCACCTCTGACATTCCAGTTCAAATAAAGTTTTAAAACTACAAATTTACTATTCTGAGCTAATTTTAATTGTCCATCTTTATAATTCAGAGTATTAATGAATGATTTTAAGAGGTAACTACCACAGAAATCTTAGTACTCACGTGAAAAGTAACTGAGTATGTGTATGCAATTTTGACTTCTCCACTAGCCTTATTACTTATATCCATAGGTACTCCTGAGCAGTCGGGGTTGTCTGCATGAGTATGCTTGTAACTGAGGGAAAAAAAGACACAGAATTAAAGCCACTTCACTGATAACATTCTTAAGAAAGAATTTATTCATCTTAGAAAAGCATACCAAGTATTCTTCCCTTAAATATAAGAATTGTACTTAATGTTTCAAATTTCAGAACTCAAAGAATACATCCTAAGGAGTTTTTGAAACTTGGAACTTCTTAAACAAGATTTGTCTCATCTAAAAAGAGCATAGTGTCTAAAGCAGAGTACCAAAAATGAAAGAAGTCTTAGTATTGCTATGAATCTCCAAAACACTTAAAGTTACACCACCAGAATTACTAACTTCTATCTGAAAAAAATACTTTCAACTGAACTAAGATCCAACAAGCTCAGTTATACCATGAAAGGTAAGATGCTAAGAAATAATACCACAGACACTGTTGTGCAAAAGCCACACAGACACCAGAACAACTGATGTGTGTATCTGTGAAATTTTTCTATTCAAATTTTAATTGTTGAGTACATCAAATCTTGCACTCCATTCAAGCCTGCACCAGGCACTGGTTGCCTATTCTGATACAAGACAGAATATTCCCTGGTAGGGAAATTAGGGTTCTACATCATGCACACACACTCTCATCACACCCCACAAACACTTGCAGGTTTTATCTTTTCTTGGTCCAAATAGGAAAAAGTGCACCAAGGTCCATCAAATTCAGAACAAAATGACATTAGACTGTCCTAACTACACTGTATCAATCAACAGGCAAGGTAATCTACAGGTGACATATCTGAAAGCATTTCTGACTAGCAGCAGCCTCCCACATCAAATCAATTGTCTTGGGATGGATCACTTTTGGATGACAAGTTACCTTCTAATACTAACCTTTTTGGTTCAAGTTTAGCAGCAACTAGTCTTGCTCCCAGAGCTTCATTTTCCACAACATGGTAATATATTTTTATGTCAACGTGGTTGAAAATATAAAAGGTATCTTTTTCATGAAATTCTGACTACAATGAAAAAAGGTTTTATTAAACAATCAAAAAATATAGACATCTCAAAGCCTTAGACAGAAGCCTGCATAACAGAATTTTAGACTGCATACAGTTTTTCTGTCAAGAATTTCTCCTAAAATATGAATGTGAGATACTGGCAATTATAAAGCCAGTAAGTGCTTTCTTGCATTAAAAACACAAGTTAGAAAAGTTAATGCTAAGAACAGTCTAGTACAATTGAAAAGTAGAAAAAATAATTTAAAGTATTATATATATATTAATAAATTTCTCCAACTGAAGATGTCCTATTTTATTTAAGTAGCAAACAGAATAGATAACTATGTGACAACTTTTGTTATCAGAAACATTTCATAAACATCAGCTATTTTAAAACAATGAGTATATTTTTCAGAAATTAAACAGAATCTCCCAAGACAAATAATGCAAATAAATGCCCCCTGTGACAGAACCACCTTTGAAACCAAAGATGCACAAGGACGAGCAGCAAGCAGCAGCCAAGAATGCTGAATGCAAACCTCAGATGAAGAGAAACATCACCTTGGAATTTAGTCAGTTAAAGAGGCTGTTAAACTCTCACATAATTTACCAGCTATGTCTACTGAAGTTCAGTTAGCAACTCTTAAGGACTCTATCTTCACCCTTTCTATAGAGAATCCCCAATTGTAAGAATAGTTACATAAATGAAACATGCTAATAATAGTTACACAAATGAAGTGTTCTTCTACAGTATATTAGTTACCCCTTCAAAGGTTATTTTTCTTTTATTAAAAGCAAGTATTAAAATAAGATTAAAGTAATATTGCCAGACTACATATTTGATCATAAATGCATCCATTCCTATGGAGCCCCTGAAACCAACTCATTATGGAGGCAATTAAACAAAAGTGGCAACCACAGAAACTGTTATCTTTGGTAAGATCTATTAAGTAAAACCAACCACTTTGAGAAAACCCAAAAACCTATTCCAAGTTTTCAGTGGCCTTGCCGTGGAAGAGGCCTGTGGTAGTCTGAAGACTTCCTGGACTTGCTGTTGTATTCTTAGCTCCATAACGCTTTCACTCATCTGGAACTCCACCACTGTATCATCTATCCAATCTTTGCTCATGCAGAAATCTTATGTCTTTTTCCACCAGCTCCCAGTTTTAGGGAAAGTAAACCTTCGAAAAGTATACGGAGGTACAAACACACCTATGCAAATCTGCTGCTGCTAAAACACTTGTATCCCACAAAAATGTAAAGTCCAAGCCTTCAAACGTTTCAATTTCTTAGGCAATGAAGGATGAGATACTTTCCTTCACCTTTACCCTCCACATGTAATAAATGCTATGCATGTTGATCCCTTGATCTTTTAGGGCCCTTCTGTACTATGCAACGTAAGAGACAAGGCTCTTAGGCTTAGATTGGGCTTTCAAATTGAGGTACTTGCAGACAAAAACACTTTTTAGGCAACATGGGTTCTTAAAACAGCAAGGACTCACCATAGAAACTGACACAGGAGAAATGCTAGTCTCTAAATTAGTAAAAAGGGGATATTAAAAAATATGTAATTGCATAAACATACATTAATAACACAGGCATCTTTTGGACGGCCATCTTCTGTAATATAACAGCCAATAGGAAAACCAGGATTACAGAACCTCTGGCCATCTTCCACATCATAACACCACGTCACAGGCATGTTGTCCACAATCCTGTAAATGACATAGTGACACTTCATAATTTTTCAAAATACACAGTGTAATGGAAACAAAACCAGATTAACATTAATCTAACTTTGCTACATTCGTTACTGGACTATTAACTACAAGAATAACACTACCCATGTAATTGCACCAATTGCCAATCCAAGTTCCAAATGAGTTACAAGCATGTAGCTCTTCAACTGAAACCACTCTGTTCACTGCACTGCTTCATGAAGTCCCCTTACAAAGACAGCCCAAAGCTGACAACTCACCCAATCCAAAGTCCTAACAATTTAACTTACTATTTTGTTTTCAAAAAATGGCCAAAATCATCACATTTGCTAAACTAGCTAAAATTGATAATTTTAAGTTTAAGACAAAACACAAAATTAAAAAACAAAGTCTACATCACATATTAATTCTCCAGCTTCCTCATTGCTCTTTCATTGCAAAATACATTTTTCATGGCACTTCTAAAACATTTTCTTTTGCTATTTAAATGAATTCCTAATCATTAACCTCATTTATAGCTCCCAAAGAGTATGCAACATTTTAATTAGATGATTTGCATTACCAAAAAATTGTAAGCCACCAAACAACTGGGGAAATAATAACTTTCAAATCTGCTGCTTTTATATTATTGCCTCACAAGATTTATACTCGTAATACCTAAAATCAGGGGGTTTATAGGTCAGTTTCAATGAAAAATTTGTGGAAGTGCACGCTCCCATGATGAGTTGAAGAAAGTTAAAAGACAGCAAGACACAAACTGGATCTAACATGCAACTAACAGTACAAATGTCAAAACCAAAAACATAATTTAAAACGTGGAGAAAGGATCCCTTCCTAAAAGGAACTACTAGAAGACCCTAAACCAATTTATGTTTTATGAAATGTTTAAACTAGCTAGAAGGTAAATCCCCAAAATATGTCATGTAAAGAAGACTTAAAATTCAGTATCTGCCAGCATCAATTACCCAAGGTATATTTTCAAACGTGTATTAAGTTCATATATGAAGACATTAGACAACTGCCACATTTTGTGCATCACTAAACTAAAAAAACTAAAAAAAGACATCCCACTGAAAGCTAACAAAATTTTGTACAACTTATCAAGCTACTGAATGTCTTTACAATTAAGTGTCTTAAAGATACTTTAAAATACTTAATTTAAACACAGGAATTGAACTAATTATATTAAACACAGGAATTATGACTTCACATAACAAAAAAAAGCACTATTTAATCTGCTGCATATTGGAACAGCCTCTATATTAGCACTACTTTTCAAAGCACATTAGCAGACATGGGAGAAAAGTGGGGTATGTTCTGCCTTTACCCACGCAACATGGAGAGAGCTGTATAATCCCTACCAGTAGCTACCCAGCAGAAATAAACTGCAGTAATCTTGGTTTATATTGACACAATAGAAAAGATGAAGACAGGCCCTACAAAAATAAGAGTTGCCAGGTTTTCAGGAGATTCCAAAGGCTATTGCAGTTGCAAGAAGCAGCAGCAGCACCAACCAATTCCTACTCACTTCACCATGCTACTACAAGGTACAATGAAGTTGCAAGTAAGGAGCTATTCCAGATTTAGATTCATTACACTTTGACTATATTATGTGAGGCCAATGGCATGAGGTTCAACAAGGCCAAGTGCTGGGTTCTGCACGTGGTTCACAACAGCCTCATGCAGCACTACAAGCTGGGGCAAGAGTGCTTTTCTGCCTGGCAGAAAAGGACTTGGGGTGCTGGTCCAGAGAAATCGAACATGAGCCAGCAGTGAGCCCAGGTGGCCAAGAATGCCAGTGTCATCCTGGCCTGTATCAGCAATAGCGTGGCCAGCAGAACCAGACTGTCCCTCTGTACTCAGCACTGGGGCAGCTGCACCTCAAACCTCGTGTCCAGTTCTGGGCCACTCACTACTAGAACGGCACTGAGGTGCTAGAAAATGTCCAGAGAAGGGCAACAGAACTGGGGAAGGGCCTTATGATGAGTGACTGAGGGAGCTCAAGTTGTTTAGTCTGGAGAAAAGGAGGCTCAAGAGAGACCTTACTGCTATCTTCAAATGCCTGAGAGATGTTCAGGGTGGAGGTCAGCCACTTTTCCCAGGCAACTAGCGATAGGAAGAGCGGAAAACGGTCCCAAGTTGTGCAGGGAAAGCTCAGGTTGGATATTAGAAAATAATTCTTCACAGAAAGGGTGGTCAGGCATTGGAACAGGTTGTCCAGGGCAGCGATGGAGTCAACCTTGGAAGTATTTAGAAGACTAGATATAACTTAGGGACATGGTTTAGTGGTGGAATTGGCAGTGTTAGGTTAATGTCTATATTTGGTTTGTGGCAAGGTTTTGGTTGGCAGGGGGGTATAGAAGTTTTTGTAAGAACTCCCATTTCTGAGAGCCAGTGCAAGCTGGCTCCAACATAGAGTCCCTGCTGGCCAAGGCCAAGGCCATAGTGACCAGAGGCAGCACCTCTAGGAAACAGATTTAGGAAAGGGAGAAAACCCCCTTCACAACAGCATCTGCAGCTGGAGAGAGGAGTGGGAATATGCGCAACTCTGCAGGCACCAAAGGTCAGTGGAGAAGAGGGTTGGAAGAAATGCTCCAGGCACAGGAGCAGAGATTCCCCAGCAGCCTGTGGTGCAGCCCATGGTGAGTCAGGCTGTCCCCTTGCAGCCCATGGAGGACCCCCCATCAGAGCAGGTAAATGTGCCCTGAAGCAGGCGGTGATCCCATGGGAAACCCACACTGGAGCAGGCTCCTGGCAAGACCTGTGGCTCCATGGAAAAATGAGCCCACTGTGCAGAAGATGTGCCAGAACTTGCAAACCCATGGGAGACCCAGGCTGAAGCGGCCTCTTCTTGAAGGACTGCACCCCATGGAAGGGATCCATACTGGAGCAGTTCCTGAAGAGCTGCAGCTCATGGAAAGGACTTGCATTGGGGATATTTATTAAAAATGCTTCCATGGGAGCAACCCCACACTGGAGCAGGGGCAGAGTGTACAGAGTCCTGATCCTGAGGAAGAAGGAGTGGCAGAGACAATGTGTGATGAACTGACTACAATCCCCATTCCCTGTGCCCCTGTGGGGAGGAGGTGGTGAAAACTGGAAGTGAAGTTGAGCCTGGGAAGAAGAGAGTGTTGGGGAGGAGTTTTAAGATTTGGGTTTATTTCCCATTACCCTTCTCTGATTTGACTGGTAATAAATTAAACTAAATTCCCCAATTTGAGTTTGTTTTACCCATGACAGTGCTTGATGAGTGATCTCGGTCTACCCATATCTTGACCCTTTTGCTACATTTTCCCTCCCCTGTCCACTTGAGAAGGGAAGCGACAAAGCACTTTGCTGGGCACCTGGTGTCCAGCCAGGGTCAACCCACCACATGGTTGGGCTCAATGATCTTCAAGGTCTTTTCCAACACAAACAATCCTGTCCTTGTATATTTGAAGTTTTATCTCCATAACATATGCTAGAGAGATTGCTCGCTTTTGTTAGTGTTTTTGTCTCCTAATCAAAACAAGGCAACATTAACATATTGCAAGTAAGTTTGGTTTGGATAAAGCATTTGGATTCCTATGCATCCATGCAGCAAAGGCATACTGAGCTGCCTTCAAGCGGCAATGCCGGAACAAATTGATAGTTTAAGTAGCAAATCATTTTTCACAGCTAATCTTAAAATTTAAAATGACTTGAAGAGATTATACATGTGGAGCAAATAAGCTATTCAACAGTGTTCTTATATGTCTCTCAAGAACATCTGGTGATGAACATTGTCAGGCAAGATATCAGTATAGCTGCTGAGTCCAATTCAGTATGTCAATTCTTAATCTTATTAAGTGGCTTTTGAAACCTTAAAAGTACTTTTCACCATCTGTGTTCCCCAGGAATTTCATGATAAATTGAAGCTGGATAATAACCCTCTACTGAATCCTCACTTATGCTACCTTGTTGATCCCTGTACAACATACCACTATACCATACTCCTGGAGCATGAATCAATAATCACAAAATCCAGCCACTGCCACTTTGTAAAGCTTTGGCTAAGGAGGACTAACAGACATAGTCAGGGATTTTTTTAGTGGTTCTGAAGTTTTAGGGCAGTGGCCAGAGCAATAAAAAAATTGTAAAAATGCCATTAAAAGAACTAAGAAATAATCTATATTTCAAGGGAAGTTTCTCAAATAATTCTGAAAACCAGAATTATATATTTCTTAAATCTCAACAGTCTTATCAAGTTAGGTACACTGGTTAAAAAAAAAAAAAGCATACTTGAATACACTAAATATATTTTTAAAACAATTTAATCTACAGGGAAAAAAACCCAAACCAATCTGAAATACTTCTTTGTATGGTTAGTTTTACACAGTTCTGTTTCAGCTTCTATCAGCCTAAGTTATGGGCTTTCCTAAAAAAAAAATAAAATTCTTTCAAGCCTCATAACCTTGGGAAGCTACTGTTAATTTACACACCAAAACATAACGCAACCCTTTATAAGTGAGGCTTTTATGACAGACTCACATGCATTATTGAAATTCAAAGTGGTGCAAATATTACAAACATATGCAGGATTTAAGAAGAATATAATCAAGTCCAGCACGTTCAAAGCTCCACTTATTTTAGCATTAGGTATATACACTACAAATCCCTGCAAAAGTAGCTGTACATTTCAGAGTTTCTTTATGGCTTCCTTGTTCATCTACCTGAACATATGACTATTGCCTGTGAACCCTTCTGACATAACCCATCAACTTCCTACTACACTCATTTTCAAAATGTTCCCAGAACTATTTACATCAGTGAACCACAGTTTATCTCCCACAAAGGGATATCCCATATCAGTTCCTGAGAGCAGTATAAAATGCACTTGTTGCCTTTCCAACTGTTTCAAAATTGAAGGAATAGAATGTGACATTTCAGAAAAACAGTTAATGACAACAGCAACATTCAACGTGCATTTTTACTAAAATATCCAAAAAGTTTAAATCCAATTAGATGAAGACCAACACGTTTGTTCCCATAAAGCAGGAGGTCCATATTTGGAATTAGAGCATACCTATGAGTGACATCAGTTAATGATGCTCATGTATTCCTTGCAAAGATATGCCTCAGGAACTCCTGCCCAAGTCCCTTCTATTCTTGCACCTGAAAGCTGCTGTTGGCAGAGCATGCCAACACATCAAGCAGTAAATAAACACTGATAATGTGGCTGTGTATTTCCAGTGTCAAGACTGAGCCTGCTGATAAACATTTCATAGCTCTTGGATGTTGGTGCAGTGTTGGGAAACAGAAAATCTGCCTGAGATTCAGCACACACATTCAGCCTTGTCCCACCCTTACTGCCCACTGGACAAGGATTCAATGCATGAGCTGAAACAGAGCCCCAGCATGCTCCAAGGTCAATCAGATGGTTACAGAGAGACTCAGAGAACAAGAAAGGACCAAGCATTCTCCAAAATTATTTCATTAACTAGTTTTCATTGGCCACTTTTCCCTTCCACATCCATAGATAAGAAATAAACATTGCATAAAAATCTCAGAACTGTTGATTCTGTCTCCTGTACACAGCATTTGAAGGTGAGTGCAAGAGCTCTTGAAAAAAACAAAGACAACACAGCAACAGAATAAAGGTCCTGTAAGACTTCTCAAGCTAAGGCAAAACGAACTTCTACATTTACAGGTGAAAAAAAGCAGCAGTATTTTACAGTAAGTACAAAGCTTTGTGTTTAGAAACAGATGCATTTCCATTGCTCTTAGTGCTTATCCTTCAAGTGAAGGCATTTTCTTAATGAAGACAACAAACAATATAACATTTTATGCAAAAAACAGAAGGGGAAGAAATTAAGAGCACATATCTAGTGTTCCATCTGTATTAACTTGCAAATACAAAAGTATAAACTAAATTATCACCAACACGCTACACTAACCAATCTATGAATTTTGATACCAACTTACCAGTGATGTTGGTAATTCAGTAGCATACTTTTTTTCAAAAAGTCTAATTTCTGTTTATCTTCTGGCTTTGTGGTATCATACGTTTTTGTACAAACAGATTTACATGTCTCCTTCTTGTTGAATGTGAACTAAGAAAAATGAAAGACACATGAGCAAAAAGGTTATAACAAACTGTCTTATTTCAGTACATAACATTTCTCCTATACATTTCATTGCGTACACTATTATAATGAAAACACCTAACAAATTACTGAGACTAGGTACACTAACCCTCAAGAGGAGGTTTTTACACTGATGGATGTTCTAAACCCTTCCTGTACTCATTGTAGGAGCCCTACGGCAAGAACTTGTTACTGACTAAAACACGTTTTGTGCCATGATTTACCAGATAAGTCATTTGACCTCACAGCAGCCATGCTGCCACAGGTAGCTTCAATTGATAACTTTCTCTCCTACTACCTCTGTAAGAGAGAATATGAGAGCTTCAGTCACCAGAAAAGACCAGCAAGCTAACACCATTTATAATCCTTCCATTTCATGGCTGCAATATTTTCTGATCTGGTTCCAAGAAATGAGAGTGCTGAGCAGCAATAATCAGGTTTTGTCAGATCCCAAAGAGAGAGGATAACCTACACAGCATTTCAGGCTACAGCTCCACGATGCAAAGCACACAGTTACAATTAGGTTAAACTGACAGATTTCTATCGTGTGGAATTTCAGATGCTGAAGCTTTCTCAGATAAAGCCCTTGTGAAAATCATCTTCAAGATTCTGATCTCCTTTGGTTACATTTGAATGCACACCCCGCCAGAGAACAAACCCTGTAAGGAGACGGTTCTATCCTCTCTCCAAACAAGACTTGGCCAAGGTTTTCAGACGGACGCTTCTTTCCTTCTGCTTGACAAAAGTCAAACCTGAATTAGAGAAAAGACACAAAAATGAATAAATTATTCTCAGCTGCAAATAATGTTCCCAAATCAACATGCACATTACAAGTAAAGGAATTATACAGCTTTCCCTGTAGACAACAGTTTCTTCATTTAACCTGTGAAGTGTGAAAATCACTTTCCCGGTTTGAAAATAAACCAGATGAAACAGAACCAACAATCAAATCTCTTCATCAGCTATTTCAGAACAATGTAGGATAAGTTTCTTAAAGTAATTAGAAGTTTCCTATTTGAATAGGGATTTTAGACAAGAATTAAATCTTCATCTAGAGTTTAATAATGACTGAGAAAAAAGCATGCAGGCCAGATTCTGGAATTTGAGGGAAAATAAAATAAAAATAAAAAAATACAACACAACACAATACAATAAAATACAATAACGCAAGAGACAGTTACCTTACAACAAACACTATTGAACAGGTTATTACATTTTTATTCACCAACACATTTACATCCTCCATGTTTTTCCAGACATAACATCTGCATCTGTTTTTCCAGTCTATTTTTAAATATATCACATTTGTGTTCCTTAAAGTGTAGACATAACTGGTGCTTAAGCTCTTCAATATTAACAGTCAAAATATTCTTTATAGCAAAAACTTTATATCGTTGTACCAGACACTGATACATTTTGTGCACTCCTATGATGTGTACAAAGAAAACATTTAACACCTCATTAAGATAATTGATGGGATGTTCGCACCTCATTACCACTTTAACTCATCTGGCATCGGCTACTAAAGACAGAGGTAATACTTTGATCTACAGTGACAACTAATGCAGTAAAGTATCATATATTTATACACACATATTTTAACCTTAAGCTACATTACAACAGTGATTCAACCTGCATGAGAGCCTATGAATCCACGCACTGAAATATAAGCAAAGACAACCGAGACAAAGGAAGCAATGTAGGGATCCATTTGCTCATTGAAAATTCTGTATTTGTAAACTTATGTTAGCAAAATAAATAGCCATGCCTCAGTGGCACATTGCTGTAACAAGATGTCAATAATACTTGAAGGTAAATTAAATCCATCCTTTTGGAAAAATTGACAATTAAAATGGCACAAACAGTATAATATACTTACGCAGTGTATTCGTAGGGGAGGACAGACTCTACTGAGTCAAGTCTGTTCACAAACAGCTCGATTCCAGACTGAAAGAGCAGAGATAATCAGCAGTTATATTTAAAGCACTTTTTCGATTCCCATGGATATGCAAAAATAGATTTGTTTGAATAAGGTTAAGGAAAGCCGAAAATGTAAGATTTGTATAATCATCTATCTTGATGTACAGTGAACTGTATGTGCTGAGAGCGTAAGTACAGCACTATCTAACCATCACAAATGCAGTGACCACATGACAAAAACACTCAAAGGCTAACATAACCATTCCAACTACAAGATAGCAGGAGACCATGCACAAAAATAATATCCTTAGCAGCTGCCAGTGTTTGAGTTTAATGTACCAAGTTAGTCATATTAGTCATCACCACAACTTTAGCGTAATAAAAATCTCAGAAGAACATGAAGAGAAGTGCAGATGAGACCAGTACTTCTCTCTGTAATTAAGATGCTCCAATATTTAATCTGTGTAGTAGCTAAAAACTGACCTATGATAATTTCAACAATGTATTCAGACTGATACAACATTTTAATTTTGATCATAATCTCTTTTCAAAGAGAAGGCAAGGATACCCACATTTACCTTCCTATAAAAGTTTTTTAGTAACTCTTGAGTAAGAACCTGAAATTCAGTCTACTGTGGTTTCAGACTAGTTTGGTCTACATACATTAATTACAGACAGGCTAGCCCACTTCTAAGGAAAGGAAGAGCTCTCTCATTCTTCCCTCTTAGTCTTAAAATCCCTTCCCTTATTCTAGTCTTGGAGTTCTAATAAATTTCAAGTGTTTGCTTTATACTGCTTTTGGCAGTTATCTGCTTGCCTAGTAAACCAATCCAATGGGCTTAAATAGCAAAAGACTTACCAAAAAAATACTTAAAGAGCAGTTCTTAGTATCACAGCAGGCTGTCCTCACTTCGGCTGGGATATAATTTTCTTCCTAGCAGCTGGTACAGTGCTGTGTTTTGTATTCAATGTGATAACACACTGAAGCTTTAAGTTGTGGCTACAGTGCTTACTCTGAGTCAAGGACTTTGCAGTTTCCCATGTTCTGCCAGCACGGAGGTGCACAAGAAGCTGGGAAGGAGCATGACCAAGAGACACTGGCCAAAGGGCCACTCCATACCGTGGAATGCCACACTCAGTACATAAACTGGGAGAGTTGGCTGGAAGGGGACGATCACTGTTGTGGGATGGGCTGGGCATCCATCAGTGGGTGGTGACCAATTGTATTGTGCAACTTGTTTTGCCTGGGTTTTATTCTCCTGTCTCTCTCTCTCCTTTTCATTAAAAATTATTATTATGCCTATTGTTACTACTATTAGTAGTCTGAGTATATTTACTTTATTTCAATTAAACTCTTATTGCAACCCACAAGTTACTCTTCCCCCCAGTTCTCACCATCTCGCTGGGGTCAGCAGGAAACAAGAAGCTGTGTGGCTCTTAGTTGCCAGCTAGAGTTAAACCACAACACAAACTGAGCTGTCTTACTGTGTAATCAGACAAGAGCTGAAGAGCAAAACAAAGGTGAATGTCCTCAAGAAAAAGCCCTCTCCCTTTTAAGAGCAAGCCATCTATTATATTACCAACAGAAGAGCATTTCCTCCCTATGAAAATTCACTCAAGTTTAGCCAAACCAAGAAATTCTGGAGGAAAAGAAAATATGGAAATGTTCACATGTATCTGTAGCTCAGATACTTCAGTTGGGTACTGTGTTTTACTGACATAGTTTAGCCGTCCATGTGCAAGTCAGAATGGAGTCCTGGGAGACACAAGAAGTTCTGTGAACTGTTAGCATGACCCACTAAGTGAAGACACACCTTAAGGGTCATCTTTCCCCTGCCCTAAGCCATGCAGACCTGCTGCTCACCTCTGGGTAGTGCATGCTTGCCATAATTCTGTAAGCCACTTCAACTCCCTAACACAGCAGGAAACTAGACTGGTAAAAAGTTGGATAGTTTCCTGCCATGTTAAGCTCAAAAAAACAAGTTACACACCAGGGTCAATGCAGAGGACACAAATACATTGCCCAGGGGAAGACAGGAATGAAATCTCTCACTCCCAGCAGCAGGGAATTAGACTGCCTCCGCTGGCCACAGAACCATGGCCTTAAATTAGCTACTTTTCATTGGAAGATATTTAAGTAAATGTTGCAACTTTTCCTAAGAATTATATGCATTACTGTAGATCAGCATATTTGATAAACCATTTCCCATACAACACCAAACCGTTTTTGAAGCGATCAGTATTTTTAAAAACTGAGTAATGATTCTTAATCTTCAGACAAGAATTACTATTTAAGTCTGCATAGATCCCATTCCATTTCTGGTGATATTCCAACCAAAACCAGAAGCAGCAGCCAACCTGAGTTTGCCCAAGCAGATTATCAGGAAACTTGGCAAAAGGAAGAAAGCCAAGGGTCTCATTGCTCTTACCTGCATGCCCCATTAACAACATCTCATCCCGTCTCACCAACACAGGACAGGAGATCACAGGGATCATAACAGACAGTAGGTATTGAGATCTGGCATGTGGATCAAAATCCTCATGCAGAGGAAAATTCACTATTACTGACATTGCAATTAACAGTGGTAACTGCAAGAAATCTGTGAGAAATGAAAAAAATGAAGCCTGTCCAAGGAAGCTTAATTTTATCCACTTACATAAATATGATACAGCAATAATCTGATCATATATTGTTTCTCCCTACCACGGACCAGAGTACAGTCAGCTGCAAATTACCTGGAGAGAATTAGATGTGAAGAGTGCTTTAGACTTCTCCATATACCTTTATCTAACATGGAAATTGATAAGAGGTGGCTAATTGCAGAAGGAATTTTTGCACTAGTACAGCTGTTGAGGTGTTCAGCTGCCTGCTGGTGGTACATTTGCATTACCCAAGTACCTCACTTTACATTTATTAAATGATAAATTCTCAGGAGAAGACAAACATTTTGTACGTGCTATATGAGGAATAAAAATAAAGAGATATCTGAGAAAGATCACCTCATAAGTGTCTCAGGTTGGTTAAAAAAGACAGTAGGCCATGTGGTCCACCTGACTTAAAAAAATATATCTTTCTTCTACAAGCTTAAAACAGGAATAATCCAAACATAGCAATGTTTTTCAGGGATGTTGTGAAAAAGCACAAAGTGCAGCTTGAAAGCTTTAGCCTGTATTTGAAAAAAAAAAAACCATTCCTTAAGAGGGTGGTGCAGCACTTTAACAGGTCACCCAGGGAGGAGATGGATACTCTATGCTTGGATGTTTCCAAAGCTTGCTTAAACAAAGGTAGAGCTGAGTTGATCAAGTGTTGACAAAAGTGGTGCTTTCTGTCCTCTCATGCTCCATACTCATGAGGCTGTAGTATGTGACCTGCTGAGGTCACTTCCAAACACCATTTCTGTGGTCCTGAAGTAGAATGTCCAGAGAATATACTACTACAACTGAAGAGTCTTCATTATGTGCCTGGCTTATTCCTGGCTCTGCTGATTCAGGACAGCAGAAGGATAAAGTCAGCACATGATATTTACCAAAAGCATACAGTTTAAGCAGGCTCTTATTCTGAAGAATTATGAACCAATGTTTCATGCAACGCAGAAGCTGAGAGCTCAGAAAGTACAAGACAGCCACTTTCTACAGTAGTAAGACCATGAATCATAAAACTGATTGGTCTTGAACTTTCTCATTTGAGTATTAAAGCACAGTCTGCTGTAATTTCCATCACAGCAGCAGGAAACAACTTCAAAAGGTACCCCAAAGGAGCAAAGACGATTTTTCATCAGAGGAGATTTACATGAATGCTCCCCACCAATATCCGTACAAATGAGTTATTTGGTTATGTGAAATTTGCTAGTCACTTCTGCAGGCATGAAGGCAAGTTTAAGCTTCACTTGACACAGGGCCTAGAAGCCCTTGTACTTCAGGTTCCTGCAGCCAGGAAGACACAGCAAGGAAAGTGTTACTGGATGCTTACTTTGATATCTGCTGCAGCCACCAGCTGCTCGCTCCTGCCAAGAATCACACACACACCCTTCGGCATGACCTGTCACCTGCCATCCTTACTTGCAGCAGCTTTCCTGCAGGGATTTGAAAGGGCCCGAGAGATAACCGGCCGGAGCTTCCTACTTCCCCGACGTGGCCGTAATTCATAGGATGAGTCGACAGCTCCCTCCTTCCCTCGGAGGGATCGTGGTCACCTCCCAGCCAGGCCGGAGCTGAGCCAGGCAAGCACCTCTGCCATTCCCTGGGTCCTCTGTCTCATCAATTTCCTTTTCAAGGAGCAATGACCATAAACTCAAACACGATAAGCTACGCCTCAACACGAAGAAGAACTTCTTTACACTGAGGGTGGCAGAGCACTAGAACAGACTGCCCAGAGGGTCACGGAGTCTCCCCCTCTGCAGACATTCCATACGCGTTCCTGTGTCACCTACTCCCGGCAACCCTGCCCTGGCAGGGGGGTTGGACCAGATGATCTCCACCGCTCCCTTCCAACTCTAACAATTCTGTGAGCAACCTGAGCACAGCGTGCACCGCTCCACGCTCCGAGTTCCCGCAGCCACAGCCCCCGCGCCGCCGGGGAGCCTCGGTACGGCACAGCGAGGCGGCTCCAAGCCCTCCGGACAAACCCTGCTACACAGCCCCCGCGGCAAGGGACAACATCCAGGCCCCGCCGCACCCGGGCGGCCTCAGGGGCCTCTCCTCAGCGCCCCCCGGGCTCACCTTGCACTCGGGCTTCTCCTTGCCGGCCTCGCAGAAGTTGACGGGAGCCAGGCCCGGCAGGTAGAAGGCGGCGGCGGGCACGGAGGCCGCCGCCAGCGCGGCAGCGAAGAAGAGAAGGCGCCGCAGAGCCATGTCGGGCCGGGGGGCGGCGGGGCTGTGCCGGCGGGGCCGGGGTCGCTGGGCGGCAGCGGGGTCGCGGCTCCGTCTCTCGCCCCCCGCGCCCGCCCTGACGCGGCCGCGCCGCTTCCGGCTTCCCCCTCGCGCGCGCGCGACACGTCGTCACCCTCCGCGCGCGGGGCCGCCTGACCGAGCGCCGGGGGGCGGGGCCGGCGCGCGCGTTCGCTTCCGGGGTGTCTCGCGCCCCCGTTGCCACGGCAGCGCGAGCGCGGCTCCGTCCCGCCGGGAGCGCCGCACCGGGAATGCGTGAGGAGGAGCCTTGCTAGCCGGGCGGGGGCTGTGATCCTGCCCTTCTCTGCAGCCCCGGGCCTGTGTCCGGTTCTGGGCTCCTCAGCACGAGAGCTCCTGGAGTGGGTCCGGGGAAGGGTGACAAAGATGATCAAGGAGCTGATGTTACCAGACAGGCTGAGAGGGCTGGGCCTGTTCAACCTCGGGAAGAGACGGCCGAGACGGAACCTCATCAATGTTTATCAGTGTTAAAGGGAGGGTGCCAAAAGTCTCTGCTCGGCGGTGCCGAGCAATAGGACGAGAGGAATCGGGCAGAGACTGATGCACAGGAAGTTCCACCTGAATGAGGGTGAATTTCGTTACCGTGCAGGTGACCAAACACTGGAACCGATTGATCAGAGAGGCTGTGGAGTCTCCCTCACTGGAGATACCCGAGAACCATCTGAGCACAATCCTGTGCCGTGTGCTCTGGGATGACCCTGCCTGAGCAGGGAGGCTGGACCAGATGTCCCACCGTGGTCCGTTCCAACCTGTACCATTCAGTGATCCTGTGATATCCACAGATGATAGATAGGAATGGTGCTCAGCTGCCCTTTGGGACCCCTGCACATGGGCAGTCAATCCTAGCAAAGCCTGGGTCCACCGATCCTAGTCAGACTGCACTGGCTTCATGCCTGTCCTGCAGTCCTTGGTTTTTTAAAAAATAAATTTTGTCTTTGTAAAAATAAATAAAATAAATTGTTTTTTAAGTAAATTTTATCTGGTTTTTTGTTGGCTTTGTTTGGTTGGTTGGTTGGTTTTTTGTAGTTTTTCTTAATTCTCAAGGCTTTCACTGGGAGGAGACAACTGCCACGCCTAGCCCCTCTTACCAACACCCTTGAATTCCCATTAGCTTTCAGTTCAAGAGTTCCTAAGTGAGGAAGGGGTTATTAGAATGTAAATTTCAAAGCACTGAAACAAAACAGGAGCTTCTCCTAGATGCAGCAGAATACGGTTGTCATTGGAAGGGGGAGGGGAACGAGGATATTTTTTTAACAAAAGTATGCAAAATTTGATGCAAAATATAATCTCTTCAAAACAGAAAATCCAGTCTTTATTCCTCACTTCTCTTCCCATGGGCTCTTGTGGGGAATTAATGACGGACACAGCTAGGCAGGGAGCAATCACCCCTGAAGGCTGGGTAGCCAAGGGGGCAGGATGATCTCCAGACTCAGGTGTTGTGTGACCATGGCATGATGCTGCCCATACCAGACCCAGAGCAAACAACATCCCTGTCTGGCTTTGGTCTTCTTAATTCTCATGGGTTTGCAGTTTTTTTTATTCTCATGAGTGGACAACTCTTCATGGTTTTCAAACCGAATTCTCGGGGTGAGGCATACTGCTGGCTGAGTGGAGCTGGGGAGGAGGGAGGGAGGCAGGCAGACAGATGTTGGCTTTGGTGGCTGCCCATTGCAGCTCAGTGTTCAGAACAATCTGTGTCCCCATTCCCTCCATGTCACCGATAGCTGCTGTCATATAGCTGACAAAAATCTACTGAAAAACATCCCCACCAAAAAAACCCCACCCTATAAGAGGGGCAGACATAAAAAGTCTGCTTTGATAATATAGGAGAGGACATTGCTCAGATTATCATTTTACCTTTCCCTATTTCCCTAAAGCATTCCAGTTTGGGTTATGCAGCTTCAGAAACTCCAAACACCCTCTCATGAAAAACTATTTTCATAAATGCTGCAGCATTTCCACTAGTTGCCTCGGTTCTCACAACTTCTTTTATTTCATTTTTGCAATTTATGACAGGGCTCAGGGGACACATCTGTTGATTACACAATCCTAGAGTAGCCAACCTGTCTAGGGCAGGGTGAAGCTTCAGGTGGGTCAATTCACACAACATCTGACCAGATATTGGGCTGAGTATCTAAGCACCTAGACCACATAATATAGTCCTTAGGTAAGGCTATTTTAATAGATTTTTATGACTCTTCAACATTACACAAACCATTCTTTAAGTTTTAGGTGAATGCATGTATAAATTAACATTAGATATTAGGTAATTAGATATTTTAGAACTCTCCATATATTTAAAATATAAGTTGTTCGTCTACCTTTCTCATTCCAATTCCTACTTGTCTCATCCTGTAGATATCCAAAGAACACAATTATAAGATCAAGCCTTATGACAAGCACAGCTGGAGAAGAAATCCCAGTTCTCTCTTTTTATTTAAAATTACTCATGGTTAGGATAATCAGGTTGTAAATGACCCAAGTTCAGTTTCTTTTCTGCCACAAGGGAGTTCAAACATATCTCCCATTTCCCAGGTTAATATTCCAAGCAAATTACTTTTGTGGGCCTAATTCCATTCCTTTGCATGAGAGAATATTTAATAGCCTTTGCCAGTCTAATCCTCCTCTTCCTTGAGAACGCTCCGAAAGCTGCGCCATGAGTAGGAGTTGTGGTGTGTGCACAAATGCTTTGTGATCTGCTTAAATATCTCTCCTCTTGCTTTGCCTTCATGACTGCAAAACCTGCTGACTCAGAGCTATTTTGAGGAGTGCTCTGCCAGTTGGTCCAAACAGCATTTCTGTGGATGTGGTGCCATATGCTATGATGTTCCCTCCTCACTGCTCTGCAAAGGTGATGTGGAAAAACAGTTTGTAGGCTGTTTTATTTTGGAGCAATTATAGTCATGGGTTACAATCCCAGGAATGTCCATGATCCTGGAGATCCAGTTGATGGGAAAAACACATCTTCTCTGATTTAATGAGAAATTCAGTGGGAACTTGCTTGATACTTTCTCTTCTTGGTTGTCCCTGCTACAAGTTTTATAGCCATAGGTTACAGTTCAGTGGGCGTGGTTTTAGTACTGGAAGAACAAGTATCACAGGTTTTAGCATCAGAAATTTCAAGGTTGTGCAAGACTGTGAAATAATATGCAGGAAAAAATATTGTTTCAGAGGCCAATGAACCAACAGAAGCCAACGCAAAAGGATATTATATGTTTTTTTTCATTATAAATTATTGTAATAAGACAATACAAAGATAAGAATATAGACCAGTTGGAAACTTCTGAGGAAGTAAGTGCCTCTCCTTGAAAACTGTTACCCCTTCTTTTTATCAGAAAGTGTTGTGAATAGCTTTTGCTATTCTTGTGGTGGTTCTCACATTTTACTGCTCATGTCTGGGCTCCAAGGGGTGCCTTCTTCATCTGAGGATTCACAGTTCCCACAGTCTAGCTCTTCATTTCAGAAACAAAGTCCCAAAAGTCCCTCATATCCTATAGCTCAGTGTCTAATGCCTGCTCCTAGGATATTGCCTCCTTTGCCTGAGTGCCTTAGCAGCCAAGCTGTGGGAGCGTTCCACTTGCTGTGGAACAGACAAATAATCCTTGCTGTGGCAGGTGCTAACATACAGTTGTTTTCCCCACTACAGGTTACAATTCCTTTCCAATTTCAGTACCAGAAGAACAAAATAATGCTCTGTTGCATAATGTTTAGGGTGCTAACTGGATACAATTAACATCCATTTTGCTGTTAATTGTCGTTTCAACTTTTTTTTTCTTTAAACTTTAATGTAAACTGTTTGCAGCCTGGAACCCGAAGCTCCCCTAGCAACTAAAATACAGATTTTTGTAAATAAGTGCATTTTTTTCTCTCTTGAGGCAACCAGCACTAGCAGTGGCAAATTTCCTATTTGTCATTCACATCTGGGGGGAAATGCCCTGCTTTAAAGTAGCCCCTACACTGGTAGGTTGGCCAATTTTCTATAAAATGAGAAGTAGTGGTGAAGACTTCGTCAGGGCTTGGTGGCACACAAGGTGTGCTTCTCCTTCAGGTCCAAGTAGAGCCAGAGTCTCTCAGGAAAAACGTATCCTTTTGTACAGAAGCCACATCATTACCTAAGTAAACAAGATAGTATTCTGAGTAATGTCAAGGTGTGTAGAAACTCATCTGGTTGTGCTATTGCTGATTTTGTTTGGTTTCAATCACTTGCAAGTCTGGTTTTATGGCACCATTTTTTTTTAAAATATTTTTTTAATCTTTGTTCAGGCATTAGATTCAGCACTTCCTGATTTTATGACCAACTTCAAATTAATATTTAACATAAATACCTTTAGGCTTTTAGTATGCTATGGAGGCCTATGTCCTTTTTCCCTCTGTTGCACAAGTCACTAGAAATATGCAATCAGTCCAGTGCCTGACTCTATAAGTTAAAAAGAGAGAGGACTGACTGAATAAAATAAGCAAAGAGCAGCTCTGTCAGGTAAAAAGAGCTAATGAATTACATCTAAAAAGAAAACGCTGAGACAATGGCAGTATATTTAAAGCTAAATTCAGCTCAGCTGCCTCCTTTGCCTGAACAACGGGGCAGAGCCTTTGGAGAAATGAGTGAGCCGAGAGGGAGGTGGTGATGCCTTGCAGCAAACACAAGCCAGACTCCTCCAGGAGGGAGAGGGGACACGTGGCACCAGCCACAGCAGCCTGCACACTCTGGGCTTTGGGAGCAGCTACGTTTATGACTCATTTCAGCTGTTGCTATTGGTAAGGTTTCTGTGAGGTCCCTGGTGAGTTTTAAACCGGCACAAAAGGAAGTGTGGGAAGATTGCTGCCTGCCTGGTTCACATCTCCCTTGTTTGGAGTGGGTCTGGTTCAGGCTGCACCAATTAGTGTGTAAAATTACAATGCTGTTAACATCAGTATGAATTACAGAGACTGCAAAGAAAAAAACCCCTTATCTGTAATATATTTGTGGGTAAAACAAAGAGAAATGCTTTCTTTTTATAGCTCTGTGAGCCCCAAATCAGTTGAGCTGGTTACCTGTTCAGCAGTGAACATGGTCAAATAATAGTTTTACTGTCATCTTAAATGCACAGGTTTATTTACGTTTTCAAGCTTAAATCACTCTTAGTGGTCACTGATTTTTATCAACTGAGAAATGAAGAATTTGCTTGTAGATTTTTTTTCCTCCAAGAAAAGACTGGTCAGGATCTTTGACAAGAGTTAAACTAGATCTTGTGGGGAAAAAAAAATTAAAAAGTATTATAATCTGTTTCTAGCTCATAAATGGGAACACACAGAGAACATCTGCTTATTAGCAGTTAATCTGTGGTCATATTTCTGAAGTGTTCTGTCCTTGCCCTGTATCCTCCTGTGGCATGACAATAATCAAACTTGTAATCAGCTGCAGCCATTGATAAAGGTCTTTACCCAAGGCCAGTTCCTGGTGGTAAATCTTGCACTTCAGATTCTGAGAAGCCTTCTGGAACAGCACAGTAAAGGCTGCAGAGCTGATTTGAGATACATCTCCTGGAAATCCAGACATTAAGGCATCGAGGCAGTTTAACCCTTCTGAGACTCCTATTTTTTCCACTAATTTCAATTGAGAATTATGTTCCAAATTAGGAGCTAGGTATGCAAGTACATTGAGTTTGCACTGTGTTCCTTAGGACTTAATTTCTGACCTTGAATTTTGTAAATGTTATGATGGATATTTATAGAGAGAATATTTGTAGCAATGATTTCCCCCCACCAGTGCTGCAGGAATTGCTTTGCCACATGTCTGGCACTGCCTGCTATTCAAGTCTCTAACAAGGACTATATAGCACTCCATAGGAAGCACTGTTTAGAAAGGGAGTTTCTCAATAATCCCTTCTGTTCCTGGAATTTTATGCCCTGAAGTATGAGAAAGGTGATCTGTTGTAACTTTTAAGTTTGCCATGTGATCTAAGTGAAACTATGAGTGTTCTCCTGAAAGACTTAAGCTTTTTTAGATTTCAAAATATTTTGATCTTGGGTATGAAATAGTGTAATTACCTTGTTAAATGCATGATGAATTACATATGAAAAGTTTATTTATTTGTTTTTTTCAAATCTGGAGATTCTGAGTTTCATCTCCTAGTATTGAAAAAAGGGGTACATGGCAGAGCCCAGTTTCCCTACTTTGCATCACCACAATTCTCTTATGACTACTCCTTACCTGTCTTGGAAAAAACATCAGTCCTGGTATTTATCAGGCTCTGAGGAGCATTCCTATCAAAATAAAAAAAATCCTGAGCTGACTGAAATTGTTCTTTAATACAGAAGAAGTGAAGAAAGCGGGACTGGAGCAAAGCAATGCTGGAATGATAGTGAGAGTGATAACCCCCTGGGATCAAACGTGTTGAAATAGATCCATGGGAACCAGCAGCTAAAATGATGCATAGATTGTCTTAAATGACATAAAGCATCAGGCTGGTACCCTATAGAGATGTTACAGAAACATCTATGAGTTGCCTGTGTCCTGTCAGGCAGTGGCAGTGGTGACAGCTCTGTGGGACTGTTGTACTACATGAAGAGGTGGGTGGGACTGCAAACACCCTCCCAAGGATACCCCTGGTGGGAAGGTGGCCTGAGCAGTCCCGTGGCCAGGCCAGCCTCCAGCCAAGCTTTCAACATTTGGACTATTTACCTGGGCTCAGCCCCTGCCTGCAAACACTGGGCTACATGGCTGATTCCTGCCTCTCACACTGGGGTCAGAGCAAGTGGTGCATGGCTGAAAAGGTCATGAAACAAGCAGCTATGGACTGGTGAGTTGTGCTGGGAGGCAGCAGGCGAGTAACCTTGCTCCATTTTATGGTAGTGCTTCACCTGCAAGTGCCCGCTGTGAGTGAAATTGCCTGGGCTGGTGCTGTCCTTTATCAATTTCACTCTCAGCAGGCTCCGCAGGTGAAGCATTTCATTGTGGGAGTTGGACTCTGCTTTCTCCTTGACAGCCTGAAATAGCAAGTAGAGAAAGGAAAGAAAATAATAAGTGGAGAAAAGCAAAACAAGACAGAGAACCACAAAAAGCAGGGTGTGTGTTAAATGGTAATGGTAATGCAGTAGAACCAGCCCTTTAAATTGGGGAGAATTTGACACTGGAAAAGAGTTTTTTGTAGCTCTTGTAAGCTTGGCACTTAGAAATAAAAGAAGTGAAAGGACATTGCAATTAGAAGTGAAAATTTATTGTGAATAATAGTACATTTAAAATACCATGTAAGCTAATGTGGTTAGAACTAAAAGATAATTTTCTTGATCATCAGCCTAACGGAGAATTTTTGTGACTGTTTCTGAGAGAAATCTGGGCAAAAAATCTTTTTTCTTGTTTTTGTGAATTCTGCACTTCAAATTTATATGCCTTGTTTTTTTGTGGATTTTGTTGAGTTTTTTTTGTTGTTGTTGCCCTTTCCTAAGACAATGTGTGTGACTTTCGGTGTTGCTGGTTTCCTGATGCCATTTTCCTTGGCTTTAGAGAGAAATTCAGCAGCCAAGATGAGAACTGCAAAATCGGTATCTGCATCTAAACATCTGACTGCCTGTTACCAGGGAAGGAAGTGCATTGGTTCAGGGACAGGCATGCCAACACAGCTTTGAAGTTCCCGGACTAATCTCTTTCCAGTCAGTTACATCCTAGGGCTTACTGGGAGTGGGCGACAGCACAGAGCCAAAGTGTTTGAGCTGGTTCCTGGCTCCTAGTGGAATTGATTGCATGGAGACAAGGAGTCTGATTGCAGAGCCACAAGCATCCTTCTTTAACTGGAGTGAGCTTATACCTTGAACCAGATCCCTGCGTGCAGCAGGGAACGTGGGAAAGTGATGCTTGTAGCTCCTGTAGGATACACCCCACAGCACTGGAAACTCTGTCCTAGATATGTGTTCAGGAGGCAATTACAATGTGTAGCCTATCCCTGAAGTTTTGTGGATAAAGAGCAGCTTTTTGCTGCAGTGACATGAGACATGTGCAGCTGTACCTGGTGGCTTGTGGTTTGCTGCTGGTTAATGTGGGAAAACTGGATGAGAGGCTGCTGGCTGCTGAGGAAGGTGATCTGAGTGGAAAAGATCACAAATCAGCAGAGCTCTTGAGTTTCAGGAGAGGAGAGAGCAGAAGCAGTGGACTAATGAACTTAAACCAGAAGACTTCAACACACTCAAAGAATTGGTAAATGCAGTCTTGTGGAAAGGAATTTTAATGGGAAAGGGAGCCCTGGAGAACTCTCGGCTCCTAAAAGAGGCACCGAAGATGGGATGAAAAACCACTCTGATGCAGGAGGCTCCCAGCAGGGACCAGTGTGACCACCTAGGAAGATGACCTGACAGTCAAAAAGGTGGCCTGCAGGCAGGCAGGACAAGGAAGGCTTCTCACGCTGTCCCACATAACACTCTGATGGGTAAACTGGGGGCATGTGGTCTTTCATTGAACTACTGCAGAGTGAGGCAAAAAGGACGCAAGGGATCAGCCAAGTATGTAGAAGACAGAAGAGGAAGAAGGGTGTGAAGAGACAGAAGGTGGCACAAAATGTTTCCTCTAAGAAAAACAAAATAATGTCCGGACTGGAAGCTTAGGACAATATTACAGATCTAGTGTTGCAGCTTCATGCAAATGCCTTTGCCTTTGTAGCAGTGGTGTGTGACTCTAAACAGAACAGGATTTGCCGGATCAGTCAATACAAACCTTCCATAAGCAGACAAAAAATTAAGATCCTTTGCACGAAGCTATTTTGTTTTCCGAAGTGAGGGAGAAAAACAAGCAAACCTACTGCAGCTCCTCCCATAATGAATTCTGTTTTATATTTTAGAGGGTGAGGTCTCTAAGCACCCAAATTTGAATTATTAGAAGCAACCAAGAGGTGCATTTTTCTACTGGCTAGACTGCAAGAGGTGGTTTTGCCAGCTCCCACACGTAAACTGGTTTAATAAGGTTATGTGTCCTCATTTGCAAAGAAACTTCTTTCTTGGGTGCCCTCATTGCCCTTTTCAAAGTGACTTTTTAGGAGTGCTTAGATATTTCAGGGGAAAGAATGCACCAGGAGAGGTAGGTCCTCCTATAGACTTTTGTATAAGTTCTCTGCTGAGATAATTTTTAAAATATCACATGCTTTAAATTTTTTTTGTAAATACGTCCCAGTCAATAATAGATGGAGGTTAGTGTAAAACTTAATTAAATTAGCAGTCAATGGGATTAGGATGTAAAAAAATTGATGTAAAACACCAGGTAGGGGAATTGTTATCTCTGGTATTCTGTATTATGAATTCATTATAAACCAGAAGAATGCTGGAAATTTTGAATTACATGCTGATTTATGTCTTCCATATCTCACCAAAGATAATAAGATTATGTAAAATACAGATAAGTGCAAAACTGCCTCTTTAATTTATGCTTGGTGGGAAGAACATTGATCAGATGTGAAAACATCCATGCATGTTATTAACATAGGAGAGAGACACAAATGCTTGGGAAGTTCTGGTGAAACAAAGATGGCTCTCTCAGTGACCTTTCCTCTCTGGAAATTACAGTACATTCCCTGGGAGTTTTATTTACCATGCAATGTATGGATCACTGTGCAAATAGGCAGGAGCAAGAAATAGAGGCTGTAATGAAAAGAATTGCACCTGACATATGTATTTGCTAAGAATGCCAATCTCAGTATACCTACAATGAAAATCATCTCTAAACACTCCTGCATGGTGGGTAGGTCTGAAAAGGTTACGTGGCACTGCTCAGAAAGAGGTGTTTGTTTGCTTGGCTTTGGATGAGCAGGAATACAGTGCAGTGCTGCAGAGAACATGCAAAGTAATTCAACCCAAAATCTGTCAACACCAAGAATTTTGCAAGTCAGCTTTCTTTCTGAGTTTCAGTGATCTCCTAAATAGCATGGCTTTGCAACACGCAGAACAGTTATACTCCTAGATTAAAATAATAGAAAATTAAAGTGTGGAAAGGGTAATTACTATTGTAGTTACTATTACATGGTGCTGCAGCTGTGTTCACAGATATGGAAACTGGGTGCACTGGCCAGTATTTTGTATGTTGGATGCTTGACAGTGCTGTTTCAGCAAGGATTGGCTTCTATACTCTTCTTCCTTCATATAGATGAGTAAGTGCAGAATGGTAGTCTGGCAGACTGATAATGCATTTGACAGCAGTCTATGGATTCATATGGATTGTAAGACCTCTTGGTACTGTATTTGTATCTGAAGCATGTTGAGTGCTTCAGGAATTCTGCAATCCAAGGAAAAAAAGAAAGAGTAATCTGTGCTACTTAGCCTGCCAAAAAATGGTGAATCTGGAAGCAATTACAGAAAATCAACAGCTGAGTCTGCTAGTGCCTCGGCACTGTGGGTGTGGTGGGAAAAGCTTCGTGAAGGACACAATTGTATTTGTGTGATGGGAAATAAATATGCAGCTGAATATGCAGCCTGTGAATTCATTGATTCACATTGGGTGACATGTTTGGATTGCAGCAAGTTGTCTACATAGTGTTGCACTGGTTGTTTGCAACTTCTGAAATTCTATCCAGTGAAGTGGGCAGTACCTACACTGATAATTTTACATCAAGCAATGAGATCGTAGAAATGTTGGTTGGATGGCACCCTGAAGATCACCCCACTCGAAGCAGGACTACCACCACTGTTAGGTCAGCTGTGCCTTTATCCAGCCAAGTTGTGAAAACTCTCCAGGGCAGGAACTGCCACCACTTCTCTGGAGCATCTGGTAAAGAAAACTTTCCTAATAACAAGCCTGAGCCTCTCCACTCGCCATGTGTGCTTGTTGCCCCTTGTTACATTATCTGAAACCAGCAAGAATCTGGATCTGTCATCTTTTTACCTTCTTTTCAGGCAGACATAGGCTGTTGTTCCATCACCATTTGGGCTCCCCTTCACTAGGAGAAACAAACCCAACTCCCTCCCCCTCTCTCATGTTGCATATCCACTACAGACACTGGACCATAGTGGCACCCCTTAGCTGGACCTTTCCAGTTTACTTCACATCCCCCTTGAGACAAGAGTCCCAAAACTGGATGTTGTACTCCACCTGCAGACTTACCAGTGCTGTGCAGATATCCAGTTCAATCTGCTGGCCACCCTCCTCCCAGCACTCTGGTCATGCCATCTGCAGTTAGTTACTTGCAATAAAATCACATTCTAGTCTCATACTCATCGCCCACCATAGTCCCCAGGTCCTTTCCAGCAGAGCTGTTACTTCGCTGCTTGAGGTTATTCTGTCCCACATGCAGAACTTGTGTATTTCTCCTTGTTGAACTTCACAGGATTGCTGAGATTGCTGCTGTGGTAGAGGTACATAGTTCTTGCACTTGCTCTTCTAATTTTTCACATTTTTAGAGAATACTGGTGACACAGCAGCATAGGTCCAGGCACTACCAACTCTTTCAGTTGTTCAGAGCTCCTTGAAGTCTCTTAGCTCCTATCAGTGACATAATGTATCTTCATCTTACAGGGACACTGAAAATCTCTTTCCTTTACTTTCTTGATTTCCCACACCCACCTTTGTTTTTCTTAAGCCTCATATATTCATCTTCATTCATTTATTTTCATCCAGATGGGTTTTTTTCCTGAATGCTGCCCACTTCTGCTGGCAAGCCAGTCCTGGTCCTCTCTGTCACTAGTATGAAGTATTAGTGCTGAAGGTCCCAGGCAAGAGCAGCTCGTATGAGTGAGGGAGTGCCTGTTGGAGGTCATGGCCATGGCCCACTGTCCTCTCTCCTGCTCTTTGCACTCTCACCGAGCCAAATAACAAAGTATTTGTTTCTGACAAGCAGATGGGGATGAATTGACAGGGAGCCCGGATTCCTTATAACTTAATCTCTGTCTACTCAGTTGTAAGTAAAGATAATTTTGTCTCAAAAGTACATGATTTCTTTGGCTTTGCCACCAAATATTTGCTCACTGACATATTTTTATTATTACACTGTTTTCCCAAGAGAAGAAATGGGTAGTTACATTTCCAGCTACTGTGAAAAATGATCTGTAGGTAAGGGAGGATTGATGAGAGGCCATTCAGTAAAAGGCAGGTTACTTCTGATGAGCATATTGTGCCAATTACAAGGGTTTTTTTCTCTATATAAAATGCTATCCTACCTCAAATATTATAACAGAAGGAATTCAAGGCATAGAGAAGCATTCCATTTACTTCTTCCATTTACTCCAAGGAAATCATGTTGAGCTAGATGAGTTGAGGAATTCACATAGAACTTTTATGAAGTTTCATGGCAGGTTGCTCTGAGGAGTTTTGGAGGCTATCTAGAATTTTTACTGCATTATAAAGCCCATTTTGTTAGGAATGGACAAAAAATTAAATTAACATTAAGCTATCAAGTGACATTATATTTCAACGTGCAAGAAGTCAAAATCATATTCCTTTACCTAGAATATAACAACAAACTTTTAAACATCCACAACCTCTTTGTCAGAAAAAGTGCAAATGGTCATTTAGTTTTTTTTCCCTTGACTGTCTTTTTCAGTTCTTACAGAACTGGGAAAAAGAATGGACACATAACTCCTGCAGAAGCTACAGGTGGATGTAGGCCCAAAATCCACACAGGAACATGTCTTCCCTCTTCCCCAGTTGCCCACTTTTTGGAATAAATTGCAGAGTGAAGGGGTAAGCATTGGCTGGCAGTCAGTAATTGACACTAGCTGCCATCAAGCCAAGGCTGAAGTCAGGAACCTAATCATACAAGTATATCAGATATTCCCAACATGTCCTGCAAGTTTGCCAGCAAAGGCAATAGTTTCCATTTTACCTGCCTGAAAAGATTCAATCTTCCCCTGCAAGAATGGAGAGATCCCAACAGACCCGTCCTAGGTAATGAGTGAGAGCAACTGCAAAAGGAGTCGGGCTTTGAACTTGTGGATTTTACCCATGTTGGCTTCACCAGGAGCCTGGTTTCTCCCAGAGAGCAGCGATATTTTTTGATCAGGAGTTGATTCAGGAATGAAGGGGAGGACTGCACAGGGCACTGAGGGCTGGCAGGAGCAGGGGAGAAGCTGGCTCCATTCCTGGGACTTCATGCTTTTCCTTTGTGTAGCAGGAAAGCTGTGATGTAAATTATCCGTGTGTCCCAGGGCTGGGAGCAGAGGGCACCTGACAAAGTGAAGATCAGGTCCTGGTGCTGTAGGTAGGCAGACAGCACAGACCTGACCACAGAGGGCACCCACCATCTCTTGCTACTGCTAGTCAGGGCTGTATTTAGAAGCTTTGGTTAATGAGTAAAAGATATATGAGGAAATAGCTGCTTCTGCTGTGTGTAGCAATGGTGCTTGGTGGCACTCCCGAGGCCAAGGAGCCGTGCCTGAGGCTGTCATGCGAGCTCCTTGAGCTCTGTGCCACGGCTGTTCCCTGCTCCAGCACTGCTCTCCTCCACAGCCTTGGCAGCCCCAGCAGAAGGAGAAGGCTTTGCCAGCCAGCGAGCCACCACCCTGCCCTAACCTCGGCAGTGCCTGCTCGGATCAGAGCAGCCGTGCGTGTCCACCCCATGCTACCAAACAAAAGGCTGCCAACCCCCTCCGGACCTTAGGCTGGCCCCTGAAGCGGCTGCTGAACGCTCCCTCACTGCCAGTTGATAAGCTTTGGTGCTTTGCAATTCCCCTTTCCAATTAGTGGCCCTGCTCCCAGCGCTGGCTGGGCCTGGAGTGTGCCAACAGCCAGGCAGTGATGCAGGGACTGCGGGGCTTAGGGTGGAAAGAGGTGGGAGAAGCAGGGAGCCAGAGCAGGGACTTGCATCAGTCCCTGGGAGGGCATCATCTCACAGCTGCCTTCTGCATACACCCCTGGAGGTGCCTGCTTGACTGAGGATGGAGTCATCAGATAAGCCATGCAGAAGCAGCCCTTGTAAGTGTGGGGACAGGGACTCAGTGAGTATCCAGGCAAGGGATGTCGTGGCATGTGGATGTTGAGGCCAGGTGACACACAAATATGTTTCTGAAGTGGCTTGGGTATAATTGATCATTTTGAGGGCATGGAAACAGAGAGGGTGAGCCCTGCTACCCTTTTTTCTTTACCTGCATTACCATGTTGCTAAAGGAAGCTTGGGGGAATTGTCCATATAAATCTAAAGATTCAACAATTAAACACCAACACTGCTATTCTAGGTATTGTGGGTTTGATGTTTTCCCTTATCATAGCACATTGTAATTTCTGTAACATCCATGTAAAGTGACCTGAAGCTCCAGAACTGACCTTTTGTGGCTCTGAGTCAACAAATAGTGATCCTGCAGTCATCAGCTATCTGCTGGCTCACTTCACAGAGGCACTGACACAAAGTACTGTGCCCAGTGAGGATGTCTGGTGGAAATTACAGCTGGCATAAGACTGGAACCTTCCTCTCATCTCCTGCTGAAGCAGGTAGAGCACTGCCGTGTGCCAGACATCCCTATGGCATGTTTTGTCCCTGAGACTGCTTTACAAGTAGGACAAATCATGGTGGAGCTTGTGCAGCCAGAGTCTCTCACAAGATGGATGGATGAGCAACCTCTGGAAGGCAGAGGGCAAAACTGGGGAGTTAGCATCTTCATTTCCCCATTTCCCCAAACTCCCTTTTCCTGGGAGCTGGGCTCCTCACCCAGGCTGGCACTGAGGTTTTATTGGTGTGAGACCGGAATCCAGCTCAGACTGCCACTGCAGGGCCTGCTCTTCACAATTAGCTGAGAAGACAGGTCTCCAGAGGGACAAAGGGCTTCTCACCAGGAGAAAGAGCTCTCAAAGTGTCAGCTCAAAAGTAAATCCTATCTAAGTTGAGAACAAAGAGACTGCTGAATGGGTTATGATTTTTAATACTTTAAAGAGATACCTTTCTGAAAAGATTTTTTATTTTAAAAATAAAAACACAAGTGAGAGCAAATCACTCTTAGCCTAGAAAGAAAAAAGGTAACATGCATGGCCCAGCAACTATCCTAAAACCTCTGTGGCAAGCAATAATATTGAAAAAGCCAGTGCAAGCTATGTTTTCAATTTATAAATTAAATGTGTTTAAAATTTATGAACTTTGACTGCACGAGTAACTACTTCATTAGACTTTAGGGCTACATGTTTCCTTAGCTTTTTTCACAGTAAAGTAAAACACATTTCTAATAAACATGGAAAGAGATTCCAAGCTAGAGTCACTACTTTTATGTAAAGGACCCTCCAGACTCATTAAAAAAGTTTACCACCTAAATAAAGCAAGCACATTGTAATTCTTGAACTCATAAAGTTGGTAATATACACAGAATATTAGCCTACTCTTACATGTACACCGCTTGGTATCGATGAATGACATACAGTAAGGGGTTTACTATGAGGAAATTAGCATATAAAACTATGTTTTGGTAAGCCTTAGACTGAAAGACTAACTCGAGGAACAAGAGGACGTAAGTTGGGCTCAGCTCTGATTTGCTGAGTAAGCATGGAAAGTTATACACAGATACTGAGCCAAAGCTGTAGCTGTAACCAAAATCACTCTGTTTCTCTAGTTTATATCAATTGTTTAGTCCCCTTTGACAGTCAGCAGTGGAAATAGGGATGGAGGTACAGTGGTATCTGCACCATGCACTGGCCCAAGCAGGAGGCTGTGGCTCTAGCACCATGCACTTCCTTTTCCCAGCACTAGTGCATCCACAGCTGGAGTTTTGGGATTTCTGCCTCCAGGGAAATGTGAAAAAATTGGAAAGATCCAGCTAAGGGCTGCCACCATGGTCCAGTGTTTGGAGTGCAGATGCAGCGAGAGAGAGCTGGAAGGAGCTGGGCTTATTTTTCCCACTGAAGGGAAAACCAAAGCAGGTTTGCTTGAAGAGCAGGTAGAAAAAGGACAAATTCAAACCCTTCTTGGTCATGTCAGGGGACTTAACAAGGGACAACAGGCACACGTGGCAGATGGAGATGTTCAGCTTAGCCTTTTCCATCAGATGTTCCAGAGAGGCGATGGTGGCTTGGAAGCTTTGATGTTGCTTGGAGGCTTTTTATGGCTTAGCTAGATAAGGCTAATTTAATGGTATGATAATTGTGGTAGTCCTATTCTGACAGAAGATTAGACTAGGGGAGCTCCAGGAATCTTATACAAGCAACATTTCTGTGATTCTGCAGTTCTTTTTCCCAGAGCCACAGAGAAGCCTGTCCCAAACCATCAGCCAGCTCACCTGGTCAGAAGGAGAGGGCAGGTCTGCCCTGCCCTGCCCATCTCCTGAGGGCTGGTCTCAGCCTAGCACTTACAAGTGTGCATTAGCCTATGCTGGGGTTCAGAACCAAGATTGCAAACAAACCTCTCAGCCTTAGCTAGCCAGCATCTTAAAGTCATTCATATCTGCCTTCCACATGGTTGTGCCTTGCCTTGTAGTCACAGCTCAATGTATTTGTGCATGTCAAGGTAGCACACTGGCAGAATCTTGGGTCTTCAAAACTCATCTTTCAGCAAGAAGTCACTATATTTTCAAGTGCAGTGATAAAAAAAATCCCTCATCGACTTGTACTCTGCCTTAGCAGACACTTTGACCTTTATGGAAAGCCTTGTATGTGTAATCTGCATTCAGTTCCTCTCCTGCGTTGGAATTAGTCAAATTAGAATCGCAGGCTTATCTTTTTCTGGTTAAAGCTTTCCTCTGCAGCACCCTTTCCTGGCTGTCCTTAGGAAAGTGTCCCTGACCCTTCCATAGTCTCAAAGCTGACAAAACCAGTTCTCTCCCTACCTCGCACCTTCTTTCCTTTTAGGCTACAGGGGTGCTGAAAATAACACTGGAAATCTCACTTCACAGTTTCTTGCATGACAGCAAGCAACAGAAACCACGCAAAAGAGCACCTTTTCCTGAGCCAGCTCTCGCATGTTTGCAAAAAGGGTGGGGTGGCTGAGCAAACAGACCTGTTCCCTCTCTGATTACTTTGATACTGAGACCATATGTGCCTCTGAGCTGCTCCCCACTCCTTGAAGCTTTTGTTTGTGGATATTGCGTGTTCCTTTGGGAAAAAAAAAAAACAAACTAAAAACAAGCCCCAATGATTCTACTAAGTGAAACAAGCAGGTACGGTAGTGCTGCATATGGTGCTAGTAAAATTGTAACAGTGAAAGTTGGCAAGAGTCAAACAGCCTTTGTATTAATTCTCTGGAGCTTCAGGTAGAGCCTAATGTAATTACTTGCTTTACTTTGTAGCATTTTAAGAGAGAAGTGTGTGCTTTAAAAAGTTATATTTCCAAATAAAGTGGTCAGGTCTGGAGAAGACAAAATGACTGATTCTGGTCCCTCTGAATTCAATAGCAAAACTCCTGTTGACTTAAATCAGAGCAGGATTATGTCTCAAATCTAAGAAATAACAGCAAACAGACCTGTGCAATTTTTCAATCCACTGTCCAGGCTACCAGTTTGTAGCTTTTCCCTGTTTATTATCCACTTAAGTTCCAGAAGGTTTGTCTGTCCTCAGCTCCACTGTCTGCATCTGAATGTTAGAGCTGATTTCTTTTTCACATGAAGACAGCTACTTTGCAGACATCTCAGTGCAAGTGGGTGAGTCTGGAGATCCTGAATCTCACCCACACAAACACAGTGATTTCATTTGAGAAACAAGTGTGTCATGCTTTTCATAGAATAATAGAATATCCTGAGATGAAGGGAACCACAAGGATCATAGAGTCCAACTCCTGACCCTTGCACAGCACAACCCCAAGAGTCACACCATGTGCCTGAGAGCATTGTCCAAATTCTTCTTGGACTCTATCAGGCTGGTGCTGTGACCACTTCCCTAGAGAGCCTATTCTGGTGTTCAACCACTCTCTGGATGAAAACATCTTCCTAAAATCCAACCTAAACCTGCCCTGACACTGCTTCATTCCACTCCCTTGATTTCTGTCACTGGTCATCAGTGGGAAGAGATCAATGCCTGCCCCTCTGCTTCCCCTTGTGAGGAACTTGTAGTCCACAAAAATGTCAATTATTTCAAAATTCCCCAATTTGTCAAAGCGCACAATTTAAATTTTTCTAGGTAGATTCAAAAGCCCTAAACATTGAAGTCATTGACATTGCTCCAAGAAGAATAAAATTAGTGATTGCTGGGAGGAGCTTTTGATTTTTTCTGACTGTTTATTTTTGTGATCGATTGAGGCATTAACTAGGATTAACTTTGTTGTTGATAGAAAGCCCGTGATCTTTAGACCCTGACTCTAATTAATTGAGTTCTGTCAATCTTTATTGCTTGCAAACTCTCATCAAAAGTTAGGCAAGGCTGGAATAGGTCTTACCAGCAGCCTAACCCAGGCTGCAATTGATAATATTAGTAAAGACAGACCATTTAATCACCAAATTAGAAAATAACATGGTTCTATTGATTTTATTTATTGGGTTTGGTATGTTACATATAAAGACAGTACTGGTGGGAACCATTTTTAACTTGGATGTCCAAAATCATCTTACTGTACATCTTTTTCTTTAACTAGCTTGTCATTTAAAACTTCTGCCATAGTACTTGTTTTCTGGGTACATGTATGTCTTCCTGATTTTCACTTAATGCCTGAATAAAAGGCTGAAATGCACCAAGATTCTTGCTCTGCCTAATGTTGGCTTAAGAATTAGTCCCCAGATCCCCCTCTACAATAAATGGTACATGAAGGAGCCTTCCATGGCCATATGGTGCCAAAACGAGGTTTCTATCAGCTGCAGTTCACCTTCTCCTATGGTTCCTATGAGGAATAGATTTTCCAGCACCTTGGCTCGCCCTGTGTTTTCTATTCAAGTGTTTATGGTCTCTAATCAGCACCTAACTTGCCTGTACTGGAGTTTATCCCATACCTACAGTGGGGTTTTCCTTAGGGCTTCTCCTGGCCTGCTTTCAATCTCTGGGGTCATCTGTTTCCAGAGATGGAAAGCACATTTTATTAAATGGACAAAACCCCCAGTAAAGCTGTACTGGCTTTTGGTAATTTCAGTCCAGTGAACCACAGGGCTTGTTATCGAGGTTTTCTTATTGATTCTCTGCAGCCTCTGTAGGAGATTCCCTTACAAGATGAGGGAAACTGTCCTGGGCTTGAGGTGGCACCTGCTCCAGCTGAGACTGGTGGGAACCTTCACCTGCTCTGGCTTTGTGTGCCCAATCTACTGAGACCTCCTCCCCACCTTAGGAAATGCATCAGCATTGATGCGGGGGGTGACATCTGGGGCTCTCCCACATCACATAGGCTCTTCATAGTGAAGATGACACCTTTAAAAGCCAAATACCCTTAGGTGTCCTCCAGGAACCAGGGCCTCACTGCTCTCAGGCTGTTTTGCTTCCTCACATTGGTTTCTTTCCTCCCTCCTCCCCACACCTGGCCTTGTGTAAGGAGGACTATCTCTGAAAACAAATTAAACAGCAGCACGTACACCAGTGCCCTTATTTTTACTAGGAAGCAATATTCACTCCTCTGATGTATGCCAAGGAGCTGCTGCTGGCAAGCTGGAAGGCTGCACAAGTCCTTGGGACTGCCTCCGCAAACACAAGTTATGATGTACCTGCAAAAACTTGTGAAATACGCTTTGGGAACATGGAAATTCCTGCTGGTTCCTGGGGTTCAGACAAGAAAGGACATAAAGATCCAAAAATACCCTGCAGCAGCATCCTGCCAGCCAACCCCTTCACACTGCAGGGCCCTGAACCCCTTTCTCCCTCTCCTCCTGCAAGCCCTGACAGCTGAGTGTCTGGTAAATAGGAGCTTGGTCACTTTTTACAAGGATATGTAGTGATAGGACAAAGAGCAATGGCTTTAAAGTGAGAGAGGGCAGGTTTGGGTTAAATATCAGGAAGAAATTCCTCACTGTGGGGGTGGTGGGACACTGGAAGTGTCCCCACAAAAGCTGTGAATGCCTCATGCCTGGAAATGTTCAAGACCAGGTTGGATGGGGCTTTGAGCAACCTGGTGTAGCAGAAGGTGTCTCTTCCCATGGCAGGGGGGTGAGAATAAGATGACTTGTAAAGTTCTTTTCATCCCAAACCATTGTGATTCATTCGGTGCTGTTTTACATGCTGCAAAGGATTTGCCTCCACCTGAGTTGCCCACCAGAATTATGGTATCTGCATACAGTGGCAACATCGAGGCAAAACATTTCTATCAAACCCTTACAGCACAAGGAAAATGCATTATTCTGTGGAAGATTTCATGGGAAGAGCTCCTGAGGGCATCGCCCTCACAGCCCTGCAGGATGTTGGCTTTCATGAGGAAAGATGTTTTATAGTGGCTGCATTATATTGTCTGGGTTTTGCTCCCTGACACCATACACCCATCACCTTCCACTGGCCAAAAATCCCCAGTTCTCTTTATTGTGTGGTATGTCCCAGTCCACTGCAGGGTCTTAGATCCAGGTCCTCCCAAAAGCAGTGTCCCCAGAGCAGCAGCTTGGCGGAAGGTGCGAGTGTGGAAAGTGAGAGTGAGTTTGCTTCGTGTCGGTGGTGATTGCTGGCGGCATTTCCGCCAGCTAAATATGGGGGTAGCCACTAAAAACAAATCCTGAAACCGCTGAAATTGAGGGGGTTTTCTCTGGTTTCTAACAGCAGCAATAATTGCCAGCATCAGCTCTGAATAATTTCATGCTAAATAAAGATGTGCAACAGTCCAAGGTTTGAGAACACAAGAGTTAGCCCAAAACTTTTTCTCAGTTTTGCTTTGAGGTAAGTTGGTGATTCAGAGCGAAACCTGGCTAAAACCATGATGGTTATTACTTTTAAACGTTTCCCTACCCAGGAACATTTGAGGCACATAAATGAGAGCTCTCTGTGCCCCAAAGAGGCTGAAATTCACTTCAGGCAGAAGAGCAAACATCCAAGGAAAGACATGGGGAAAGCTCTAGGGGAATCGTAAGTATTTTACGATGCCCTCGGGCAAGTTTAACGCCTCATTTTCTTAAACGTCTTTAATTCATACACACTAAGAAGCAAAGATTTTAAACCACAGATTTGGGCGCAGCAGCTCCCATAAAGTCTGGCCGTAGTAAGGCTGGAACCCTATTTCTGCCCACATCCTCGCTGCTGGGTGAAGGCGAGGAAACCCGAAGACGTGTTTGATGGAGGTGCCAGTGTGGGAGACACCGGGCACTGAATCTTTTGGGCAAGAATCCCCTTCCCGGCGCTGCGGTGGGGCAGGTTTCGCGGAGGGATGCGCTGCCGGTCGCTGTTGTGACGGTGACCTCTAGTGGCACCGGGAGCCACCTCCGCTCGTCCTCCGGGCACGGCCCCGCTGGGCTGCGGCCAACATTCACCTCTGCAGCTGAGGAAATGAAGGGGGAGCAAAATGGACTCCGGGTCTCGACTTTCTGCATCCTGCAGGTGCGCGGACGCCCCGTCCCTGTCATTTGTGCTCGGCGTTTAGTGAGGATATTTCCTGCTTCCCACGATGGCAGGCAACAGATTGCACCTCAGGGTATCCTAAAAAGTAGCATCCGAGGATTAAAATCTATTTTTTGCTGTCACTCCTTTTTCCTGATTTCTTGCCATAAATCAACATTTCTTTGGCATCTGTGACTATGGAGAGAATGTGGCTTGGGGCTCAGAAGTTCAGTTTCCCTCCATGTCCCCTCCCTGCTCCTGACAGGCCCAGAAAGAAAAGAGAGTCACCTCCTTGTCCTGCACTTCTTCATACTTCTTTCTAGCACCCTGCTGGTGCTTTCACACAAGACCAGACCCCTGGGCAAAACCAAGCCCCTGGGCCAAAATGGACTGGTGGACTCGGTCTCATCTCATACCTGGATATCCTGGGGTGAGAAACCAGTCCCATGCACCCCTGTCCCATCACACAGGGCAAGGAGGCTTCCCACCACCCAGGCCAGCTGCTGTCACCTCAGCAGCCCCTGTGGTCCCAGGGCCAGTGGCTTCTGCATGGAGGAATGCCTGAGCTGGTCTTTGCCATGCTCCATCTGCACCAAGCAGGGCTGTGCCAACTTGTCTCAAGCTCACAGGTGATGTGGGATTACACATTTTCCCCCCCTTAAAAAATCACTTCCCTTAAATACGAGTTTTTTTCACCTACTTATCCTGCCTTGCTTGTGCAGGGCAGGCTCTGTCATGAGCCCCATACAAGGCTTCACAACTGGTGTGCAGCAGCAATCATGCAGAGATGAGAGCAACCACTTCCTCCCTCCACCACCTCTGTGAACCTGCACCAGGACCTGCAGACAGCCCTGCACACCCCCTCTCAACTCAAGTCTGGAGAAACATCCACCATCAGAAATTCAAAAGTCACTCTCAGCGCTTCTTTCCTGCTGCACTGTGCACACACAGGAGTGACAGCAAAGTGATTTGTGCCCTGTGGCCTCTGCAGCATCTTATATTGCGAGCAGCAGCATCATTGTGGCTTTGGTAGGCTGTGGTTCCTTCCTGGAAGCCCTGGAGGTGTTAACTCAACCCCGGCATCACCCTGCTCAGGGCTGAGTGCCAAGGCCCTGCAGCCACCCTGCACCCTCAGGAGGGCACAGAAAGTTCAGCACCACCTGAGAAAGGGCGATTTGCACCTTGGCAAGCTCCCTTCCTCCAGGAGGACTGTCCCATCCCACTGTGGCATTGCCCCATGCCACCCAGCTCCTCACGCGTGGGCAGGACAGCACATCTCACCCAGCTGCACAGGCATGCTAGAGAAGGTTTCCTTGGAGGAAACAATCCTTAAGTAAACATTTAGATTGGTCTAAAGACATGGTTTGCCACCTCTTGAGCTGGGCAGATCAGCAGACATCCATTTAACCAGACATTTAGCCAGTCTTCAGTGGCCCAGCAGAGAACACGATCTGTCTGCTCACAGTTATTTCTTTCACAGAAGCCCACACTCCATGCATAAATTTGCATCTACTTAGCATTTGCTTACTCAAGGGCCACAATGTGGTGCCTTTCTTTTACCTCAGACTGCCTTCTGATAAAAACTGGGTCGTCCAAGTGGTAAGCACTGTCAAGCTTAGTACATTTTACGAGACCTTCTCCTTTCACAAGAACTCCATGTGAAGGTGCTTGAGCCCTTGGCCCAGCCAGCCATGAAGAATCTACCCACAGATATGCCTCACCTCGAAAACCGGGATGAAGACATTCACATCTCAAGAAGAAAATGTGTTCCTGAGCATAAAACTACCTTCCCCCTCATCCTCACTTCAGTCAGCCACTACAAACATTACAAATATGAATCGCATTGTCAATACATGTCACACCAGAAAAAGTGTGGCTTTTGAGTAACAGGTCAGCCATACAAATCAAATAATGGGAACAACTGTCTGCAAAATAAAAAGCATGCAAGCAGTGAAATGGAGAATGATTTGGGTGTTGGGTGATCCAGCAGCACGAAGCCAGTGGGCAAATGCCCACCTGTGCTGGTGAGTCTGGCTTCAGACCTGGCTGCTGAGGGTTGGGTGAGTCACCCGTGCCTAGAGAGCCTGGAAGTGAAGCACAGCTTTGTCTGGTGACACGTGGTGAGGCAGTGGGAGCTGAGTGTCGGGAAGCACTGGGAGCCCTGTCTGCCTTTGGGAGGACGGCAGCCAGGGTGGCATGGCTGGGACCAGAACTTTTGTTCCCTATTCCGAGAAAGAGCTGAAGGCAGAAACTGCTTTTTCACCTCGAGGCATTCTGTCTGCCAGCCATGGCCAGGCTATTAATTCATGAACCAAATGTGGGTGGGGAGACTGTGCATATTCTTATCTACACCTTCTGAGGAGTATCAAAGTCAAGCAAGTGAAACTACACTGTCCCCATTGCTAGTAAATAACTGATTGTACTCTTCATAGGGCCTGGCATTTAAATCGAATTAGAATGATCACTCTATTGTCCCCGAGTACTTGAATGCATTAAAAAACACAACACCAACAAAACCAACCAAACAACAAAAAAACTCCAAAAACCAAAACAAAACAAAAACCACAAAAAAAACCCCAAAAACCTGCAACCAAAAAGAAAACCCAACCAAACAGAAAACCCCACTAATAAGACCATGGCAAAAAGGTGCCTTTGCTCTGTTTGTGAAGTGTGCAATTAATGGTCAAAGCCAACTGAAGTCATTATATGACTACCACACTGGAGAGATGGGAAATTACTGGTCTCCCTCAAATTTTCCCCACTCTTGAAAAAAAAAAAAAAATCCCCTTTGTTACTTGCCCTTTTAGAAATAGTCTTCCTTATTCCCATTTTCTATCATCTAAGCTTTAACTCATTCTGACACCAACCATTTGCAACCACAGCAGTGACTTCCCCTCCTGAGCAGGGACATTCACGTGGTTATAGGGAGCGAGGGATTGAAGACACATTTAGGGAGAGAGCTGAATTCCTGCTCGCCTGAGGGTAGCCAGCAGTAGATGATGTGATACCGGGTGTGCTACATGTGGTACTAAAGAACCAGCAGCACTGCTGTAAGAGCTGGGTAAGGAAGGAGACCTGTTCCTGCACTTGAGAATGATTTAGAAAAAGCAAGATTTTAGACACCTTTGAGGTCAGAATTTGATCATGGGTGTGAAGAACAAAACAGTTCTCTGTGACTGCACGTCTCAAGATTACACGTTTTAACAGCACCAAAGTGTCTGGACTGCTGCAGACAATTAATGCTAGTGGAGAACCAAACAACAACCAAAAATTAAAAATAATAATCAGAAACTTGTTTCCACAACATGCAAACATCACAACCGAAATACTAGGGGAATAACAAATAAATGATTTTAACAGCCCCTAAATGTTTCCAGCATAGCTCACAGACAAGGTCCCTCTTTGGGATTTCTGGCTTCAAGATGCTAACCCATACAACTGCAATTTGTAAATAAAATAATCTATACCACTTAATTCTCTGCCTTGGATCCCTATCCACGAGATGCAAACCATTCCTCTGTGTGTCATGGCAGAGGTAAAATCTGTGCAAACCTTGGGTGGTGAGCCGTGGGGATGCTTGGCCCCTGATGGAGGGGAATTATCCCTGCCTCTGCAAGTCACTGCCTTGGAGGTGCTGGGGCTTCCCACTTGTGCAGAGCCTTCCCAATAGGAAAGACCTTAGAGACATAGGGCCTTAAAAGCCAATATTTTTCCCTCTGTGCTGAGGTCAGGCAGGGGCCTCTTTTGGCCTGGCTGAGCTGTGGCTCATGGTTTTGTGGGGTGGCTGAATGTGATGCTGAGCAGGCTCTACTTGTAGGTGTAAAGGAGGGAGTTAGTGTTTTCATGGAAGCATCTCCTCTTAAGCTAAGATCTGATTCTGTTTTTTCCTAAAAAAAAGCTTTGCTTCGAGGCCAGTTTCCTATATCGCCCATGTACATAAAAAACTCCCCTGAACATGCAAAAAGCTTGTACCATTTTTTTCCTAGTTTTTATAGAATCCTTAGAAGTCCATTTGCAATTATGTGGACAGACCCAACTTCATGATTACAAATTGTTTAAAGCATTAAGTATCAAATGTAACTACAGTACAGCCCAGAGACTCAAGTGTTTTCAATAAGCATTAGCAGCTAAAATGTTGCAATCTCCATGAATACATTACAAGTGAGTGAAACCCCAAGAAGTAAAATTTCCTCTATGAAGAAATAATTTGGAAAATATATTCCCAGGCGTGTAAGGGAGGAGACCAATGCCAACTTCAACTCAGGAGACAAGACTGGAGAAGCAAAGGCATGTAAAAAGCACATTAAACAATATTTAGCCAATAAACCTTGAAAACTACTGTTTAAGGTGGAAAGGATCTCTCTGGTCTTACAAATACACCCTAAAAGGTAAAATTTGATGACTGCAAAATAAATTCTTCCATATAATCCAGACCTTTACATCATATCCAAAATTCAACCTCAATGAATGCTTAGGTTTAAGTCAATCTGCTTTACGCAGTACATTTTCTTATGTAGACACAGAGAGTTGCAACACAGCAAAGAGAAAAGGAGCAGAAGGTGTGGAGGGTTTGGTGAAGTCCCTTGCCCATTGCAAGTGGAATTCAGGGCAGAAGATCTGCTAGGGAAGGGAGCTGCAGAGAAGTGCAAACCCAGGCCCTGCACAGGAGCAAAAGCAACCCTGAAGAGCCACGTACAAGTGCTGGCCCTATAAATGAAGACCTTCCTGCATTAGAAGTTTCTGTCCTAAGGCAGCCCAGGTCCCTTGCAGACACACAGCACGTGTGTGACAGAGGGTGTGTGACAGCCTTTGCTGGGTGACTGCTGACTGCTGACTGCTTCCTCCCGGGACTGCGCCCATGCTCGGCTCCGTGTGAGCGAATCATTGCTGTGGTGCAAACAGATTTGTCTCTTTGCTCTGCACTCACCGAGTCTAGGCAGCAACAGACACAAAGCCAGACTTCACTCTGGCCACCTCTGCTAAGGGAGGCCTTGGTTAAAGAAGCATTTTTCATTAACAAATGTTTACATTCTGCAGCAAGCTGGTCCCACTCTCTCCCAAAAGCCACAGGATTCTGCAGGATTAGTGCAGGTGTGGAAGAAGAGAATACAGGTGACTTTGCCCCTGATATGTCACAGTTGTAGTGATTACCAAAGAAGAGGAACAGCCTTGCCCTTAATGGGTTGCAGCTTGGCTAATAAAGGTAAGTGTGATAAAAGGGGTGGGTTGGCTGGTCAGGGGATCTTAGAGGCAGAGGGCCTGGAGAAAGAGGAGCCCTGAGGAAGAAGAAATGATCCAGAGAGAGACACAAAGAACAAACTGGGAAGAGAGTTGCTTCAGTAAGAGATCTGCTGTGAGGTCAGTCTGGGTCTGATGGAGTCAGAGCCTGCAGTCCCAGCTGAGCTGGGTGAAAGCTGTGCTCAGAGTCTGTAAACCAATGCCTGCAGTCACTGTCTATCAGGAAATAGCCACAGCCAGAGTCTGCGGTTGGACCCTACAGCAGGAGCTTGCTGTAGTCAGAGTCAGGATGGCAAAGCTGTAAAGAAGAATAAACCAGGACTTTTTCATGTTGTCAAGTGAGAGTCTGTGTCTTGGCTCATTTCTGCCCCTAACGAGAGGTCTGCTGCGACAGATTAGGGGTTGAGAAGGTGGAAATACACAGAGGTACTGAGTGCTTGGGGCTGGCTCTGAATCTGTTACAAGCTCCCTTTGAGCTTGAAGAAGCAAGAACAAGCTGCTCTGAAGAAAAATGAAGTGCTAAGATCTCCAACTATTCACTGCTTACGTGGCTTCTCTGAGGTTTCCTTTCCCACAATAAAGCACAGAGCACCCTGCTCTCTGTCATGCAAGTGCTGGGTAGATAAATCAGCAGACAAAGCTGAGCCATTGAGGTAGTTTGAAAAGTGCATAGGCAGGCCCAGAGGGTGATGATCAGCAGGACAGGTTCTAGCTGGAGGCCAGTAACTCGTTGTATGCCCCAGGGGCCAATAATGGGTGCAGTCCTGTTCAACATCCTCATTAATGACATGGACAGAGTGGCAGAGGGTACCCCCAGGACATTTTTCTGGTGACACCAAGCTGGGCAGGGTGGCTGATGTGCCACAGAGTCGTGCTGCCGTGCAGAGGGACCCTCACGGGCTGGAGAAATGGGCTGGTAGGAATTTCATAAAGTTTACTAAGGAGAACTGAAAAACCCTGCATCTATGGAAGAACACCCCCAGGCACCAGTACAGGAAAGCAGCTCTGCAGAGAAAAGGACCTCGGGATCCTGCTGGACACCAAGCTGAACACAAGGCACCAATGTGCCCTTGTGGCAAAGAAGGCCAATGACATCCTGGGGTCCCTTAAGGCAGAGTGTTACCAGCAGGCTTGGGGACATGATCCTTGCTCTCTGCTCAGCACTGGTGAGGCCACACTTGGAGTCCTGAGTTTGGTTCTGGTCTCCTCTGTACACGCACACAGACATAGTGGAGGGAGTCCAGTGAAGGGACACAAAGATTAAGAGGCTGGAGCATGTCTCCTGAGAGGAAAGGCTGAGAGTTGTGACTGTTCAGCCTGCAGAAGAGAAGGCTCGAGGAGATCTCAGTGATGTGTATAATTTCCTGCAGGAAGGGTGCAAGCAGGACAGAGCCAAGCTCTGTGTAGTGGTGTGCAATGACAGGATCAGAGGCAACAGGCACAACCTGAAACACAGGAGTATCTGTCTGAACATCAAGAAACACTTTTTCATAGTGAGGGCAACTGAGCACTGGCACAGGTTGCCCAGACAGGTTGGTTGTGTCTTGAAGATATTCACAAGCTGTCTCGACACAGTCCTGGCTACTCAGGTCTGGGTATCTCTGCTTTAGCAGTGTGGTTGGACCAGGTGCCCCCCAGGGGTCCCATCCAAACTTCCACTCTGTAATTCTCTGAGGCATTAGTGCATGGAACAGAGCATCCCATGGAAATGCTCATGAGTATGCTAATTTTTGCCATAGGATTAACCTGGTATATGTTAAACATGGCCAAACCTGGTCACAACATGGCCTAAACATTGACTGCAAAAATCAAGTGGACAAGACTCACAAGTCACAAAATATGAAGGTGACCTGCCAAAAGAAATTGTTATATAGGGTTGTAAAGATCTGGACTGAATTAAGATGTGCATTTTTGGCACCTTCTCTGTCACAAACACTCATTTCTGTGTTTTGTGATCATCTTCTGCTTCAGTTGTTTTGCTCATGTTGTAGCTGTACGTTACAAATGTGTGTGTGCACAAATAGCATTTGTCACCCTGGCATAAGAAAAAAACAGATAAAAATAGGACCTCAGTTCTCCAAACTTGCCTTTTGATTGTTTTTTTAATAAGCATTTAAACATTGTTTTTAACCACAGAAATCAGATACCAAGAAAACTTTCATCTTATTCCTGCAAAAGCAAAATGGAGTTTCTAAGTCATAGCACAGCGTGGGAGAAGGTGTCTTTCATGCTCACTGGAGGAAGTTATTTCAGAATGTGAATTTCGTTGGTATTTCTCCTGCTAAGGTGCCCTGGCCCTCTTCACTAAGAGCTGCCCCTGTTAGCACAGCTACCCCCTCTCTGCAGCCAGGCTTAATGAAGCCACGGGCACATGGTGGCTGTGTGGCCCACATACAGGGCTTCATGCCCACATTTTGGGACTGGAGTCAAGGGAATGTGGAAGGAAGCAGCTTCCAAAGCTGCTGCCGTGTTGTGCTCCACTGTTCAGGATGTTGAAATGAGCTGTGCCACCCTTCTGACTGTCATGACTTGGTGCTGCACCATCATTTCCAGAGCTGGTGCTGCATGTGCAAAACAAAATTAGTCATATAATGCAGAAGCAGATTTCAGCTGCTTTGTTGTTCACTATTTCCCACTTAGATTTAGGACCAGGTTAGGTTTCAAACATATCAAAACTTCAATAATTGTTTTCTTCAGATTTTTATCACCAATTGGAAGGAATCTTCAGATTTTTATTCCTCTACAGTTCCCATCATATCTAGTTAAAGCCTCTAAGACATTGTCCTCCCCATGTAGATGTAGATTGAATGGACAGATGAATGTCAAAATCAGGGATTCTCCTAATTTCTGCTCTTCTGCCAGATGATTAACGGTGACCTGGGATGCAGGGGCTGAGCTGTGGAAAATCCCTGCCTGTTGCGTCAAAACTGAAAGCACCTGGAGATTTTTGTGTCTACACCCAAAGCTTCCTGAAAATGTTTTGCACTAGAAGAGAGAAAAGGCAACCAAAGCCAATGGGGAAAGCAAAGAGGGAGAGGTGACGATGATTCAATGGAAAGAGGAGGCACAAACTTCCTGCTGTCTCTCTGTGAAGAGGCTGTTACCTCATTTGTTATGCTGCCTAGCCCTCAGAAAGTCCAGCTCCAAATCATCTCTCAACTCTGGGAAATCCCACCAGATGTAAACAACTACCCGAGGGTGGCTTTGCCCCTGAAGAAGCAGCCCTGGAGGAAGCACAGTGATGGATCTCACAGCACGGGCACGTGCCTGCAGGTGTGGCTCTTTGGGAGCTTTCCTCACCAGCCTCAGCCACCATCACAGCTGGGCTCAGCTGATGGCCTCAAGGACCAGATCCCAGAGGAGCTGCAGCCTGGCTCTTCTGCTGGGCTGGGAAGCAACATCCATGGCAAGGTCTCCAGCAGCAAAAGGAGGCTGCAGGGAGCCTTCATAGGATGGCAGAGAGCAGTGTGCTCTGAGGATGATGCGAGAAGAGCCACAGTGACTCTGAGGTGCACATCTGTTCTGAAATACCCAACATCTGGCTCTGGGTGTAGCATGTGGTAGCTGCCAGGCAGGGACCTGTCTGGAAATAGGCCATGGTTAAGGATCATGATGCACATTTCAGGAGAGAGACTCTCCATGGCAAGTGTTTGCACAGGACTGCCCCAGAAGCTGTCCCCTGTGCCCTGGCTAGGTCCCTGGCAGCAGGGACACCCTGGGACAGCAGGTCCTGCTCACCCAGGATGGATACCTGGGCTGTGGGACTCTGCTTGCTCCCTGTCAGGCCCAAGGAAGTGTCTTTATGCAAACATGGACGCAACAGAAGAAAGCCTAGACCCAGCTTGGAAGTTGAACCTCACTCCTCAAATCTCACACGCCATTCCACTGGGTTCAGTAAAGGGCAGTATCTCTTAAATGAGATGGCTGCAAACTGGGGCGTACAGGGCTTCTCTACCCTGTCTGAGGGGAGATCCCATTTCAGCTCATCCAGGGTTGCAGAGGCAGGGAGTGGGTCCCCACAGCTGGGAAAAGGGATCCCCTCAGTCCCTTGCCCCATCTGAAAGGGCCTTGCCTGCTGTGCAGCTGTGCTGGAGCCGTGCAAACGGGTGGAGCTGGGCTGCACTCCTGTAGCACAGCACCTGCTGCACACAGGGCAGGAGCGTGTTTTGCACAAAAGAAGAACCCACTTCCTTTGTTCTACACTGCAAAAAGAAAAATAAAATCAGGTGGAGAGCACTGCTTTCCCTCTGTCTTATTCCCAAGGCCTTGGGCACAGTTGGCACCCTGGACACGGCTGTCACGCAGAACTTTGGGCTCTTCCATCTGTTTTCGAGGCTGGTGATGCCACTTGGGCCATCTCCCTCCTCTGCACAGGGGCTGAGACCCCGCCGACCCTCCTTTATCCAGGCCCCCTTTGACACAGGGGCGGTGCTGCCCGCTCCCCTGGGCTCCCACGGGAAGTCCTCCATCCTCCATCCCCAGGCAGGTCATGCTGGGTCATCAGGACGTGATTCCCCTCTGGGATCTGCAGCTCTCTTCTCAGTGCCTGCGTGAGCAGAGCCCAGGGGAGCGGAGGGGTTCTGCAAAGGGCCCGTCTGACTGCTCGGAAAAGTCCCGGGCGTGAATTTGCATCACAAACCTCCCCATCCATCCCTGCCAAGCACTGATGATTCCGGTCCGAGGCACTGCGGGCCCCTGGGTGGAAGCCAATGGCATTTTGCTGAGCTTCATCCACATTTATTTCCTCGACGGTGTTAATTTGTGGAGATAAAACTCTCCTGTGAGAGGCTGTAATGAGGGTGGACAGGAGCTTTGCACCCCCAGTGCCACAGCGAGCCCCGGAGCGATGTGAGCAGTTTTTGTTCCAGCTGCAGCTGTTTGTCGTGCAGTGCTTTAGGGAGATAAAAGGATAATCGTGCATCCACTCGCTGATGTGGGCTCAGGATTTCTGCAGAGGTGACACTTCTCTAGCGTTAAATCCATTGGCTGTTCTCGCCATCACAATGAAACAGCTCAAGAACATTCGAGCCCCACACAAGTCTGATTAGCTTAACTCTTGACAGATGTGCAAGTAGAGAATCTCTATTTTACTAGGGAATATTTTAAATAATTTTACTCAGCAGTTACTCTGTTATTAGCAGACCTTTCCCTCTGTGTAATATAAACCCTCGAGCAACAAAAGTATCTCCATTAACAGATGCTTGTTAGCCAATTTTCACTATTGCTCTTGCTAGGTAACTTCAACTTCTAGTAAATTCATGACAATAATGTGTAATTTCTATACAGATGACTCACAGTACACGAGTACACAGATTAGTACTGAGTTTAATGTCACTGTTTTAAAACATTTGAAATGTTACGCAATTAAATAATTAGTTGAACTTTACTGACCCAGAGGGAAATATGTGCATTTAGTTTAACTGTAATCCTAACCTTTGTATTTCTTGGCTTCAGTTTTTCAATAGCATCCAGAGCACCCCATGATGGGAATTTCCTGGTTTATTAGGAATTTTTTTGAGGGATAAAACCAGACATCGGCAAGATCATCACCACCACCACAAAAAAAATCTCCAAACCCTAGAACCACTGAAAAAAGCATAAACATTCCTCTTGGGATTTGAAAACCCTAGTGGTCTCCAGTAAATAAAGGCGCCATGGGGAACACCAAATTCTGCTGGTCACAGGGCAGGCTGCCCTTCTGCAAACATTTTGGGAAATTCTGGGAAGAAAAGTACTCTCTCCATGCTGTAAGACACACACATACAAGGCTGAGGGATAAATCACAGCCCTCCACTGTCCAGCACTCTGTGAGAGAGCACTCTGTGAGCACTCTGGAGCCTGCCATGAGAGTTCCAGCTGGGACAAGGGGCGTTGCCCCACTTTCACCAGATAATAGATCATCTTAACAACAAAAATATTGAACCGCTTTGGGCAAATCGTTTCATTCATCTCAGTCTCTGCCCTAAGGAGCCGTGACTGGTGAAGTCTCCACGTGTGTGTGAAGGGCAAATCCGGGTTTCACCACAGGCACAGCATGGCTTGCACTGGCCACAGGCACAATAAGCTGTCCTGAAGATTTGCCACAACTTTATTATAAAAGCTGCCGTGGTCCGACCGTGCTGCCGTGGCCGTGAGCGTGTGCCCGGGGTGAGCACTCCGGACCGCACGTGAACCAGAGCTGCAGCTGTTTCCATCCTTCGGTTGCATTTTGCATCCTTGTAGAAGTTTTGAGAGTAAAACTCAAAGTCAGCTCAGATGTCAGGAGCGATTGCCGCGCAGGTACAGTCATTTATCTTCCCCAGAACAGCCACTACTGAGAATATCCCCGGCGGCGGCAGCGTGCCTCTCACATACCGAAACGAAAAAAAAAAAAAGCCCCACCCAGAAAGAACACAGTTTTACTAACTCTAAGAAAAAAAAAAAAATCCAACAAAAAACCAACCAAAAAAAAAAAAAAAGCCCCAGACCTCACGGTGCTTTTATAATGTGAGCGAATCTCGGGAGGCGCTCAGACGGCCGGGGAGCCCGAGTGCCGGACGCGGGCAGGAGGCTCCGCGACCCCCAAAAGTCGGGCCAGAGGAGGAGGAGGAAGAGGAGGAAGAGAAGCAGGCGGCGGCACCGCCGCTCTCAGGTTGGAGCCCCTGACCTCCCTTTCGTGCGTGTGGCTTTGAGCATCCCAGCCCCTCGGGGTCCGAGCCGCCGGGGCAGAGGCAGCGCCGCGCCCGTCCCGTCCCGTCCCGTCCCGTCCCGTCCCGTCCCGTCCCGTCCCGTCCCGTCCCGTCCCGGTGCTGGGAGCGGATCCCGGCGGGCGGGGGCTCGTCTCGGGAGCTGCCTTAGCCCCGCAGCCGAGGGGACAGCGCTGTGGCCAGGCATGAGCGCGGACCCCGCGCCCAAAGCGGGGCGATGGAGGGAAGGCGTGGGGGGCAGCGGGAATTCGGTGCCGGGGTGTTCGCAGCTCCCTGATCACATGAGCATGGGGCACGGGATTTTTGGGGAAGTTTGGGGTTTTTTTGTGGAAGGCTAGGTTTTTCCCTCTCTTTCAGTTTCTTGCGTTTCGTTCCTGCTTTGGTCCCGCACGAGAGTTGGGAAGTTGCTCCTCAGCACTCCTGCCCGCCGGTCCCCCAGCCCTCCCGGTCCCCAGTCCCTCCAGTTTTTGGGCATTTTCTCAATGAAGCTCCCCGTTCCCCTCGCAGTAATGAGTAAATTACATCATTGCCACCGCGTTAGCTTGGGACCTTCCTTGTGTGACAGGCAATTCCCCCTCCCAGCACCTCCAGTCCTTTCTCACATGGACTGGACTTGCGAAAAAACAAAATTAAGAGGAGTTCGTGCTAAGAAAAGCAGAACAAGTCATAGCCACTGTTGAGATGCTCTCACTAAAAACACAAGAGAGGCATTTTTCCAAATGACTCGAGCTGTGTGCTGCTGTGGGGGATGGCTGAAACAGGGGACAGGGCTTTTGCTTTGTGATGAGGGCCAGCTCTAAGGGCGACACTCCTGTTATCAATAAGCTGCAAGTTTCATGTCTGTTCTTATTCCAAGGGAGAGAGCAAGAGCTTGTGAGGCACTGTGGAAATGGCTCTTGTGGAGGATGTGCTCCTGCCCACCAACCTCACCTCCAACAATCAGAGCAGCTGCAACGTGCACAACCACCACTTCTCAACCAAAGTCATCTTCTCCCTTTTCTACATCATCCTGCTGGTGTTTGGTGCCTGTGGGAACGTCCTGGCCCTCTGTATCACCTTCCAGCGCAGGAAGAAAAAGCTCAACTCCACCGACCTCTACCTGGTGAACCTGGCTCTCTCTGATGCCCTCTTTACCCTGGCACTGCCAGGCAGGATCGCCTACTACATCCTGGAGTCTGACTGGCCCTTTGGGGACTGGTTCTGCCGGATCACAGCTTTCATTTTCTACATGAACACCTACGTGAGCATCTACTTCATGACCGGTGTGAGCGTGGACCGCTACGTTGCTGTGGTGCGCACCAGGCACCCCGGCAGGATTCGGAAGATGAGCTGTGCCAGGGGCATCTGTGTCCTCATCTGGTCCTTGGTGTTCCTGCAGACGGCTCCGCTGCTCCTGCGGCCCATGACGCGGAGGATGGGAGACAAGCTGACATGCATGGAGTACTTCAACTTCGAGGAGATTCCCAATCTGCCCTACCTGCTCCTGGTGGCCTGCATGCTTGGCTTCTTCCTGCCTGTGGGCATCATCTTGGTGTGCTACGTGAGGATCAACCTCAAGCTCTGCCAGACAGCCAAGGAGAACCCGCTGACAGTGAGGAATGGGCACCACCACCGGGCCTTCACTGTCATCCTGCTGGTGCTGCTGGCTGTCCTGCTCTGCTTCAGTCCCTACCACCTCAACATTGTCCAGTTCATGGTCAGGAAGATCCTCTACCAGCCATCCTGCCATGAGCAGCAAGCCTTCAAGATGTCCCTGCAAGTCACTGTGGCGTTCATGAACCTCAACTGCTGCATCGACCCCATCATCTACTTCTTTGCCTTCCGGGGCTACAAGCGGAGGCTGCTCCGCATCTTCAGGAACAGCGGCTCCCTGGCCACCTCCTCCACTGCCAAGACCCCCTCAGAGAGCAACAGCAACAGCCACAGCCACAGCCAGCCGCCTGGCTCCGTCTCCATCTAGCAGCACAAGCCCCTCCCTTTTGCCCTGGCCAGTGACTTATGGACCATCCCCGATGGCAGGAGGCAGAGTTGAGCTGCAGGACCAGTGCCTTCAACAGGCTCCATCACTTCCCTGCCTGGAGCTAGGGGCTCTCACAAAGCCAACCCTGGCTCTTCATGCCTGGCTCTGTGCTCAGCGCTGCTGCACCTGCCAGCCTGGAGCAGAGATGCAGATTTTCATCCCAGCCCCAGAGGAGGCAGCTCGTGCAGCTGCTCTGGCTGGCACACCCAGCTGGAGGTTTCCCAGCACTGCACTGCACCTCTCTCCCATGCCTGTCCACATCCCCTGTGGGGCTGGGGCGTGCTGGTAACTACCATGGATGTCCCTCTGCCCCATTCCCCTGCACTACTACAGCAGCATCCCTGCAGGCCTCAGGGCAGACAGCATGGAATAGACGGATTCAGGGAATTGCAGGGAAAGGCTGGGATGTTATTTGCATGCAGAAAATGGCCTACAGCTCCTTCTCCACACCGACAAACAGCAGCTCTGAGCTCTGCTTTCTGCCTGCCCAGCATCCGCTCCTGCACCTGGGCTCTGCATGGGGTGTAGGGTGTGTGCAAGATGCTGGGAAAGCCCTCACCCAAGGAAGAGGTGTGAGGATGTGAATTTGTAGAGCTCCTGGATGTGCTGCTGCCTCCATTCACCATTCGGGTGACTACTTCTTCCCCAGGGTGCCCTTCCTCACACCTGATGGCATGCAGTCACCCTGCGATCCACTGCTAAGAAGGGGATCGTGGGGATGGCCTGGATCCAAGCCCAGCTCTAAGGCTGCAAACCTTCCCATTAGTCCTTAATTTGAAGGGAGTAGAGAAAGAGGGACAGGAGCTGAGGGTGGCCTTATGTGACCTTGACCGACCTTGAAGCTGGTGCCCTGAGGAGTCCAAGAGCCTTGCTAAGGGAGGTTGCTTGTGACTATTGTCAGAGCAAGAGGAGGAGCCCTTGGACATCAGGTTCCTGCTGAGGTTTGTGCCTCTCAGAGGAGGAGAAAGTTGGCAGGAGACTCCTCAGCTCTTTGCTGAAATCACTAGACTATGATAAAAAACCCACGCACAGGATTTCACAGTTCCTGGCATGTCTAGCATTTTGTTTGAAGTTGGAAGGGACAGACACGCACAGAGACACAAAAAGGAAAAAAAAAGCTGCTCATTTTACTGAAAAGTATACCTGAAAAGGCTTCATGAACAGACACGTAATTAATACATATAATTATTTAAGGTAATAACCTTTTTTTTATGCCTAGAAAGTTAATGATAGTCACGTGCAGCCCTTCATTTTTTCAAATGCACATGAACGAGCTTTTGGACAGCAATTTTACTTCTGGTACGGGTCTGAAGGCTGAAGGCATGCTGAAGGCTTACTAAGACAGATGCCTAAAATAACTCAGGTGGGAAACAGACTCCAGTAGGTCCTTAGTGGAGGCTGAGCCCTCCTCAAAGCAGGTTTAACCTCAGGGCTGACCTGCAGAGAGCCTTTGTCCAGAAGAGCATATTACAATGGACAAGAAAGAGCTGGGATGCAATTAATATGAGATTATCAGTGGTCTGGACACCCTTGAAGGAATCTGGCTAGGCTGGTAGTTGCTGTACAGTTACGTTGCCCTATTAATATGTCTGGGAAGTGATGGCTGGAAGGGAATCTCTGCATCACCTCATCCAACAGCTCACCCAAAGCAGGACTGTGGCTGGCACAATGGCTTCATGCAGACAGGCTTGCTAACTCCAGGCAAGGAGGGTCCCCTTGCTTAGGTGACAGTTCCCACTCTGCATTGCTCTCTGGATAAAAATATTTTTCCCACTGTCGTGTCTGAACCTCCCCATCCACAGTTGGTGGCTGTTGCCCCTAGCATCACCTACTCATGCTATGAAGAACTTGGCTCTGCTGTCTTTGTAACTCAAATTCCACAGGACTGTGTTCGGGGCTGCCAGTGGTTCGTAGCTGATGGTTTCCATACCAGTGTGCAGCAGTGGCCAACCCTCCTGCTCAAGGTCAAGACATTGAGATGTTCTGCCAAGTGGCAGCGCACAGCTAAGAAAAAGCCAATCCATGACCCAGCCTTCTCGGGAAAAGGTGGAGTATAAACATAACCTTGTTTGCTCCTTATTGGACTCTGTTTTTATCAGAAGTACTTTACTAAGAAAGGTACCTCCACCTCTTGCCACCAGTAGGAGCCTTTGGGGTAGGAAATAGTCGAAGAGTTGGGTGTAGTGCTGCAAAATGCAAGAGGGATCTGGCCTTTCTCCTCTGAATGGACCCCAGCCTGGGCTACTTTGCTTTTCAAAGTACTAATCTGGGAACAGAAGGCAATTAGCTGGAGCTGAGGAACATCCATGACATGGAGAAGGAAGGGACTTGGGCAGAGTGGGTCAAGAGGAATCTGGGCAAAGGAGAACTCTAAAGAACCCTGACCAGGTTGCCCACCTGTGGGTGCTCCCTGACTGCTTTAAAAAGGAGCATTTCCCTAAAACTGAAGAGAAACCATACACTATCTAGAGGCACAGTAACACTTTTCCACACTTCACTGTTCACCTGTTCAGTCCAAGCTCCTCGCATGATTCTTGCTGTACCGTGCTGGCCCAGCAGCTACCGCCTGTTGCCACGCTTTGACGTACCAGTGATCCCTTGGAATCACAGAAGCACAGAAGCATTTAGGCTGGAAAAGACCTCTGAGATCATTGAGATCAGCCCTTAAGCCGGCACTGCCGAGGCCACCGCTAAACCATATCCACAAGTGCAGCACCTGCATGTCCTTTAAACACCTCTCCACCGGCTCCGCTCTGCCTTTGCTCCTGCCCTGCCCTGCCCTGGGGACTGCCCCGAGGCGCAGACCCCGAACCCCGGCTGGGGGTGCCCGTGGCGGGGGAGCCCCTGGGGCGCCGCGCCCGCCCCGACGGTGCCTGGGGGCGACAGGGACAGCGCCGGCTCCCGCCGAAAGAGGGAGGCGGAACCTTTGCTCGGTGCTAAAAGAACGCCCACGAACGCAAGGGGACGATGGCAGACGGGGCTGGTGCTTCCCCCACGCGTCCGCTGCCACGTAGGAATGTGGTGCCTTCGGTGATTGTGGAGTGTATGAGAAGCGCACGACAGCGCACTGGCACCGAGGGCGTTCCGTGCAGAGCTGGAACTGCACGGTATGAAGGTAATTCTTGCTTTTCGGCAGCCTATTGCTGCCGTACTGTCTTCTAATAAGAGAAGATTGCACTTTTATCTGAGGGCAGAAAATACACTTTGTGGACACACAATAGGTAATTCATGCACAGATATAGGATATGGTATATACTGTCTGCATCAGAAGAATATACTGGGCTGCATCAAATGAAGCATGACCAGCAGGTCAAGGGAGATGATTTTGTCCCTATATTCAACTTTGGTGAGATCCCACCTGGAATACTGTATCTGGGGTCCCCAGCACAGGAACAACATGGGCCTGTTGGAGCAAATCCAGAAGAGGGCTACCAAGATAATCCAGGTTGTGTAGCACCTCTCCTTTGAAGACAGGATGAGGGACTTAGGGTTGTTCAGCCTGGAGAAGGATCCAGGGACACCTTAGAGCACTGAAAAGCTAAGTACCTAAAGGCTCCAAGGCAGCTGGAGAGGGACTTTTGACAAGGGCCTGTTTTGACAAGAGCCTGTAGTAACAGGACAAACTGAAAGAGGGCAGGTTTAGGTGAGTTATTAGGACAAAGTTCTTTACTTGGGGGTGGTGAGACACTGGAACAGGTTGCCCAGAGAAGCTGTGGATGACCCATCCCTGGAAGCGTTCAAGGGCTGGGTTAGATGGAGCTTTGAGCAACCTGGTCTAGTGAAATGTGTCCCTGTCCATGGCAGGGGGCAGGACAGAGCTCAATCAGAACAGCTTTTTTTCCTTTAGCAGTGGTTCCCAACTTATATACCTCTTCAGTCTGTGCTTCAAATTGTCCTGAACTGAAACTATTGCATGTCACACATAATATTTGTAAGCCATCTTTATAAGCCAGTAAAATGTTGTAATTTAATAGCGCACATATCTACTAAAAATAAAAGCTTCTTATGGCCAAGTAAGAAGCCCTAGTGTGATTAATCAGGCCAGATGTGGGCAACTGTTTTCTCCTCAGAGGTGCACACGTACCTCTGCCCTGCTCCCCCAATTCCCCAAGCAAATGACCAAAGCAGTGAGGGGCAAGCACAAGCTCTCAATCCACTTCCCTTGCAGAGGTGGTGTGCTCTCATGGAACAGGGAATTATAAATCACCTTCCATGGGAAAAGTGGCAGGACCTGAGAGCAGCTGTGTCCTTTCTGGAGGAGGTCTCCCCACAGCTGGGATGGAGAGTGCCAGGAGAAGTCAGGCTGGCAGGACTAACCGCTTTGGAAGCCAGAACCATCTGCATTCTCACACACAAGTGGCTGCAGGGTTTGCTGCACTGCCCAACTGCTGCGAGGGCTTACACTGCTTTCCTTTGCTTTGTGCTACCGCCACATGTACCACCTCCTGCAAAACTGACCAAATAAAATGTGAGGATTCCCCTATCAGACACTCCTAAAAAGAGTACAAGATTAGCATAACCTTGCCTATTTTCATTTTCCACATGAAATCCTGCGAATCTTTTAAAACTGAACTAAGTGCAATGCAACACTCTATCCCCTTTCTCTCAGCAGGTCTTCACTTTCTGTCCTCAGTTCTACTTTGCTCCTCTTTCCTAAACTTTCTGGGTTTGCTCAGTTCCACCTGCCTCACCTCTCTCAAGTCCTTTCCTTTGCTGATCTTACGTGACACTTACAGTCCCTACTTACCCTCAGTCAAAAGCTCAGACCCCGCTTTCCTGCCATGATCCTGGAATTTTTCACCCAATTTTAAAGTATGTATATTCCTGCTTTCTCCACTGCAACCATTCAGGTTTAGAAATAGCCCCCTACAAACAGGTATGAGTCAAACTAACTTCTCCTTCTTAAAAATCTCCTTTGGAAAACAAATGATGACAGCTGAACTACCAATGCGTTGAGATTCTTAACAGTCACACCCATTTGTCCAGTTGTAACATTCCTCTGCTCCCACCACTGGTGTCTCACCTCACATTTGCACCAAACACTGCTGGAAGCACACACCCTCTCTGAGTTTCAGAGTGGACTTTCTGTGGTGAAATAATCCCTTTATATATGGAAACAAGAGGAATGTAATCCTACTAAAAATTAAACCAGTATTTTTAAAGTAAATGCACGTACATTTTACATATATATATACATGAGTGCATGTGTGCATATATATAAACACATATAGTGTTTGTGTGTTCATGTGACTCTCCTAGTAAAATAGTTCATTTATTCAAAACATGCTCATTTACATAAAATACTGATTACTGTGGCCACACAGTTAAAGAAAGCTAATCTCATGCAGGTTTTTCTTGTGGAAGAATACACAAAAATTTAATTGCACTTTTGTATCAAATCCCTCTATTAGTTCAAATGAATGCAATGCATTTATTTACTGTCAAACAGATGCAGTCCCCCTCAGAGCATGGGAGTTGTAGGTTCAGAGTGTTTCCAAAGCTTGGTGCCTTTGCAACTGCACAGATAGTCCAAATATACACGTTTGAGAGAAGGGGGGTCTTTGAATACAGGCTTTTAATTTTCTTTTAACAAACTCTTAACTCCACTTAAATTCATTGAACCAATACATAAATATTCTCACTCACTCTCTGTATATATACACATACATATCCACATATATGCATATATATAATCATATATATACACATATACATACAAACAGGAGAGCCAGAAACGTTGCCCTTTGCCCAGTACCTTGAAATAAGTTTTTCTGGCTGGTTCTTCTGTTCCAAACAAAAATAACAAGACCTTTTCTCCACTACATATTCCAAAAGGCACTGCTAAGTGCTAGACAGCACGAGCTGGTGCATGAACCAGCTGCGACAGTCCCCATGCTCGCTCAGTAGCAGGCAGCCTTTAATGTTTGTTTTGAGGGAGGAAAATGGTTTTGGTAGGTCTTGAGACCAATCAATCTCCATCCTGGCAAAAAGTTAAGGCTTGAGAACCTGAGCCTGGTAGGCTCATCAGGTAGATTTACACAAATAGCAACCTCACTGTGGGTGTATTTCAAAGTGTCACATAACTGTCTAGGAAAGTCCCCCAGTAAGTTACTCCTGTGCTTTCCCTACTAGACATTCCCAGTCTAGTAGGGAAATTTTAACATCAGCAACTACTTTTATTTCAAAATACAAAATCTTGGCTTTAGTAGAACTAGAGTGAATTTTCTGGGGACTTGAAATTCAATATGTAGAAAAGTATTCTGCCTTCTTCATGCTGCCCAAAAAATATGTGTCACACAGATTAGAAACTGTGTGATGAGACATTCAGAACTGTAGCAGACAAACCCAGCGTAGGCTGTGAAGAACATGCTTCTCACATTCCCAGAAATAGTTCATGAAAATTTCAATAAGTGGAAACTGAGTTGTTTTCTAACGTGTGAATCAATCTTCTATGGTTTTTGCATGAAACAGGAACTGTTTTCAACAGCATCTCAGATCTCTTCTTTTACTACTTTTTTTTTTTTTAAGTTGGAAATCATAACCCTGGAAGCAATTTGAACACAAACTTTTCTCACAATCAAGTGGAGTTTTGAACTGACATTACCAAGACCTGCATTTTACCCCTTAGGTTTAACCATGTTTTGCAGAATGCCCAGCAGAATGGGATTTTCCATGGAACCATGACATTTGAATACCTCCTGTACAGGCAACAGTAAGAAAGGATTTAGACTTGGAGGATATCCACTTACTTACTCCATATGCCACTCAACATGTTTTAAAATTCCAAGGAATAAATACTCTTTGTGCTTGTCCCCACAGCAGGGCAATGTCTGAAAAGGGCACATTTATTTACTCTGGTATAGGTGGACTTTTATTTCCTACGGACAAAATTTGATTCCTGAAGTAATTTACTTGTTTTTATTGCAACTTTTGGAGTATCTGTGAAGGAAGAATCAGTATGTTTCAAAATTAAAACCTGTATTTGTTTCAAAACATTTAAGTGGTCTGCATATACAAATTATGGTAGGACTTCTTTTTCTTACATGTATCCTTTGCTTTCCAAGACAGCAGGTTTCCAGAGTTCCCTGGGTACAAAAGGGTGTGTGGTCTACACACATACATAGCTTTGCCTTCACACAAACAAAACCTTTCAATTAAAAAGCAAATCCTCCCTAAATAATATGATCATAGAAACAAGCCAAACCCTGAAGGAGATTGATCAAAGCCCAAGAAAACACATTGTCATTCCAAACCCCCCCTACTTCACCCACTGCAAAATACCAAAGAAATACATACAGAACACTCAATTAAAAATTATGTCATGTGCCGAAAGCTGTACAAATTTGACGCAATTTCTAGATAAGGACTATGGCCCCCTTTCTTTTTCAGTTTTGTCAGTCAATTAAAAAAGGAAAAGAGAAGTATCTCTCTCTCTCCCTAAATCCAGTCCTGCAATTTCCTGGTACATTTTCCAGGCCAAGTGAGACTGCAAAGATCTGTGCTGTGGTACACAGTGTACATCTGGATTTCCAAAACATCCCCTATACACCTGTTATTGCCTCTGTTACACTTTTTATGACCTACACCTTATTCTAAATGTACGTATGTATTAAATATGCCTGTGTGTATATAAATAGACACATATGCACATGCTGTACACACACAAGTACATACAGAAACATACATGAAATGCATAAGATATGTGTGTAAATTGATTTCATGGAGTTGCACTTTAGAATTTTGCATTCCTTCAGGTTGCTTTTATAGAGATGTTCCCCTCTCTGCACCCCAGTTGCACTCCTGAAACTCCTAAGGTGTTAATACTGAGCACTTCAGAGAGTCAAGCCAAGCAAGCTGATTCAGGAATCAATCTAAATTTCAAACCCAGCAATGGCACAAACTCGGCACTTCTGTCCTGTTGCCTCCTGTGCCAGCCTGGATCACCCCTAATGTTAATGTTCCAACCTGTGGTCAACACTAAGATGCTTCAGAGAGTGAGGATTCAGCAAATGCAGGGCCATCCTCATCTCTGACACTAGAAAACTAGAATTACATGTAGAAAAGTTAGCTTTTTGTAATTTCCTTTTAAGACGGTATGCAGCCAGCTGAAAAAAATGAAAGCAGAACATAGGACACTGCATACATCCATTGTTACAGAAGTCATCTCTGAGTTAGCCATGGAAGTCATTCACATCATTCCAGTTCTGATCTTATTGCATCATTCAATTCACCTTTATTGCTTCCAGTGAGTATCTTCATGACCCGTATTTGAACAGCAATTCACTCAGTTTGTAAAAATTCAAATTTACAGTGGTCACTTGCCATAGCTCACCACACACACATGAATTCTCTCTCATCCTGTCTATTACGTGCTGAATGACAACTTTTATTCAAAAAGAAATCTGAGAAATAAGATATTACAGGCATTAATAAAACTTTGCAAAGATTGACATAATAGTCCCATAACCCTTTATTGAGTTGAAAATTAAGTGATCTTCAAACCTCTTATTACTGTAATAAAAAATCAAGTACTGTAAAATAACATTTAAGCCAGAGAAATTAGACTTGTAAATGAAGAAAATATGATTTTTCTTGCCAGGTAAATCTAACTGTTGTAGTTGTTGAAGCCTTTTTTTCCCCCTAATAATTAAGTCTGATAACGTCTAACAAGGATTTACAAGAAAAAACCCACCTATTTTATTTAAAAATAAATTTAGGTGATATCCAGTAACAAGTAGAAACTAAAGTTACTTTGAAAAGGATAACCGGACTAGAAACCACCAAGTGATCCGAGGGTCTGGGAACAGTTCACATCATTTCTTAACACCACTCTTAGTCACCTGTCACGTGGAGCCATTTCTCTCTTCCGAAGCTCTTGCAGGGCTGACTTTGGTGAGTCTGCCCAGCAGGTGGCTTTGCTCCTCTCCCAGGCATGTACAAACCCATCGGGTGAAGTTCCTTCACACAGAAAACCATCAGTGCTGCAGTAGAAAATTAGTGGCTACATTTAAGTCATTATTTGAAGCCCTCAGAGCTTCTAGAGCATCTCCTCTGGAAAACCCCATTTCCATAAGTCGTG